>NW_004955453.1:15515356-15673666 GCF_000276665.1 Chinchilla lanigera
TATATATATATATTCCTGAGACTGTGGAACAGTTTAAATGGCATTGTAATCAATTACTCTTTAAAACGTGGATATAATGTCTCAGTGATACCCTTTATGCTGTGAATTTGTGGGGGGAGTATTTTACCACTTTGTTCTTTGAAAATTGCTTTACATAGTTACTATCACTTTTAAGGTTACTTATGACAATGTATGAATTTTTTACAAATTACTCATTTCTACTAAATTTGAAATCTGCCTGCAGAGTTTGGCAAACAACTTCTTAGATTAAAAATTATTGATGAAGTTCTTTGACTTGTAATTTTCTGAACCTGTTTTTTTTTTGTGTGTGTGTATGTATGGAAAGATTTTAAACTGCAAATTCAATTAGTTTAATAAATGTAGTATGATAGGTATAAATATTTATTTCTTCTTGTATGAGATTTAGTAGTTTATGTCATTCAAAGGATTTGTCCATTACATTGTTCAATTCATTGGCATGAAATTGTTCACAACATTTCCTCAATTTCCTTTCTTTTTTTTTTTTGTTTTTTTTCTGGTACCGGGAATTGAACTCATGACCTTGCGCTTGCCAGGCAGGCGCTGTGCCGCTGAGCTAAATCCCCAGCCCCCTCAATTTCCTTTCAATGTGTATAGAAACCTTAGTCGTAAACTTCCCTCATTCCTGATTTTGGTGATTTATGTCATCTCTGACTTTTTTCATCATCAATCTAGCTAGAGGTTTATTAATTTTATTGTTATTATCAGAGTCAGCTTTTGGCTTTGTAATTTTTCTATTGTTTTCTGATTTCTGTTTTTTAAGTTTTGTTTGATTGTTTATTATTTCCTTTAGTCTTCTTACATTAGGTTGAATTTGGTCTTCTAATTTCTTAAAGTGAAAGATGATTGCTTTGAGACCTGCAATCTTTACTAATATAGCCATTTAGTGTTATATACTTTCTTTAAGTGCTGCTTTAGCAATAGCTTATAGATTTTGCTGTTCTCATTTTCATTCAATGAAGAATGCTTTACAGTTTCCTTTTTGACTTATGCTGTGACATATGAATTATTTTGCAGTATTTAGTTTCCAACCATTATGGAAATTTTTCCATTTTTGGTTCCTTATCCAATTCCACTGTGGTCAGAGAAAAAGAAAACTTTTTTTGTCTGGTGCTGGGGATTAACTCAGGGCCTTGCTCATATGTGTCAAGTGCTCTATCCTGAACCACATCACCAGCCCCAGGACAAAACAACTTTGTATTTTTGAATTCTTTTACATTTATTGATACTTTTTTTTACACTCAGAATGTGGTTTATCTTGATAACTTTGCACAATGTTCTGTAGTGATAAAGATAAAAATCCTGTCCTACCTCACTGATAGAGTTCATGTGATGCCCGCTCAGACACTGAGATTGTTTCCAAAATAAAATATACCTGATTTAGAACCCTCTCCCTCCCCAGTATGATGTACAGTAAAGTCAGAGAAACAATAGAAATAAGTCTGGGATTGGAACTAGTAACAAGGGCTTTCAAATAATCTTAGCAATACTTCTTACCAATCTTCCAAATTTGTCAAAGCCAGCAACTCAATTATAGGAAGCTTGATGAATGCAAAGCAGGATAAACATATAGAAAAATCACAACAAGATATTTGACAGTCAAAGAACTAAAGCTAGAGAAAAATTTCTTAAAAGAAGCCAAGTGCATAACTAAACAGTTCCAGGAAGACACTAGAGCCAAATACATAGTTAGGGTTGGGCTATGAAATACTGAGCTATGCTCATCAAAAGAGTTAAGGTGATGATATTTAAGGAAGACAGCAATTGTTCCTGACTGAAAGAGACTAAAGAGACACAGCATCCAAATCCATTGTGAGTTTCTGGATGATAACATTTTATAATAAATGACATTATTGAAACTCGGTACCCGTCAGTCAGCTTTTCCCCCTCCCTGCCTCTTCAACCATTTTTAGCCTCTAGTACCCAACATTCCTCTCTCAACTTTAATGAGACCAACTTCTCAGATTCCACACATGAATAAGATCATGTGGTACTTGTCTTTCTATGCCTGGTTCATTTTATTTAGCGTAATGATCTCCAGTGCCATCCAGGTTGCCAATGACAGGATTTCATTCTTTCTGTGGCTGAATAGTATTCTATTATGTATTGTATAACTTACACACTGAGTCATGAAGCCCTAAGAAAATAACTTGTTTCATTACTTGTATATTTCATAGTTTTATGGAAAGTAGGTTTAAAAACTCTGAAAAATTATTTTGTTGGAATAACATGTGAAGATAGCCCAAGTTGAATGAGGAGTGAAGATGAAATGGTAATGCATAGTAGCTTTAATGTCCTGCCTTGGATGACTGCGTTTGGTTATGTTGGAATATATCCTTGTTGTATGTAATATGCACATGTGAAAATGTTCAGGATCCAAAGGATATCTTGTTAAAAATTGCCTCTCAAATAATTTACAGAAAAAAGATTTGCTTCCCTTGCAACTTTCTTTTAAAATTGAGGTTGTTTCCAAAATAAAAAAATACTATGCACAGAAAAAAACCCAGAAAAATATAATCGAGAGTAAAGAGAGACACAATAATAGAAATAAGTCCAGGGATTTGAATTAGCAACAAGGATTTTAAAATAATGCTAGCAATACTTCTTAGCAATTTTCCAAATTGGTCAAAGCCAGCACTCAATTATAGGAAGCTGGATGAATACCAAGCAGGATAAATGCAGATAAAAATCACAGCAAGCTATTTGACAGTCAATAAGCTAACCCTAGAGAAAAAAGTTCTCAAAAGAAGCCAAGTGCAAATATATCTGTATTCAGGAGAAGTGCAGAAATTACAGATAAGTTCTCACTATAAAACTGAAGGGTAGCTGGGCATGGTGGCGCATGCTTGTCAGCCCAGCACTTGGGAGGCTGATGCAGGAGTATGTTTGGTTTGACGCCAACCTGGGCTACATAGTGAGCTCAAGGCCAGCCTGAACTACATAGTGAGACCCTTTCTCAAAAAACAAAAAACAAAAACAAAAATTGAAGGCTAAGAGACAATAGAATAACGTCTTTAAGTGGCTGAAAGAAATAAATCTAGTAACAACCTTGGACTAAAATATGCATGAAAGATGATGTTCACAAATGAAGGCAAATAAGGGTGTATTTATTAAATAAAAGCGAGAGGATTTTAAAATAGAATACCTGTACTCCAACAAATTCTAAAAGAGGTTTCCCACGCTTAAGGGAGATGTTACTTAGAACTCAGATCAAGAGGAAGTAGCAAAGAATATGGTATATGGAAAACGTGAAAAAATAATATATTTTTATTTTCATAAATTGTTTAAAAGTTAGATTTTTTTTTTTGAGACAAGATTTTATTATGTAGCCCAGGCTGGCCTTGAACTCCTGGTGATCCTCCAGCCTCAGCCTCCCGAGTGCTGGGATTACAGGTGCACACCACACCCAGCCAAAGTTAAGTAGTTTACTTATTATTATTATTATTTTTTTGTACCAGGATAGTTTTAAAATGTAAACACAGTACTTTGGAGTTTATGTGGATGATGACACACAAGATGGATTGGTAAATGAGATTACAGATGCTTCTGGATTTGTGATGGGATTTGTCCTGACAAAGTCATCATAAGTTGAAAATATCATTAAATTGAAAGTGCATTTAGTGCACCTAACTTACTAAGTGTCATAGCTAAGCTTAGTCCATCCTAATAGTGCTAACAGAGTATAACTTATTTTAGGCTATAAATGGAAAAAGCCACCTCACACAGAGGCTATTTTCTGACAGTGTTGATCATCTCATGTAATTTATTGAATGTTGAAAGCAAAATCCAGAATGGTTGTATGGGTACGCTTTGCCCCATCATAGTGATAAGATTGTAAGGTGAACCATCTTAAATTAGGGGCTTTCTGCATACTGTTTTAAGAATCCCAAGGTATATGTGAATGATAGGTTATCTGAAGATACAGTGTGAGAAATTAAGGCTGCGTATTGTAACCTGGAGACAATTACTACAATGAAAAAGTGCAAAGAGGTATAATTACAAAGCCAATAGAAAAACTAGTATATTTAAAGGTGCTCAATTGGATTAAGAAAGAAAAGAACAAAGAATAAAGAAGAGAGGGAATGGATAGAAACAAGTGACAATGTGGGAGAATTAAAGCAAACTATATTGATAATTTTGTTGAATAAAAGATTAAATTCTCCAATTGGAATGCCGGCTTTGTCAGACTGAATAAAAAACCCTCAACAAGACAAGGGATAATACTATAGGAAGTGCATGTTAAATATTATCACACTGACAGGTTACAGATACTCAGGGAAGCAGAATATAAATGCCAAACATAAGGCAGATGGTGTGGCTGTGTCATTATGTGCCCAAGTAGCTTAAGACCAGAATAAGATAATAAGGAATTAAAATAGTACCGATGATGTTGTGGACTGAATTGTATTTCTGCAAATCCACATGTTGAAGTTCGGGGCTGGGGATTTAGCTCAGCGGCAAAGCGCCTGCCTGGCAAGCGCAAGGTCCTGAGTTCGGTTCCCGGTACCGGAGAAAAAAAACCAAAAAAAACCAAACCAAAACAAAACAAAAACACATGTTGAAGTTCTAACCTTCAGTGAGATTATAGTTAGAGACAGGACCTTTAATAAGATGATTAAAGTAAGATGAGGCCTAGGAAGGGGCACTAGTTGGATAGCATTGTGTCCTTCTAACAGACAGCTGAGGTCTTGTCCTCTCCATGAACACAGGGGAAAGACCATGAGAGGACACAGCAAGAAGGTGGAGAGGGGCTTCACCAGAAACCTACTCTGCTGGGGCCCTGACCCCGGCTTTCCAGCCTCAAGAACTGTGACAAATGAATTTCTGTGCTTTAAGCCAGCTGTTTTGATACAAATGATACAGGCTGATGCAGATAATAAAGAGGTCAATTCATTAAGAAGAGGTAGCAATTCAAAATACGTATATACCTAAAATAGCACTTTAAAATACATGAAGCAAAAAAATGATAGCGCTAAAGGGAGAAATATATAATTACAAATGGATGATTTAGTATCTATCACTCCATAATTGTTAGCTGCTTTCCTGATGTGGTCTTAGAAGTGGCCATTTTGGCAGCAGCTCTGGTTTCCTTTACTACCGAATGATATCCCTGCCTGAAAAAAAAATAAAAAGATCTGAAATCCAAAAGGCTCCCAAATGTGAAGTTTTGAGTGCCGATATAATGCCACAAGTAGAAAATGCCACATCTGACCTTGCAGTCAAAATGCACACTAAAAATGTTGCATAAAATTACCTTCAGACGGTGTAGAAGATGTATATGAAACATGACTGAATTTTGTGTTTAGGCTTAGATTTCATTCCCAAGATGTCTCTGTCTGTCTGTCTTATATGTAGATACTCCAAAATTAAAAAAAAATCTTAAATCAGAAACACTTCTGATCCCAAGTATTTTGGGTAAGGGATCCTCTGCCTGTATTTTGACCCCAAAGTGTGTGCTGTTTCTGGAGATGTGGCTGATTCCAAGCCTTTTCAGTAGAGATAAGGAAAATATGTACTATATTTGAACAAACCACACATGCACAAACCCTAAACATTATTATTATTAACGCTATTATTAAGATGATAACTAAGTTATCATCTTAGTTGGAGCTGCTATAACCAGCCAGCACGGAGTGGGTAGCTTCAGTAAGAATTTTACTGCTGCTAATGCTGGAGACTGGAATTCCCCATTCAGGGAGCAGATCGCATGTCTGGTGAGAGTTCTCATCCTAATTTTTAGCTAGGCCTCTTGTGTCCTCACATGGTGGTGAGAGTGGGCTCTATTCTCCTCCTACTGATGTCCTCACAGGGTCTTTATCTTCGACTGTCGTCTAAGCCTCATAGAAACCATTCCACTGGGATTTAAGGTTTAATGTAGGAACCTGGGGGTGGGATACAAACATGCAGGGTACAACAGTCATAACATACACACACATAGATATATCTGAGTTCACACCGGTATCTCTAATTCCACAGGGTTTATTCTTCTGTATTTCCCACTCCCACTTCTAGGAGCAACAACCTTGCCACCCCTATCCTCAGTACTCGTTACCATCCCTACAGCCCCCGGCTCCCACCCCCAAGCACAGACACCCTCCTCTCCTTGCACAAGGGCTAAAAATTTCCTCACTGTTTGTCTGAAATTAAAATTTAACTGAGCCTCTTGTATTTTGATTTGAGAAATCTGGTAGCTCCCAAGGGTATCCTACACTCAGTGCCCCACGCTGTGTCAGCTGAGGCCATCAGGCACCTTCCGGTGCTCCGCCGGATTCTCCCTCTGGCTAGCCCTGCTTGGCCCCCTTCCATGAACAGGTGTTAATCTTTAGAAAGCTCCCTGATCAATTTCCTGTTGCTGATCTCCCTGGTAGTCGGCGTCCCAGGGAACCAACTTGCAATATCTCGCCTCTGCAATATCTTTATCCTTTTCCTTGCCCTAAGATGCCGGAGACCCTGACCCACACCGTGAAGTCCGGTTCCCAGAACAGCCCCGTCCGGAACCAAGGCCGAGGGTTTCTTTTAGAAGCAGTTCCCAGCAGGACCCAAGAGCCGGAGAAGCTGAGGCCTACGGGACTTGAAAGGCGCCCCCCGCCCACCAGGGGGCAGTGTCCATCCGCCTGTGAGGAGTGCCGGCGGCCCAAGGAGGGGAACAGGAGGCGGTGCAGTGACGCTCAGGGGGACACGCGGCCTGCACCCCCGCGTCCCAGTGCACAAGACCCCGCGTGCGGGTGGGGATGCACGTGCCAGGTGTGCACCCAAGTGCCTGACCCTGTGCAAGCCCGACCTCGTTTTTCTCATGGTTCTGATGAAGGATTTCTTCCATCCCTGACAGCCTGGTATCCTTTGTCCAAGGGAGGGAGTTCAGCACTTTGTCTTCATTTTACTCAAGAGTTAAAGCTATTGATTAGAGGCGGGGGCAGATGTGCGGCCGAGACAGTGAGGAATGGAGCAATTTTTGCCTTTTTGCACCTCAAAGCGATGCTTTAATCGATTTCTAAATATTTGAGTTTGCATTTTCGTGAAAGTTTTGTTTCAGGATCATCTGAGTTTAATGCGAAGCTGCTAGTGTCCTGGGGTCCTGCACCTCTGCTCCTTGGCACGGATCTGAGCAGAGCACTAGTGTTCAGAACTGGGGGAACTTTCCAACCAATTGCTTCTCACTGGAAGCCGGAGAGAAACGAGGTCCCACGGAGATCAGGCGTCAAAGTCAGGCTGCTTGAGCCTCACAGGTCACTGAAGTGTTGTATCTCAGGCTCATCTGTAGGATGGAAATAGTAATAATAACATGAGTTATGGTGTGATGATTATTATTGAATATCAGTTGTGTGTTCCTGCCTTTGTTTTAATATGTGACCCCGACCCTTCTGCTGTTCTCTCATCTATAGCAAGGAGAAACAACATTCATCCATTAACACTGAGACCTGACAGTCTGCCTCCAGGGGGACAGGAAGGAGGTGTGTGAGGCCACCTGGTACCTAGTAGGTTCTAAGTCAATTCTAGTCTCTTTCTTGGACCAGAGTTGCTTCCCAGTCAACACCTAGGCTTCCCTGTCTCCTGGACCTTAGCTAGGTAACAATGATGTATCCTTAGTCTCTCTTGGAAGAGACCTCTCCAGGACCTTTTCCTTAGGGGAAAGTGAGTGTAGGTGTCAGGAAGGCTCAGGGGAAATCGATGGCTTCCAGAAGGGCTTTTGTTACCCCTGAAATAGCATGGCCTGACTTACTGCTTCCTCTGCCTGTGGGTGCCAGGGGAGGATGGGAGGGGGTGGAGATGTCTCACCATGTCCTCCTGGAAGTCATCACTTTGCAGGTGTGGTCATAACATCCATCTTTGTGAGGTGTGACAGTTCGTTCTTTGTCCTGCCCATGTCTGTGCCTTCTCTGCCCCCACCTCTCATGAGGGCCTCCTGCTCCTTGTGGGGCTTCTGGAAGCTGGTGTGAGGGTGGTGAGCAGCAATGGCTTTCTTTTCTCACTCTCCCCCACTCTCCCCGAAGCCTGGGCACTTGAGTGGTGTCTTTGAGGGGAGTCCCTGAGCTCAGTGCTCTCTTCCCTGGCGGTGCCCAGGGAGGGAAGCCTTCAGAGTGCTATGTGATGTGTTGGAGAGTGGCTTTCACTGGCACTCCTTGGCATGGAAGCAGCAGAGCCACTGGGCTCTTGGGGACCATGTGGCTTTGGATTGGGTGTCTCAGCAATAACCAGTTGGAACAAGTGGGTGGTGACCCCCTCATTCTTTTCTGTGACACTGGTGAAAGGATGGACGGACATCCCCTTAATGACTAAGACTGAGTTTCTTGCCTCCAGGTGGGACAGAGGGCTTAGAGAGAGATTTAATTTTATTTAAGGAAATACATGGGTTTTGATGGAAACTCAGGGCCTGATCTCATCACTACAGGTAGCTTGAGATCAGTGCCCCCAACAGTCCAGTTTTGGATCCACTCTGTGCTTGGCAAAGACTTCCTTGAATGAGTGACAGTAGCAAGAGCCACCATGTTTGGAGCACTGAGGACCTGGTGGGCATGGTTCTAAGCCTTTTACGTGTTATCTCATTAGTCCTCACAACAGCCTTATGGAGTCAGTCCTATACTATCTCCATTGTGCAGATGAGGAGACCGAGGCTTGGAGAGGTAGCAGTCACTGATGCGGGCGGTTGGACTTCAGATCTCTACTTTAAAGACATAGAGCAACTGACTGATTGATGGATTGATTACATGAATAATTAAGCACAGAAGTAATGGATTAGTTGAATCAAGGAATGGCAAAGCAGAGGAATTTGCTTCCTGCCTCTGACGCTTCTCCTTGGTGACCTTTTCCCTCCCTGCTCTCCTTAGCCCCACCCAGAGATGCTAACTTCAGCCTGTGGGGTCTCAGGGAGGATGGGGTCCCCTCTGTCTCTGTCGGACCCTCTAGGGCTGACTCTAAGTCTCAACTCTAGAGCCAGCGGCAGGAGCCCCCTTGCTTTTTCCCAAGGATGGAAAGAGGCGTTCTTGTTCATTTTCTTTCCCCAATGCCATTTTGTTAAAGCAGAAAATCTTCGAGCAGTGAAGTCACATTTTCCATGCCCCCAAAAGCCCCAGAGAGTCGATGAGTATTATTGTAACCAGACGAGCCTGGGGACAAAGGAAGCTTATAATTTTGTAAACAGAGGCTTGGGAGAGCCCTGCCTGGAATGGCTTTTCAGGGGCAGAGGCAGAATTTGGAGACTCCCAGAGCCAAGACAGTCTTTGGACTGGTCAGCCCTGAGCCTGGCACCCGCAAAGAGACCCTGTTGAGAGTTCGGGATCCCCTGGTCCCCTTCTCCAGTTCCCGGCCTCAGCAGCCCCTGCTGATGTTTGCTCCACTCTAAGTCGGCTTGCTGAAGTGGCAAGACCACTGTGCCTTGAGGTAAGAGCCTGGGGCCCCAGTGCCAGCTCTTTTACCTCAGTTTCCACATCTGCAAAGTGGGATGGTAAAGGATCTGCCCCAAAGAGTCCACCTTAGCCTGGTGATTGAACCAGGCTCCATTCTCACCTGCCCACAGTGTGACCTTGTGCCAGATCACAAAGCCTGGAAATGCCTGCTGGTGGCTATTGTCATTTTTCTGGGGATCCTAGGGGGCTGTTCTTGCTCTATATGTCAAAGATGATCATAGCTAATGTTGAGTTCTAATGCTATATGGCTGTGCCTGACTGCCCATGTATCTTACTTAATGCTTATAACAAACTCAAGGTAGGTGCTCTGTCTGTCGTTTTCGTTTTACAAGATGAAGGACATAAAGGTACAGAGAGGGTGGGGCAGAGGCCAGCCTGTCCAGCCTCTGCCTGTGGAGCCCACGTCGGGACTGTGTGTGTAGCTCTCTGTTCTGTAGCTCTTGGCGCAGTTTCCCAGGTATCCTGTTGGACCTTGGCATGCTTGTCATGAAATACTCTTCTGAATGTTGGGGACCACAGTTTGGTTTATTTGTTTATTTATTTTTAAAAATTTTATTTTATTTTTGTCTTTTTGAGACAGGCTTTCACTGTGCAGTTGAGGTTGTCCTTGAACTTACTTTGTAGCCCAGGCTGGCCTCGAACTTGAAGCGAACCTCCTGCCTCAGCTTCCCGAGCGCTGAGATTACAGGCATGCACCACCATGCCCAGCTATTTATTTATTTTTATCTTTTTTTTTTTCTTTGCTTTTTTGAGCACAGTTTTAGAACCCTGGAGTGGATAATCTCTTAAGACTAAGTAGATGCTTGCCTCATGAGGAGACAGGCCCCATTAAATTAGAGGGAGGAGTGAGGGGAGAGAAAGAAAAAGGGAAGGAGAGGGAGGGAGGGGAGAGAGAAGAAAAAAATCCAGAGACACAAAGGAAGAGACAAGGGCAGAGAGACACAGAGAGAGATAAAGAGAGATACCGAGAGAGACATAGAAATAGAGAACTAGGGGTAGAGAGAGAGATATGCACAGAGGGGCGGGGGAGAGCAGCCGATGTTAGAGAATGAGCCGAGGAAGTTTTTATTACTAAACCAGTGTCCTGGGAGGTGAGATGCGGGTGATGTGTCTGAGGGTCTGAAGACCAGCTGGGGAGAGCCAGCGGCTACCCTGCATGTCACGGGCTGAGGCTGGGGGTGCCTAGTCCTGTGCAAAAGCAGTTCTCAGAGATGACACCGGCAAGTCTGCCTGAGTTGGAGCCCGGAAATCTCTGCCACCTGCTGGGGAACAAACTTCAAGGCTTTGAGGAGGGAGCGGAGCCAGGCTCCCCAGTGGGCAGCCCCAGGACAGGGTAGGAAGATACTTCCTCCCTCTAAGCGCTGTTCATTCCCATGGCAACTCACCTGCCTGCCTCAGACACCCAGCCAGCCTGGCTGTAGCCCAGCCCCAGTCTGAAAAGGAGGAGGCGCATACAAAGTCTCTGCCAGTGGAATTTTTATCCTCTTTTGGATCCTTCCCACTCCCCCATGCCTGCCAGGGCATTTGTCTTCAAAGGAGCTTTTTGCTTTTGTTTTTGTCATCCGTCCATTCCTGTGCAGCCCTAGCAGAGCCACATGGTGAGCAAGAGGAAGCAGTCGTCCCCTGCATGGACCTAATTTGAGAGGTGCTGAAGTGGGCCATCTGTCCCCAAACTTCCCTCCCACACAGCCTGTCACAGAGCCTGACCACTAAGAGAAGATCCGAGCATGTTGCGATTTGAAAAGACCCGAGAGCCTCACCTACTGGCTTCAGTCTCCATCCCTGGTTCCTGCAGCTGGGACGAAGTCGGCCGACTCAGAGGGCAGCACAGGTCATACTACCTGCATCACGGTTCAGCTGCAGCGAGCCTCAGCACTGTGGAGTGTGGTTAGGAGTTCTGGCTCTGGAGTCAGACTGCTCTGCCACTTAGTGTCTGAAAGGCCTGTGCTCAGTTTCCTCTTATGTAAAATGAGACCAGTGTTAGTGCTTTCTGGAAAGGGTTAGAGCAGAAGCATTTAGAACAGAATCCATGTATTGATGATGCAGATATCAAAACAGCACCTGTGGCTGAGGGTGTAACTCAGTGATAGAACACTTGCTAAGCGTATGAGGTCCTGGGTTTGACCAGTATATAACCTTCCCCTAACCAAAAAAAAAAAAAAAAAAAAAAAAAGAAAGAAAAGAAAAGAAGCAAAGCCACTTGCTCCAAAACAGCCCCATACCAAAAAAAGCTCCCAGAGTTAAACTTTTTCTTTCTTCCTCACGGTAGGATCCTCAAAGCCTTTAATATGCAAATGATAGGGATGCTCCATGAGGCTGATATAGCTGCAGCATTTCCCAAGATTATTATTTTTCCATAAACACCTCTTTCCCTGAGCACCTAGTGGGATTAGAATTTCTCAGATCTTGTTCTTGGAATTACACTCACCCACGCCCCTCATTTCCGCAGTACAAAGGGAAGTGGAAGCTCTCTCCTGGCCCCTGGGTCCCGCTGGGGCTCAGAGTCTGGAGGCCGGGACAGTGGCTAGACTTGGCTGCAGGACTGCACAGAGGGTGACTTCTTGTATCCCCAGGAACCACAGCAGCTAGGGCAGAGGGGATAGCAGGAAGCCCCGAACCACATGGGATTTGTGTCCTTTGTGGAAATAACCTGCTGTGGCCACTGGGGGCTGCACCAACAGTCAAAGATGAGTGACTAGCAGCCATGTACGGGGCACGGAGCAGGACAATTGAGGGTGTGAGGGATGGAGGAGTTTAGCTTGTCAGCTCTTATTTTCAGGAGGTGGAGAACTAGGAGAGGGGACATTAGAGCCAAAATGCCACGTGTTGGGGCTGCAAGGCTCCTTGGGCATCCCTGGGGTTAGAGCTTTGCATTAACAGTGTAACCTTTTCTTTACATGAAAATGAAAACAGAACTCCACTGGATAGGAAAGTTGAGAGTGAAATATTCTGGTAGGAACATGTGTGGAGAGGCCAGAAGAATGCTCATCCCTCCCTCTTACAACCCTCTTTTGCTTCTTTGGAAATTGCCCCCAGTGCTCTGGCTGCTGGCATTTCATTAGTTCTTCCAAAGCCTTTTAACCCCTCTCCTGGAACCTGTGATCTAGTAAGAGTCTTACCAGATTCCCAAGGTTATCTCCTTTCTTTTTGCCTCTTCTTTCCTCCCACGATAGCCGGCCTTGGGTTCTGCTGAGGGGACACCCAAGGCTCTGGCTTTGGGCTGGTTTGTGCCAGTGCTGACTCATGTTGTTTAGTTCAGAACTGTTCTAACCAGGGAAGAGGAGCCTGTTCAGAGAACATTGAATCATCCTATGAATCTTTCTTCCATAGGGGTCAAGTTCCACTGCCCCAGTCTAGGAGACCTATTGATTTCTGTAGCAGCCTTCCTCTCCTCTTGACCTTTCTTTTTCCCCTGCAAGTTGCTCTATGACTGCTTGGGAGACCCACTCCTTCATGACCAGACCCATCTTCTCCAACCATACCTGCTCTCTGTCCCCTGGAGAAGGTGGTTGGTGCTGGTTCAAACCTAGGATTGAAAGCCCAGGCCTAGTATAGACTAATAAGGCTGCCAGGCAGGGCAGGTTGGCACTAGCTGTCCACTCAGCTGCGAGTGGGTGCCTGCCTGGTTCCTTGCCTTGTGTAGAGTGCATGTGACAGGAAAAGGAAGGAGATGGGCTATTTCTTATTGCCCCTGCTAGGTATCTATGACCTAAAGAGGTCAGGACATACAGGAGAGTCCCTTGGGGGAAGGAAGAGCCAATAGTGCATGGCATTTGTGGTATTGGCATTACATGCCCTAGTCAGAGCACTAAGGAATTCAGAGCCCTGAGGCTGCCCTGTGACTCAGGGGTCCTATAGGCTAATGCCTTGCCTCAGGTTGGTTATGCCCTGAGTTCACATGGAACCAGAACTACAGTGCACGTGTTGGGCCCACTCTAATGGAAGGGCTAGGCCTTTGCTCTGTGGATCCACAGGCTTCAGGACATCCACAATCCTGTTTACTATCCCATATGTCCTTTCCAGAGTGCCTGCCAGCAGCTTGTGGAGGCTGCGGCTCTCATTGGAAAGTCAGGGGCCTGGTCCAGGAAAGTTGATTTTCATCTCCTGAGATGCTTGCATGGGCTCCAGGCCAAACTGTGCTGAGGGCTGGCGGCTGACTGGGAAATGTGCAGCTCCCCTGTCATTGTGGACTCCAGCATCAGCCTCTGGGGAGGAGAAAATCTTCATGGAGGGTAGTGCCGGCTAGCCGTGCTGATGAGACAAAACGCAGGGGTGGGACCCTAGGAGGATGGGTGTATGGTCTCCTGCAGTGAAAATGCTGACTAGGGACTTTGACCCAGAGGGAGGAGGAGGTGGCAGGAAGGGGGAGAAAAGCAATGAAGATATTGGAGAATCTGGAAAGAGGGGCATAGCTGTCCTTCCCCTCGATGAAGAGCACAGCTAGAATAGGAGCAGAGTTTGAAAAGAGACCAGACCAGGATCCTTGTTCTGGGATTCAAGATGGTGGCACCAGAATGGATGACTCCACTTGCTAAGTGGGGAGGCCTCAGGAGAGACAGGAAACTCTGTGCTTGCCCTTTGCTTCCATCTCTGATAAGCTCTGAAGAGAGTGCAAATCCACCATGGTGAATATTCCTGTTGGTTTTGTTCATTGCTTTGATCTTGGTGCACAAAAAAATGATTGGATTAATAATAACAGCAGCAACAGCAACAGTTTACTGAGTGATTAATGATTTCAGCAGAGGAATATAATAAATAGGAGGTTGTACCTTAGCATAAGAGCTGTAAAACTCTTATGCTAAGAAGCTTTGACATCTACTCTGGAATCCTTGGAACAGCTTGACAAGGAGTATTTTGGGTAGATATTCTGGGTTATCTCATGTAGGCAACAAATTGAGTGTAACCTCCACCTGGGGGATGAGGAGAATGAGGACTGAAGCAGACTGCTGGAGTCCATCCAGGCCAGAAGACAAGTAATAGAAGGCCACAGTCCAAGAGAGTGGACAGAGTCTGTTGTCACCTCAGGCGGGCCCAGACTGCCTCCTGGGGCTCTGGAGAAGGTGGTCCTCAGAAATTCAAGTGATTCAGGATGTCTGTCTCTGGCAGCAGAGCCTGAGCGCAAAGGCACGACAAAGCTCTGGGCCATTGGGCTAGGTCTGAGAGAGTTACCAAGACTAAGGCTCGGGATGGGCCCAAGCCAGGAGTGGCGGCCACTGCACCTGGAAGTGGGCCATGGGGCTTTGGGTCTATAAGGGTGAAGGAAGCTGGCCCCAGGAAGAGGGGCTCCAAATCTGGGACCGAGTGAGAGACTGGTGGGGCCCTGGGATGTTGGTGGTGGGAACAGGAGAGCCTCTGAGACTGGAAAGTGGATGCCAATGATAAGCATGGTGTGGACAGAGCCAGAATAAAGACATTATCTGTATGGATGAGAAACAGGGGCAACTCTGGAGGGAAAGGCAAAATAAGGGTCTTCGTGTACTGTGAGAAGCAAGCTCTCTTCTCTCTATGCAAGTGAGATGAGCCATGGCGGAAGAGGGTCCCCCCAGATGCAGTCCAGCATTCAAACAATTGCAGCCTCAGCCCATATCTTGACTACCACCCTATGGCAGACCTTTAGGTTGAAGCACTTGGCCAAGCTGCTCCTGAGGATGAATGAGGAGAATGGGGACTGAAATCCTGACCTGGAGAAACTGTGTGAGATGATCAGTGAACATTGTTCTCAAGTTTCTAAGTTTAGGGAGAATTTGTATACCAACTGATGACTAATACAGACAACCAAGGATAGGCTTAAATTAGGTATTTGTTGTGGCTTAGAATTTTGGAGTTGATAGCATCTTGATGGTGATTGAATACATAGGATGACATAAGATGAGAGAAGAGGCCCCATCTTGTTTTGAGAAGTTCTGTTCTTTAGTGGGGCTGAGGAGAAAGGTGTAGCCTCTCTGGGAGACTGGAAAGCTTGGTGGTTCTCACTTGTGTTCTGTGTCGTCTTTCATCTTATGGGGGTGCCTCAAGGAACAGAAATATGAGGAGAATTCAGCCCTGCCAGACTGCTATCCTGAGTGTTTGAAATGGCCTTCCTGGCATCCAGCATCTGCCAATGGGTCCTGGGGAACAGAGTTGGGGGTTGCTCTGCACAGGATGGGGTGGGGTGCCTGCCCTTGGACTCTGTCCTCCATGGCGCAGCCTCTAGGGCATAATGACACTACTCCTGGGCCTTGTGTGGTACCTTCTGTGGGAGAGAGGTTGGAGGGATGTGTTCATTCCAGCTCTGCTAGTCATGCAGCTTGCCAGTATATACAGCTTCTCTGAGCCTTAGTTTCCTCATCTGTGAAGTGGACACAAGGATGCATTTGTCCCCACCAGGCTGCTGTGTGGGTCAGATTAGGTTGTAGAGGCCAGAGGGTTTGTCACCAGTGAAGTGCAGGGTGGCCGAAACAGGGTGGTCACTACTTACTGCTGAAGCGGTGGCAGTGGCCGTGGGGTGGGGGTCAAACTCCTCAGGCTGCCCCCAGGCAGAGCGAGGACCCCTGAGACCTGGAAACCCCCACATGAAGTGACTTCTGCTAGAACAAATCCAAGCCAGCTGCTCTGAATATTGGCGCTGCCAAACTCTCAATAACCTGGGACCTCTGCCAGTCAGGAAGCTCCCCCTGGGTCTGATTTGCAGTGAAAATTGACTCTTAGTTGTTCCCAAATCTCTTGGCTCTCAAATGTCCCTTCTCCAGGCCCTCAACCTCATCACCTGTTCTGTTTTCCCCGCCCCCACTAGCACACTGTCTAATTTGGAATTGTAAAAAAGCAATGTTGGAAATCAAATAGTGTTCCCATTGTATATGAGGAGACTGAGCGAGCCCAGGAAGGTGAAGTGATTCATCTGTGCTCTTTATCCACCCATGGTTTTCCTAGTTCCCCTAGATTCTCCTGAACCAGTTTTCTCCTGACCACTGGGTTGATGACCTTGGGATTGTTGACCTTTACCCTTTTCTTGCCTGAACAACCATGGTCGGCTAACTCCCATAATGCACCTGGCCTCGGCCCCGGCCTGAAGCTATGACATGCGGTCCCATGATTCTGCTCCCTCAGTCTGGAAAGCCCCCTTCCCTGTGTGAGACCCAACCTCAGTTCTCTGAGGGCGGGCAAGTTGCTGTCAGTAGAGGAGCCAGCAAACCTCAGCTTGGGCACCTCACCCCACATGGACTCCCTGTCCTCCCAGCCCTGCTGGCCCCCTCTTGCCTCCAGGCTGTTTCTGAGGTTTGGAACCAGTGGAGAGTTTCCCCTGACCCTATATTTTCTTCTCCCACTTCTCTTTACTTGAACCCATTTGTAAGCGAAAAACCATTTGGGGTGTTGTGTTTATTTTTTCCTTGCTCCACGGGAAATTACTCAGAATGTATAAGTATGTGTTTTCCTTAGAAAATAGATTCCTTTACATTTTGGCTTTGTGGTTGCCAAGGCAAGCGGGCCCACAGGAGCCCAGGCTGCCAAGAGGGCTCCCCATGCAGGCACCCTCTGGGCTTTGGAATTACATCCTTTCTCCTCTCCGGTCAGCTACACTGTTGGTCTCTTCCTGGGCCCCTTGGCTTCTTATTCCTCACAAGACTTCAAGCTGGGTGGGCCAGACAGCTCTCCACTGGATTCTCCCTGATTCCTTGCCTCAATTCCTGGTTGTCTCTGTGGCGGGAAGGTGGTGAGGCAGATCAGGGCATGAGAACATGCTCCTTGGGCAGGGGACATCTCTGTCTGGGGCTCCAGGAAGACTCTGGGTGGCTTCTTCTCCTCTTGCTCCTCCCAGCTGAAGGAGCCTGGGGCTCCTTCCTCTGCCTTTCAAAAACTGCTTTTCTATTTGTCCTCCCATGTTCTCAGCAACATTATTCACAAGAAGCAGAAGGTGGAACCAACCCAAGTGTCTAACAGATGAAATACACTATTTCTTCACAAATGGAGTAGTGTTCAGCCTTAAAAAAACCATGAAGATTTTGCAATCACATGGATAAAGCTTGAAGAAATAAATGGGTCACAAGTGGACAAATACTGTATGAGTCCGTGGATATAATTTCTCTGATAATCAATTCCAGAGATAGGACAAGAATAATGGGTACTGGGAGCTGCATAGGTCCTGGGGGCTGCAAGTATTGGAGGTGGTTTAATAGGTGGAGAGTGTCAGTCTGGGATGATGGGAAAAAGTTCTAGAGATGGATGATAGTGACGGTTGTCAGCAGTGAGGATGTATTTAATGTCACTGAAGTGTACATTTAAAAATGGTGATAATGATAATAATAAATACATATACATGTATATGTAGAACCACAGTAAATGGCATAGAGAAATAAAATATATCAACAACAATAAAAACAGTATTTTGCCTTTTAAGATGCTGTGAGAGGGGCACTCATGTTTAAGTGTTCACTCGTGTGGGGGCAGGTAGGTGATTTAGCTTTCATGGAGATAATTTAGGGCAAGGACTAAGTGTAAATAAACAATAACTAGAAGGTAATATATTTTCGGGGAGTCCATGGGAAGTTGGCCTGAAGCATGCCAGTGACATCTGAGCTGGGTTTTGAAGGATAAACAGGAGTTTATAGCTCAGAAGAGAGCAAAGGAAGTCACGGAGAGTATGAAGTTAGGTAGAACTGAGAGATGTCAGTTCACCCAGACCTCATTATCGCTCACCGTCAAGGTGGTCATGGGCTGTGTGATTCCTTCTCGACTATTATTTTGGTGTCCTGTGCCCGGAAACCTGTTCTTGCTTGTGTGCCTTAGAGTCCTTTGTCTCTGCTTTCTTGGAGCTTTGCAGAGCCCACCTCCTGGGCTAAGCCATTGGCAGGCAACTGAGTCATGACTCCCATCAGGTTCTCATCTCATAGGGCAGGAGAGCATGGTTATGAGAGGCCTAAACTCTGGATCCACACCATCTGGGTGTGTTCAAATCCCAGCTCTGCTACATAGTTGCTATGTGAACTTGGATGGGTGACTGAACTTCTATGCCTCAGTTTCCTCAAACATAGAGCGGGGGCACATGTCTGCAGGTTCCACTCACGACAGTCTCCGCCCTCTCTGTGGTACTTTGTGCTTACACAACTTCCTAGCCCCTAGATGGTTTGGGTGTGGAATGGCTCTGGGTAAGGATGAATCTGCACTATGGGGCATCTTGGAGCACCCCAAGGTGCAGCTGTGTGGAGCCTTAGCGCAGATCAGAGTGTGGTGGGAAGAGGAGCTCCCAGCCTCTGCTTGGCTTCTGCAGCTGAGCTTGCTAGTGAACAACGGCTACCTTAGTGCTTTTGACCTGTGAGGGAGGCTCGTCCCTGGGCATCCTGCCTGGGGGGTCCCTAAGTTCGGGGAGCTGTGGCCTGGACAGGAGCAGTGTCCATGTCCCAGAGAAATATTTTCCTACCTGCTCCCCAGAAAGGGTCTTGGCTGCAGGTGAGGTCTGTGTGATCCTCTGGAGCCTTGTAGCCCTTTACTTGCTCTGAGTGCATGATCGCACATTCATGTTGTATTAACGAGGCACCACTGTGGGCCAGAAAGAGGGCCAGGCCTGGCAATATAGACCCCGTGGTGCCTCCCTCCAAGGGGTTGGAATGCTATTGTTTCGTGGTCAGTTCTGAGTGTCAGGCCCTGAGTTTTATACCTGTTATTTCATGAGGGTGTTTCAGGGTTTCCCCTTTGTTTTTTAAAAAAATTTTTTTGCAGCCCTGGGGCTAGAACCTAGGTGCTTGTGCATGCTAGGCAAGTGCTCTATCACTGAACTATATCCCCAGCTCTCTCTACCTCCTTTAGAGAAGAATTTTCTTTATGGAAAAATGCCTGTTTCTTTTTGGAAATGCTAACGGGAGGTTTGGCAGTCTAAGGAATGGGAGATTTCTCTCTGATCTCCTTTCCCACGTAGATGGTGGCTTCTTGCCTGAAAGACTTTGAATCATTTGAGTGTCTCTTCCAGGGCCGGCAAGAGGCCCTATAGACCCTTTGTGACCCCTCAGGGATATTGCTGAAAGAACTGATGAGCTATCTAGTTACAGAGGGCAAGAGCCAGAGCCCCTTATCCCCATTGCTGACCTGCCAGGGTCCCAGCAGCTGCACCCTCATTTGGGTGAAGTAGCATTTGGACCAGGCATGGTGCTGGGCTTCCATGCGCGGAAGCTGTGATACTCTTCTTGTTCCTAATTCTGCCCTTCTGTTTTCACTTGCTCTGTGTCCTGCTAAATTCTCAGGCTAAAAGTTTCCATCTCTGGGCTTGGCCCCAAAGTAAAATTCTTTGGAAATTTTCAGCTGAGTTCACTTAGCTATTGTTGAGGGGGAGAAGGTTGGTGGGGGAGGAGATAATTTCGGTTCTGCCATTTTGAGATACTTCAGATGAGCGCCTGGTGCAATCCATAACTTTCCCCTAGCTGCCTGGGGGTCTCAGGGTGAGGGAGGCACGTGGTAACATGGAAATAGCCAAGGGCTGAGACCTTTGGGTTTTAGTCCCAGCTAGGATGAGTCCTGTAGCCAAGTTACTTTATCTCTCCGGAACCTATTTGCTAATTTCTAAAGCTGGGTCTTTTGAATCAGTTATTTCTCAAGCTCCTTACGCACAGCCCTGATGCTTGCTGACTGACGCCTTAATCTCAGGATGCAATTTGTGTTTTAAACAAATTCTGCCTCCCTCTGTGTGTGGGCAACCATCAGAAGGTTCTAGCTTCTACAGATGCTTGTGCGGCTCTGTCAGCCTCCAAATCACACTGGACCACGTGGTTTGGACCGCAGAAGGTTCAGGCTTGGCCTGATGGAAATCAGGCAGCTGGCCCGGAAGGAATGAGCTTTGCTCTGCCCACCCTTCCTCTCCTGTTTGTTTGGTTTTACTTGTGTTCTGCGTCAGGGATGAGCTGGTTGGGAGGAGGGCACACAATTTAGAGCCTAGATTTGCACATGGTGTTTGGTTTGGGAAATTAAAAGCAAAACATTTCATTGATTTTAGTCCAGTAAAGTCATTTTTAAAAGAAAGGTTATTGGTCTGGATTTAGCCAATTAAAAGAGAAAAGCATCAAAAGTTTAAAAAAATCCAGGAATTAAAAAAAATAAAAGGTTGGCAAAGTGGTCTGTGAATGTCTTTCCGCTCAGAGGGTCTTCCATGGGTGGAAACTAAGGTGTGGGTTAGAGGGGGTGGGGCTGACAGGAAAGCAAGGGACTGATGCCAGAGAACCAGAAAGTTCTGGAGCTTTGACATTGTTTCTGAGATAAATTTGTAAACTGTCTAAAATGTGCAGGGAGATAGGAAGGGACTTTTAAGGTCTTCCCTAGAGACCTTAAAAGCAGAAAGTTCCCCTGGTGTCCCTGGGGTCCTGTCCTGCCTGAGGGCAGGATGATGGATGACTTGACCTCTGGAGGGCTTGTTACTGCAGTAGGGAAGATGGACGCTCCCACCCCAGGTGTGCAGGAGATTACAGACTCCCACCGCTTTGCGGCTTGGCTCTCCCTGGGTGGTGGCCCTGCTCCTTGCTCCTCTTCTCTTTCCTCTCCAGCCCTGGTGTGGAATCTGCTGCTCGTATTATTCCAGAGACTCTTGCCCAGTGCTTGTTGTACCTCCCTGGCTGCTGAGCTGATGGTCACTTTGCAGCTCTGCCAAGACTCTGTGCTCACACCACTTTCCCTGTGCTCACTGCCTTACGATGTCCCCGAGAGCCTTGAGTGCATGTTGACAAATAAGAGTTCATCTTCTCCATGGGGCTGTGGTCCCTAGAAGGCCTCCAGCTGCCAGGGCTGCAGCATGATTTCTGCAGTTCTGGGGCAATGTGTCCTAGTGGGCTTTTCCCCCATAGACAAATGACAGTTTTTTTGGTGACCACATTGGTATAAAAACATCTACAATCCAGGCTGGACTCCATGATTATTTAGTCATTTCTGTTATATGTACTGTTCTTTCTGATTTTGAAAGACACCAAAGTAATAGTTAGTGTCTCTCATTTTTGAGAACTTCTAGCAGTAGTGTTGACCCTAGATGTGGTACTAGGCTGAATGGCATAATTGGCCTGCCTGCTGCAAGTGACAGGGAACCCAAACCTCATCCTGAGAGTCCCCTGGGGCCAGTTATTTCTGCTGCTATCTGACCAAGAATTCAAATCCCCTCCTCCAACGCCCTCCACACCCCCAGCTTCACAGCTCCTGCCTCTGCCCCCCTTTCTTCACCCTCTTTACCATCTTGCGGAACCTTTCTAAGCCTGATAGGGAATCGATGCCCCAGAGAAGTACCCTCCCCTAGCTCCTTGAGAGTCCCTTTAGGCTCTCACCTCCATCCCTATCCAAGCTCTTAGACCTCATCTCCTTCCTTCCTTATTTAGGAATGGCTGACTTAACAACCACAGCCCAGTACTCCACTTCCCAAGCAAGCCGCTCTTCCCTCCTCTCAGAGGGAGGGTGGAGGCTGCTCTGGGGACTAGGTATCACCCACCCCCAGTGGGCTCCAGAGCTTTGATGGGACAAGGGTCCTTTCCCCCATCCCAGCCCTAATACTGGGGAAGCTCAGGGTGTGGGGGGGAAATAGAGGTCAGCACTGCTAGTGGATGGTGAACATTTAAGAGTTAGAAGCTAAGCTGAAACCGGGAAGGTTCCCTTCTTCTTCCACAACAAAATGCACTTGGACTCTTACAGAGTTCTGGGTCAGAACACACAGGAGCAGGACAAGCTGTTCCTGGGCATTCCCTGCTTCTCTCTGCCACCCCACCTGAACTTGAAGCTTCCATGTGAATGTGTGGGGGTGGCACCTGCTCAAGCAGCCCTGCAGTTCTGGGCGTGAGTACTCCTGGGGAGGAGGACTGGGGGCACAGGTGTTCAATGTCGGTAATTTTATAACCAAAGTCTCATTAGGACATTTCTTGTGACAGGTCCACTTAAGTCAAATCCTACAAGGGTATGAATAACTCAACACTTTTCACACCAACTCTTCTTACTCTGTAAATAGAGAAAACACCAGAGTGCTGAGTGATGAAAGTTGTAGCTTTTTAGCCCAGAGTGGAATGATTTGAATCAGGGAAACCTCTTAGGATGTCATTCCAACACTCCTATCATCAGTTTAAGATTTAAGCCTTCCTGCGTCTCTCCCAGTAGGGACACAAAGCGACGAGAACCAAACTTTACGCTTGAGAATCAAACTTCATGCTTAGCTCTACTTTCCAGCCTCTTGAGCCCATTAATTCAACCTTAGTTACTGAGCACCTAGCATGTGTCAGGCACCTGCTTGGCACTGAGGTGCAGTGGTGAATTGGACACTTGTGGTCCTTGCCCTCATGCTGTTTATAAAGTCTAGCTTTTAAAAAAGAATAAGAAAATCCTCAGTCTACTGAAAAAATCACTTTATTGTTTCAAATTTAAATATGATGAAACTTCTGTTAGTAGTTCTGGTATGAAAGTTGCTCCAAGTCTGCTGTCCAGAAAGGCAAACATCCCCAGGGCCAAATCCTTTAAGCAACCAAGAGGCTGGGGAGGACAGTATCTGTGAATTATGCACAGGGGAGTGGACTTGGCCACCAACTCACTGTGTCCCTTGGACACAAGTCTGAGACAGTCTCCTGACTTGCACGGGGGAAGAGCTGCCCTAGATGATTCCCAGTCTCCCTTCCTACCTGACTCTCTGTGACAAGTATTCGTAAAGTAGGAAATAAACAGTGTTTGAAGCACAGGCCCTGCGTGACCTCACTGGGCTCACCTGACATCTACCTTGACTTGTCCTGCCCAGCTCGCCCTCAGCTGTTTTTTGTCTCATCAGAGTCTTCTATTGTCCTTGAACTGTTTTGGAAATTGCAGGCAGGATGGGACCCAGCTGCTTGTGGCCACTAGGACTTTCCAGAACCCTCTGGCTACAGAACCAAACCCAAGGCTCTAGTTGTTACATCTGTTTCAGCATTTGTCGTGCAATGGGGACCAGTCTGTCTCTCACCAAATGAATCCCTTCATGGCACTAGTGTCTGCTGAGAGACTGGGAGTGTCAAGCATTGTGCCAGCTTCTGAAGATAACAACGCTCCTTAGTACATGAAGCTTGCATTCAAATGGAGATGGAGAAATACACACATACACATGCACACACTCATGCAGGCACGTTGATGTGAGCGGTGAGAGAAACAGGTGGAGGGGAGGAGAATGAAGAAGTGCTATTTGAACTTGGGTGCCCAGGAAGGCCTTTCTGAGGAGGTGACTTCCAGCAAGGCCAGAAAGAAGCAAGGCCATGAGCCAAGGTGTTATGTGGTGGAACAGTAGATAACGTGCAGGGAACAGCAGGAACAGGGGTCCTGATGTAGGCGGGCTGACTGCTCTGAGGCGGTGCTGCTGCAAGTGGTGAGTGAAGAGCAGGTGAGAGGCAGGAGGCCAGGTGCCCAGAGTTGGGGGCGTGTTGGGGCACGCTGGGCATGGATTTTCAGTGTAATTGGAAGTGGGGGTTATCAAAGAAGGGAGCAAATATAACCTGATTTGGATTATAAAAGGCTCTTCTAGCTACTGTGCATAGACGAGACTGAAATGAAGCAAGAATAGAATGATTATGAGAGGCAGGGGAGGGGTGCAGTGCTGATGGCTTTGTCCAGGTGGAGGAGGTAAGAAGGGTTTGAACGCAGGAACTATGGGTGTAGCATAGGCTATGAAATGGTCCCTGGCACAGAGCATGTGGTCCCAAAGACCAGAGAATGAGAGCTAAGAACTGTGGGTGAAGGTTGAGAGAGCAGAGAGAGGTGGAAAGTGTTCACACAGCTCCGGAAAGCCTGCCTTGAGCACTGCATTCCCACCCGTGTTTTGTTTACTGTGTTATCACGTGAGTACCCTGCCAGGCCCAGCCCCTTGTTGTTAGACCTGGTGCGCTCCTACTGCTAAACCTATGGGTTTGTTCTTCAGTGATCCCTTCCTTCCTAGAAGGGAACTGCCCTCTTCTTTTGGAACCTGCCCTGCCCACCCCTTAATGTCTGCAGGTCTTTCCTCTCTCTTATGTCATCACCTGCTCATGGAGATCCTCAGCTGTTGCTGCCATGGCCACAAACGCTGCAGGGGTCCTGTCCTTAGGATGAGTTCTGGACGCCAACATCATCTCCACTTTTCCTGCCATTTGGCTGTGGCCTGGCCTGACCCTCAGAGACCCCCATGTGCCCTGGTACTGGTATCTGGTGAACCTCCACAGTGCATGCTGCACATCTTTCATGCCTCTGCCAGGGGTTGCTCCAAGATGCCAAGGGATGCAACACCTCAGCAACATGGGGCAGATAATACCTTAGGTGGGCATTTGTGACCTGTGATGGGCAGGGAGCTAGGCATGCAGCAAATGAATTTTTCTTCCTTTCTCTGTCTGATGGAATATTGTCCTGCACAGTGATGGGTGTGTGAAGCTGTTCTCTGTGAATGAGACACTGGCTGTGTCCCTTGATGAGCTGTAGACATTTTGATAACACATTCCTTCCACTTTACTTGTTTTGCTTGC
Source organism: Chinchilla lanigera (assembly GCF_000276665.1). Lineage (NCBI taxonomy): Eukaryota > Metazoa > Chordata > Mammalia > Rodentia > Chinchillidae > Chinchilla > Chinchilla lanigera. The sequence continues at coordinate 15,540,234 of NW_004955453.1, forward strand.
ATTTGCTGCATTCCTTTCATTTTCCCTCATTCTATTCACCTTGAGATTGCACCTCCCAATTCACCTTAAGGGGTGCCCATTTTCTTAGATACTTCCTTAGCCATGTGATTCTAGCAGGCTCTGTAACCAGGGCCCTGGTCCTTGGACACACTTCCCAAGCTAGGCCAACAAAAGCCTTTAACCTGATTTTGTTACCTGGTGTGTTTTGAATTAGAATGGAATGAGAAATAGTCTTTCCTTCTGGCATTGAATCTGAAGATGTGAGTCTGAGAGCTTCTGGGGCCATTTTCCAAGGAAGATGGAGGAATACTGTCTGTTGGAAGGAAGATGGCCAACAGAGAGAAACAGAGACGGGCAATAGGAGAGTTCTGGATCCGCTTGCTCTTGACACCTGGCTGCAGCTCTGTCTCTCTTGTATTTTTCCTTCTATGAGTCAATAATGCTTCCTCCTTCCTGGCTGGTTTAGTGTGGATCTCTGTCATTTGTTCTTTTTTTTATTTTAAAGAGAAAAGAACAAAAACAAAATAACAAAAACAAAGACAAAAAAAACAACACAAAAACTATAAAAATGATACAGAATTTCAAAACAAGATGATAGGAACTCAACAATGGTTGTATTACTCATTGTTATCTTCAAAGTAGTTGCTCAGATTCCCAGCTATTCCCCTTCTAGGTATTTTCCCAGAAGAATTAAAAACATCATACCACAGTGATATATGTGCACCCATGTTTATGGCAGCACAATTTGTCATAGAAAAATCTTGGAAACAACTCAAATGCTCATCAACTGAGGAGCAGATAAAAAAGACGTATTTTTATACAATGGAGTATTACTCAGCTATAAAGAAAGATAAACTTGAGGCTTTTATAGGTAAATGGATGCAACTAGAGACCCTACTCATAAGTGAAATAAATCAGACCCGCATGTGTAAACACCATATTGTCTCCCTAGTGTAAGAATCTGAAAGTGTAAATAAAATCTGAAAAGTACAATAAGTATTGCAAAAGGGAAAGAAATTGCTCAATAGGAAAGAACAACGGGGATGAGGGAAAGGAGAAAAGAAAGAAAGGAGGAAAAAAAGTATGTCTATATACACAGGCTAGCTAAGATAATTGTACTACTTATTTCTGTTGGTGTATTGAAAGGAGTGGTTAATGTTTAATTGTTTGATCCATCTTACATACCTGTATCTGGTAATCTGAGCAACTTCTCTGTCATTTGCTCTTTTAATCAAGGTCCAGACAGAAAGTGGGAAGCACTCTGAGTATGTTGCATGGAGGGAGTTGTGCACAGGGAATTGGTTGCACAGAGATGGAAGAGCTGAGAAACCAAGCAGGAATTAGTGACACTAAAACTTTGAACTACCCTACCTAGGGCTGGAGGGACAAGGGTGGCATTACTTGTCCCAAGCAGGGAGAGTGGTGGGAGTAATGTGTTCTCCCTCTTCCTGCAGTCTTTGATCCTGTTGCTTATTGGGCAAAGCTTTCCAGAGGTTATTGGCAATGGAGTCTGGGAAATGTAGTTTTCTGTAGCATGAAACAGGGCAACAAGGAGCTAGAAAGTGGGGAAATAAGCAGGTAAATGGCTAACACACTTGTGGTCTCAGAGTTAGCTTATTCCTCTATGTTTGCTTTTGGCTATACACCCAGGGAACTAAAGATCATTAGTCAGGACCCCTGTCTATAGCAAAAGCCCTGTACATATCTCAAAAGTTCTTTACAAAGGTCTGGTGATGATAGCAATTATGTTGACCATTCCCAAGAAGCCCTGCCCCTAGAGGTGTAAATGGGTTCCCTTGTACATGTTTTCATGTACAGGAGTCTACAAGAGTCCACAGGAAGGTGAGCTCATTTGTTGGGAATTTGTCTGAACCACAGAGAGAAAGAACCAGGTACTGCCTCAGAACTTCCTCAATCAAAATTCTCTGTCCATGTTACTATGGTGAGAGCCCACTGAATTTCAACTCAGAGGCTGATCAGAGCTATCTGAGTTGCCACTGCAGAGATGCTAAGCCATGCTGAGTCCACTCGGAATTCTCTCTAAGCTACACTCCAAATTCCTGTTGTCTGGGCACTCTTGGGAGACCTAGGACACAATTGTCTGTTATCTAAAAGACAGGGCAAGTTTTGAAACAAAGGAACAATACATTTATGAATTTGAACTGAGCAGGGACTTAGTGAGTTCTGATGATGATGTGGCAAAGGAGGGCAGGGCTGGGTGTCATGGGAGGGAGTTTCAGACTCCAGAGTGACCAGAGTGACTTACTGGAGGCTGTCCAGGCAGTGGGATATGAAGTCCAGTAGAGCTCGGCAAAGATGTTCCTGGGAACCTGATGGGGACAATTTGGGGTTTTGCAGATCATCGGAACCGAGGCTGTTTCACATATGTTGGAGGGCATGCAGCTCTCTATATGTCTATATTTTAAAGTAAATAAAAGGTTCTTTTAGCAAACCACATGGTATTGGATGGGCTCAGGCTCTCGTTCCGAAGCCTCTGCTTTCTGGCTTCCCAGGAGCTTGTGGTGACCACTCTGGGCTGGGAGTCCGGGTTGCTGGGTCAGCTTCTGGCTCCTACTGATGATTCACTATAGCTCCCTGGGACCGGCAGCCTGCTGTGCAGGGCCTCAGTTTTGACTTTCTATGAAACAGGAAGAAGGCTGGAGCCCCTGGGTTCTGAGAACAGGTAAAATTTCTGTGTGGAATTATTTGTTGAATTGTGTCTCCTCCACCCCAAATCATACATTGCAGCCATAACCCCCAGTAACTCAAGTGAAGATTCTTGAAGTATCAAGTTAAAGTGAGGTTATTAGGGACAGACCCTAACCCAGTACTAGTGGGGCCTTACAAAAAATGGAAAACTTGGAGATAGACATATGCATAAAAGAAAGATCATGTGGACGCAGTACCTACAAGCCAAGGAGAGAGACCCAGAGTATATTCTTCTCTTACAACCCTTGGAAAAAACCAACTCTGCCAACAACTTGATGCTTAGACTTCTAGCCTCAAGAATTGTGAGATAATAAATTCCTGTTGTTTTGAGCCTCCCTGCCTATGGCACTTTGATACAGAAACCTGAGAAAACAAGTACGCTTGGCCTTTGTCCTAACTGCAAGTGCCAGGAGAACCCTTGCTTTCTTTTTTCTGCCTTCTTGTTTTCCCCACACCCATCCCTGTATCATCTTAATGAGCTCAGCTCCAAGCTCTACATTATTTTCATCTGAAACATTTATTGTCCCTCATATGCCTTCAACTCTGTAAGCTTGTATTTCTTTTGAGTAGAAAAGGAAAACATCCTTCTTGGGCTCAGGGTCAATGGAAGATGAGAACTACAGGTTCACCAGGTAGGATGGAGGTGATATACTGGTGATTTCATCCATCAGGGGGGTACTTCTTCTTCCTCAGAAATCTATGTGGAAAATGGTGCTTTCACAAAGGGAGGTCGTGCCTGAAGATAGCGCTGACTGAGGACATGACTCCCGAGGGTCTAGTTCTCAGATCTGGCTACATCTGATTACCTGGAGAACTTTACAAATTTTCTATCCTTTTTATGTTAATAAATTATGCAAAATACTACAGCAAATCCACTTGAGCCTATAGGCATGGCTTAAATAAAATACTACCAGTAGAATTAAGAGCCCCTGGGCACCCCTCCCATTTTCATTTTGGGACCTTAAGAAAAATCATACAGATTTCCTAGCCCTACTACTGAACCAGAATTCCCAAAGGTGGGACCCAGGAATCTGTAACCCAAGAAGTTCTCCAGGTGATTCCTTGCAGCTGGAGGGGCAGGGTACTTCTGTGGATGGAAATCACAGAGCCGCTAGGGTTACATTCAAGAGCCCCAGGCTCTCCATTAGGACCCAGCTCCATACTCTACACCAGGCTCTATGGCGCTAAGCTTTCCTTTAATTGATCTCTGTGTTCCTGTCCGGCTGCTGGAGATGAGTTGGGGCCTAGGGCCAAGTGGAACTGAGGAAGCTCAAGAATCAGGGCTTTCGGTGGCCAGAGCTAGGTGGAGGAGAGAGAGGCCAGAGTGGGAGAGATGACTCAGTGAAAAGAGCCTGGAGGATGCTGCTGGGTCAGGATCTGGGGAAATGAGAATATGAGGATCCCTTCCTCACACCGATCTCTAAGACAAACTCCTCTTCGTGTGAGACGGTAACTAACATGTCATCTTCTTTCCCATCAGTTATGTTTCCAGGCTTTTCTCCTCCCTTTATCACATGATCATGGGCATCACCCTGAGCTTCAATTTTCACCTCCAGAAAGTACAGCTAATGCTCTATTTTGTCTTTCATTTGATAATATTGCTATGGACATCAAATGCACTTATGTTCTTTAAAACTAAAATTTCCAATCCTTCCAGTTTAATCTCCAGTGTCAAGACTGAATACCATATCCTATCACATCACCTTGGATCCCACCTGCTAAGGCCCGAAATAATCACCTTGTAGTTTGTCCTCCCCTACAGGGTCACGCTGCAGTCTCCTTTAAATTGCAATTACTTGTTTCCAGTCTGTGATTCCCATAAAGCCCCAGAATAAATGTTTCATCCAAGATGTATTTCCAGGGTCTGTCCCATCATGAGTGCTTAGCATATGGATTTTGCATTAAAGAGTGAAGATTTTAGGCAGAGGGTGGCACTGACCAGTGCCCAGAGCTACACGTACAGGCTGCAGAGCCATATTTGGAGTGGGTCCAGGCGTGGGCAGAGACAGAATGACACCGAGCACTGTGTTGCAGCTGGCCCCGCAGGGGGCTGTGCTTCCCGTTCATTTCACCCTGCAGCGTGGCTTCTCCCACTCCAGCCAGCTCCCTGCCAGTGCTCTGCTACATCCTAGTCCATCGTGATTCGCATGCAACAGGCTTGACTTGTGTGCCCATTTCAGAAGGCAAACATATAATTCAGGTCATGTCCGGTGCCATTTGGAAGGAAGCTCAGGTTTCCCTAAGTGGAAACAGCATGCTCTGAAAATAATTATGGGTCGGGAAGCATGTTCTGGAGTGAGACCAGCATTTACAAGCAAAGGTTACCCTTCCTGCCTGGTGACAGGACAACCCCTGGAGGACATAATCACTTCCAGTCAACCCCAATAGTATTGTAGGCAGTGCTACATCCTCCTGCAGGCATCAGACCCTGGGATGTCTGCCAGCATCAGGCATGCCAGTTATTCTAGACCTTGGTTTCCAATGGACCCCCTGGGTCACTCTTTTCCATGCTAGGACCACAGAGACAGAACATGACAGGGGCCCCGTATTAGGAGCAATGGCACCTTGAACAATTATTTCCCACTTGGGTTTATGTATCATGAAAAAGTTGAACTGGATGGCTTCTAAACAGTTGAATGCTGGTAAGAGCTCAACACCAGCTCCTTGATGTGGTGGGGGAAGCCCTGATTTGTAGTGTCTACTGATTTTCACACAGTGCAGACATTTCTTTTTTATTTTTATTTTTATTTTTTTTTAATTTTAAAGAATAGAAGAAGGATAACATAACAAGAGGGGGGACTTAGCAAGTTACACACAAAATGGTAGGAAATTATCAATGGTTATCATTTTACATATTATTATCTACAAAATAGTTTCTCAGGAAAACAAATAGACAAATAATAGTGAGTTAGAGACAAAAGAGGTAGGAGATTATCAAGAGTTGTTGTGCTATACTTTGGTATCTTCAAAGTGGCTTCTAAAGAATATAAATAGAGCTAAACATGAGTTGCCTATTGAAAAATCATTAACTATTCTCAATGGTTGTTGTAGGAAACACATAATAATGAACATACATTATGAAATAGGATAGGAACATTACAAACAACACAGTTATTGATAGATTAGTAGGAAAATATCAATGGCTGCTGTAATACGTGGTGGTATCTTCAAAGTGGTTTCTCAGGAAGACAGAGATATGCAAGAAGGATCTAATAAGTAGTTACAGCCTAAGGGTTGTCAAAAATAGCATATTACCTCCTCACCAGTGACTCCTTTCACTGAGGTATGATGGCTGGAAGGAAGGCCAGGATTGAAAAAAAGGACCAAGAGACTTGCACCTGTGACTAGCAACAGGCTGTTTTCTTGTTCCTCCATAGTCATGATTACCTAGGACTCCTCGATGGAGATGACAGTCTGGCCAGAGGGAGAAGGCAGACCATGCCCTAAGCCCTCTCATTCCTGTTGGACTAACTGGTAGCATGGGTCTGAGCTCTGGGGCCTCCACCTCAGAGGGCAGACCGATCTCCAGTGGTCTCCTTTGCATCCAGGGCATGGCCCATGGGGCCTCTTAGGGCAGTTCCTCTTGAGGTGGCCTGGCTTTTAACAGTGGTAGCAGATGAATGCAGTTGTCGAGTTCTTCTTGGAGCCCCGGGAATCAGACCTGGGATCTGTTTCTCTTAGTGGTGCAGCAAAAGCAGCTGCTTTTTCTTGGTCTCTTTGTTTTCTCTCCTTGGCCTCCTCCTCATCATGGCTATAGAATACTGAGGAGGCAATTCTTACTAACATCTCAAGTGAGCTATCTGGGGTGAAAGCCATTCTTTGTAGCTTTTTCTCTCCAGCTTCCCATTGCTTTGGGACCCCACAACCAGTTAGTGTCCTCTCCCCAACTGTCAGCACAGGCAGCAGTAATCCTGCTGCAGACTTCTCCAGAGCTTCACCACAGCCTGTACTGTCAGGGGAAGAATGGCTTTCAATGAATCTCTGCAGGTATTGTGCAAGGTCCTCCTGGTTTACAGCTTCCGAGCGGCTCTCATGACCCCAGTCCACTGGACCTCTGACTCCATGGGCTTAGTCTGCATTCTCATGTTCTATGAGTCCTTGTTCAGCAGCTGCTCCTCCGCTGGCTCTGGACCTTTCTGGTTCCCAATGGCAGGAGCAAGAGTGGCCCGTTGTATGGCATATATTCCCAGGGGTTGTTCAAAGTTTCAATGATTCACACACATCCGTGGGTGGGCAACTGCAGTCGGTGCATGGTGGGCCAATTGTGTCACTGTTTCTCTGTGTCATGATAGATCCCAATTGAGCGGCGGCTCTCCGCCGCATGGCTCCCCATGCGCTGTGGGCCCACCCTCCGGGAGCCAGCAGGCAGGAAGCTAGCCAGCCAGAAGGCTGGCGCTCCCCACGTGCAGCTCCCTGTGCGCCGGAAGCCCTCCTTCCAGGTAACCACGAGGCCGGGAGTGAGTCGCCGGTCCGAAGACCGGCACTCCCCGCCCGAGGCTCCCCGTGCGCTGGGGAAGTGCAGACATTTCTAACAGGGCCAATTTCAAGCTGGAATGCTCTGTGAATGAATGTAGACCCAGGAAGAAATGCACACACTCACCTACTGAGAGTTGGTATGAGCTGAAGGAGCCAGCCCAGTGCATCACTGCAGCTGACTGACACCTGAAAACGTCTAACACTGTTATCTATTTTCTGTTTTTTTTTTTTTTTTTCCCCCCGGTACTGGGAACCGAACTTGCGACTTTGTGCTTGCCAGGCAGGCATTGTGCCGCTGAGCTAAATCCCCAGCCCCTAACACTGTTATCTAGATGAATGTTATCAGTGTTCCTCTGCTGCATTGCTGATGTGGTACATCATTTGAACCTGTGCAGGTGTACCCAGTGCTGGGTACATAATTAGCCAGTTCCAGTGCAAATCGAAAATGTGGGCTTTTTTCCAAGACTAGTAAAAAGTGCTTTGAAAGCATTAGAAGGTAAAGTTCTTTCCTTTCTTCCATGGTTTTATTTTGTTGTTTAATATATTTCTAAGGAAACAAGCATTTAGAAGTTAAGTTAGCATCAATTTTTCTCTTCTTCATATTATGCAATGACTGTTTTAAAAGCAAATAGGGAGCTGGGGATTTAGCTCAGCGGCACAGCGCCTGCCTGCCAAGCACGAGGTTGTGAGTTCGATTCCCAGGACTGGAAAAAAAAAAACCCAACCCCCCCGCAAAAAAAGGCAAATGGAAAAGTGTTTAACTATGGAATCATAGAAATTGCATAATCATGTTTCATTTACTCTTTCACTGAAATTACACAATGTTGTTTTGTACATGATATAGTGGGAGCTGTCACAAAACTAATGCAGCTGTTTGTATTTGATTTCTTGATAGCTGCACATTCTACCAACTCTCTTTGCCTTCACTTAGTGAAGAATGAGGAAAGAATGAAAAGGATCTCTGAACAGTTCTATCTTTCCTTTCCCTCTATATTATCATTTATAGCACAAATAAATGGTTGACTCCTATAGGAAATTAACACAAGAAAGAAAGGATATGGTATAATAGGGTTCCTTTACTGTTCATATTTTCTAGAAGCTATTTCCTTTCTTCCACTCAAAGCCAGTTTGAATGGAAACTGGTTTGAATGGAAAATGTAGCCTTTTCAGAGTTGTTAGCTCCTCTGTAATTCAGCTGCAGAGATAACACACTCTGTACTTGCTTTGAGTCTTGCTAAACTACCACACATCATGAGCTCACCAGAATTTTGTCCTCATGAGGTTTTGCAAGTGCTAAATGCCTACGGGGCAGTCAGGAACGTGGGTAGGCACCCACCCCTATCTCTTCCACTCACATGGTCGTCCATGTCCTACCTGATTTCACTGACAAAACACAAGGGTAGAATTAAGAATTTCAAGACAGTTATAGAAGAATATCAAATTTGATACAGGACCTTTGAGTTCCAGGCCTTCAGTAGCTACATAGGTCACCTGCCCAGGAAGTCTACTTTAGGAAAATCATTATTTGTGTCTGGGTTCCATTGATTAGACGTTGCCTGTGCTCTACTATTTGTTAACTTTTTTTATTGTTCAGTTTGTCCAGGAAATTTTCTCTTTGGGGACCCAGAATACTAATTGAAATGCATTCTCACTTTCAGTTCTTATTAGGTGTGCAATTCCGCAAGAAGTTCTGTTATGGTTGGAATGTGGTGTCCCCCTAAAATCAATGTGATGAAATCCTAACCTCCAGGGCAAAACAAAGTGGGGCCTTTAGGATGTGACATGGACCCTCATCTGCCATTAAATCTGGTGCCCTGACCATGAAGTTCCAGACTCTAGAAAAGTGATAAGCAAATTTCTGATATTTATAAGCCAGCAGTCTATGGTATTTGCTACAATAGCCCCTTAGGACTAAGCCAGGTGGGTTTCCAATTCAGTGCACAGCAGGAGCAAAGGGAAGTCCTGGGAATCTTTCTTCTGTACTTGATGACATATCTGTGGGCAAGGGTCAAGCCACCTCAGGGTGAGCACCTTTGTTACAAAGAGATGTTTGAAAGGAGGAAAAGGGTCTTCAGATAGAGGTTTCTGGAAGTGGCACAGATTGGACTTCCTGTCCAATTCTCTGTTCTTTACCCAGCTCTTATACTGGGGTAGAGGTGCAGAGGGGGTGCATTCCTGCTTGTTGAATGACTGAAATGCAAGAGATGCCTCCCCCAACTCCCGAGCCCAAGGATTCAAGGTGCATCAAGGGCAGAAGTGACGCTTTACATTTCCCCAGGGCTCCATCATAGGCTCAGAACTAGGCATACTGGCCTGAAGTCACCTGCAGATCCTGGGTGAGACTTTCTCTGCCTGGAAATCTAACTGGGCTCGCTTTGGGAGTTTGCAGGAGTGGAGTGGGTGAGCAGGGAGTCTCAGAGCCTGAGGATGCAGCAGGTTTGAGGAGGACTGTTCACTTTCCAGACTTGGCATCTCTTCAAGGTCTTAAGGGCAAGTACTCTGAGCTGTCTTTATCACCACCTGTTCCTGCATCTCGTCAGAGAAAGTCAGGAGCTAAATCGCCATGGATTTGGCTGTCTGGGGCACAGAAATGCCACCCGGGTCAAATGCCTGATCCCGCTTTCCAGCTGGAAGGCTCAACTCCCTTCTCGGAACTCCCAGGGCCTTTTATCTTGGTTTCTGCCTCTAAGACACATGTTGCAGCCAACCTTGTGACCTGGGCTTATTTTCTTCTGGTAAGTAGGACCTGGGTGATTTATCCACACGTACGTTTCCCTACCCCCTGTGTTTATTTAGCATTGAGCTGTCTTTGTAGGCACTGCAACACACTGTGGCTGGAAGGTCTGTGTCCTGAGTTTCTAACTCGGTGAGGTGGGTTCCTTCTTCCTATGACAGGCCTTCCTCTACCAAGGTCTTGAGGCTCAGGACGCTTCCACAGGTGCCACGGAGTGGAGGCCCCAAGTGATTTGGAGCAGTCAGCTGTTTGCCGAGCTGGGCTGGAAGGGGGTTGTTGGAGGGCACATCCTGTCCCCAGCAGATCCCAGATGGGAGGGGATCCAGTCCTGACAAAGGGCGGAGGAGAGAGCAGAGGAACTGGAGGCTATGCTGAAATCTGAGCTGCTGTGGGGTCTGGCCATGCAATCAGCTGAGTTCCCTCTATGTCATCGGTCAGATGAGAACAATAATTGGAAAAGAGAAGAAGGATGTAGAGGATTTGATGGCCTCTTCTGTCTGCTTTTAGCATCCACCTGCTTGTTCCTGGCTTGCTTGGCCTTGGGTCTTCTGGGTCGTCATTATACGCTCTCCTCCCACAGGAACCCATCCAGGGAATGCTCACAGCCCAGCCCCGCTTCCTCGGTTCACTCCAGTCAGTAAACAGTAATAACAGTTTACACTTAATAAGCACTTACTGTGTGCCCTGTACATTTCTAAACTCTTTCCATGCTTGAATGTATGTAATCTTCATGGCAACCCAATGAGGTGGGCATTTATACCATCCTTGCTGGCTAGACAAGGAAACTGAGGCTCAGAAAGGACAAGTAACTTGCCCAGGGTTGCACAGCCAAGAGGCTCAGGAGTTGGTTCTAAAAGCAGGTTTGCCCGACACCAAAGTTTGTGATCATAATCACCACCCTCTACCGGCTTCTCAAATTACTTTCTCCATCTTGATTTCTGGAGCTGTGGATCCCTGTTGGTGGCTGGTTAGTTAATTTTAAAGCTGCTTGGAGATAAGGGTCTGCTACTTGAATATTGACTTTTGGCATTTTAGCTGACCTCTTAGGCTTGTGGCCTTGTAGTAGGGGCAAGAGCTGGTAATGCTGGAATGTGGAGCTGGGCCAGAGCTTCCCAGGGCTCAGCTGTGAGATCAGCCTGTTCTTGCTCTTTTCTCTCAAGAGCAGCCCCGCCCCTCTTTGCCTCCCACCTCGGAGCCTGTTCCTGCAGTGGCTCTTGTGGTGACAGAAGGTAGGCGCATGCAGCTTTCTCTGCCCTTGGCCTTCCGGCATAGACACTGTCTGGGACCTATTTAAACTGCTTGTTGGCTTTGGGGACAGACCTGAGTGGGACAAAGGGCATCCACTTTGACTTTCAGACCCATGGAGTCTTCCAACTTCTTCAGCCATCAGAGTCAGGCTCTCTCTCAGAGTGACTAAAGGCAGGCCCAGTGTCCCTGTGACTGACAAGGTTTGAGATGCTTGGGTCTTGTGATCCTGTAGTGGGCCTCACAGAACAGCTCTCTCCAACCACACTTTGCTGGGAGGCCACGGGATCAGCTATGCGGGCAGCAAGACCACCAGCCCACAGTGCTGCCGGATGGCTGAGGGCCTGTGCTGCTGTCTGGGGTGTCGGACTGATCTCTCTACTTCCCTGTGCCTGGGCTTCCTCATCTGCAAGGAGGGGATAATGCGTCTGCTATTTACTCCCACGGGGCTGCTGTGAAAATACTTTTGAGATGAGAAACACATGCTGATGAGTGGGAAATGTTTAAAATATAAATGAGCATCGGTGAGGTGGTCATTGGATACAGAGTCATGAATTTGACTCTGAAGTGATTGTTTAAGGGCTTTTACCTACAGGACAAGACTTTAACAGAAATATACTGAGCTCGCAACTAGGTTATTAGTGAACACTGGTAGGATCTTGACACAGAGCAGGTGAGAACAAACAGCTCACTCATATATTTGATCTTACACATCTGTGCCTCTATTGTGGAGGACAAGGGTTTATTTCAGCCTAAGGAAAGAACTATGTGTGATAAGAGGTGTACTTTTATGTAGATTATACAAAATGCAGCAACTCTGGTCTTTGATGGAAATTCACATACATTCCCGTTGCTTCATGGCATTGAGTTGTGTGGATGGGAACTGAAGAAACTTCCGCGTGGAGGGTGCAGGGGGGTCGGGGGAGGGTGGTGGCTGCTGGCCCGACAGTTGCAGTGCCTCTGACACTTCTTAGGATGTACAGGTTAAGAGTAGTTCATCTTTTTAAATAAGTTTTTGTTTGAAGTCCAACAAGTATTTCTTGAGGGTCTACTATCTTCCAGATACAAATGAATAAATCTGTCTTAAAAACAGCATTTAAGAATTTTGCAGTACTAGGGATCAAGCCTGGGGGCATCCTACCACTGAGTTTCATCCCTAGCCTTTTGTATTTTTTTTTTTTTTAATTGTGAGACAAGATCTCACTAAATCACTAAGTTGCCCAGGTTGGGCTTGAACTTGCAATTGTCCTGCCTCAGCGTCCCTCAGTACTGGGATTACAGGCATGGGTACCAACATGCCTAGCTAAAAAACAGGATTATTGAAATGTAATTGGCATACAGCAAACTGCACATATCTAAGGCTTACAATTTGATAAGCTTTGACATATTCACTTAGCTATGAAGTCATTGTCATCCTAGTCACAGTTTTTTATTTTATGGAAAAGAAGTAAAACAAATTTTTAAAAATTATTTGTTTTTATCTTTGGTTGTTTGATCAATCTTGCATTCTTACGTCTGGTGGACTGAGCAACTTTGTTGAAGATAACAGTATGTAGTGTAGCAACCATTGTTAATTCATTCCTGTCATTTTGTTTTGAGGTCATGCATCGTTTTTGTTTTTGTCTTTATTGTTGTTCTTTTGTTAGTTTTTTTCTCTTTAAAATAAAAAAACCCAAAACAATAGGAGAATAACAATAGTTAATCCATTGCATTTTGTTATCTTTAAAGCAGTTACTCGAGTCCAAGATATGGGCATAAAAATTCTCTAAACAATATTAGCACAAACCTTTCTTTTCAATGAACTAAGAGAAACTAGTAGTATAACTGTTTTGTATTTGCTTTTCCTTTCCCTTTCCTTCCCTCCCCTTCTCTCCACCCTAGTTCCTTTTTCCCTTTGAACAATTTCTTCCCATTTCACAATATCTATTGTACATTTTGGACCTTATTTACAGTTTTTTTGTGGCCATTTGTAACTTTCATTCTTGCTCTTCTCTCCCACACAACCACTGGTCTGCATTTTATATATATTAGTTTGAATTTCCTAGGATGGCACAGGTATCTTTGGTATTGTGTTTAATAAATTTTAAGAATCACACAGGCTTTCTTCTATATTTTCTACCTACATGTTTTATATTTTATGTTTAGGATTCATTTTGAGTAAATTTTTAAAATGGCATGAGCTCCTTTTTTTTGGTGTTATTTATTCCTTTGTAGATTTATATTTCCATCTGCTTTTACTTTCTTTCTGTCTAGAAGACTGTGTAACATTTCTTCTAGTTGGGCTGCCCATGAGAGATTCTACCAGCTTTTTATGCATGGAAATGTGTCTATTTTGCCCTTTTCAAGAAAGCTATTTTCACTAGGTGTTATGAGTTGTACCTAGATATCCATATCCCCCTAAAGACTTATTTAGTCAAAGATGGGGCTTTTCAGAGGTGATTGAATCTAGGATGTGTGATGCTGGAATTAAGGATGTGATCATCGAATTAGTGGTGCGATGCTTGGATTAAGGGTGCCCCACCCTTATGAATGGAATCTGATGAACAGAAAGCAGACTGTTGCTATTGCTTGCTGCTTTGCTGCTTTGCTTCTTTGCTGCTTTGCTGCTTTGCTTCTTTGCTGCCTTCTGCTTGCCCTTCTTTGCTATGGACTATTTCTCCTCTACAATGCCTCTCTGACATGGCATCTTGCCTTGGAGCCAGCTGACTGTGGTCTGAAACATCTACAAACTGTGAGCCAAAGTAAAACTTCCTTCTTTCAACTTTGGGGGTTGAATATTTTGTCTTAGCAACAAGAAAAGTAACTAAGACACTAGGTATAGAATTCTAGTTGACAGTTTATCCTTTCCATGCCTGGGAGATGTTGCTGCACTTCCTTCTTGTCCAGTTCCAGATGAGACCTCTCAACACCTTCACCTTAGCTCTGTGTATAATGTATCTTCTTCTCTTTCTGCTTTTAAGATTTTTCTATCCCTGGTTTGAGCAACTGGATTGTGTGGTGTGATTTTCCTCCTATTTATTTTGCTTGGTATTCACTGTGCTTCATGGATTTGCAGGTCTATAGTTTTCATTAAATTTGGAAACATTTTAAGTAGTATAACTTTAAATATTTTTTTCTGTCCTCTCTTGGCCACTCAAAGTTGATGATTCCAATTACATATATATTAAGGCTGCTGGGAATAGTCCCACGGCTCAATGATGCTCTGCTCAGTTTTTAGAATTGTCTTTTTTCTCTACATGTCCTTTTGGATCATTCCTATTGCTGTGCATTCATGTTTGATTTGGGTCTTTAAAAATGTCTGATAGATTTTACTTAACTATATAGAACATAGTTATAATAGTGTTTCAATTTTTTTGTCTGCTAGTCAATGTCAGTGCCAAATTGGGTGTAACTGGTGGATTAGTCTCCTCATTGTAGGTCATATTTGCCTGCTCTTTTGAAACTTGATCATTTTTGATTAGATGCCATCTTGGCTGGACACAAAAGAGACCTCTAATCAGTTTTCATTGGAATCTGAACCGATAGCTCAGAGGTTGGAAGCTAGAAGACAGTATATTGAATTCCATCTATGGATGTGTTTTGGTTGGCTTGCACAGTGTCATAAAAGGATCTCTGATGTTTCCTCACTTAAAAATCTAGAAATCATTTTTAAAACCATGGATTCTCTTAAATACTTTAGAAGTCAGGATATCTTGCTGCATGACTGCCACTCCTGCTGGGGATAATCAAGTGAAGAGCAGCTAACGTCTGTAGAAAGAGTGTGAGGGTTTCCCTCCACCCTCATATTTATATCCTCTAAGAGACTGTAGACATTTTAGTTTGAGTACTTTTTTGCCTAAGGCCAGTTTTCCAGAAACAGACCCTGAGATACCTGAGATGACTACTAGTGTACATATAGTTTATTAATGAATTTCCTCCAGGTACAGGGAAGAGAGGGGCAGAAGTCAAGCAAGCATGGAATTTCAGGTAAACATGCAGAAGGTAACTTTTTCTTGATTTGTAGAAGAATGGAAGAATGCAAGTTATGCTTCAGAGTTTGTCCCAACCTGAGGTGAGGGAGCTGGCCTTTCATACCTTCACTTTCATACCTTCAGCAGCCAGTCAGACAGCGCCCTCACATCTGACAAGGGACACAAGACAGGAAGGGCAGTAGCTCTGTGTGTCTGCACTTATGGTGCCATACTCTTCCATCTGTATTGAGCAGGCCGGGCAAGCTGCCTGGGTAACCCTGTAGTTCTGGTCGGGATGAATGACCCCAGAGAGTGTTCTGTTCATGGGATGAGAACAGTGAATCTGAAATGCCTTCAACCTCACCAGGTCACAGTGCTTTAATTTCCATGACTTTATTGATGAGAACAGCTGGGATCACTAGTGGCTCACTTATTTTACAGACAAGGAAATGGGTACAATAAAGGAGAGGAATTACCAGAGGTATATTATTTCCTCCTGCTGGAGATCCCTACAGATGTCATCCCTCATTTTAAGGTGAAATCACTCACTTAATGATGATTTCATCCTCAGGAATCTCTAGGAAGGGTAATCCCCTAGCTTTCTAGTCATTCACTCATTCATTCATTCACTTGTCATTTACTCATTCATAAACATTGGTAGCAATAGTCAATGTGCTGTGATGAATTACTTGAGTGAGGGCACCTCAAACGGTTGATAAAACAGGTCTCACCCTTTTCCTGACCCACTTCTCCCAGATTTGGGAAGTGTGCTGGTTAGTCCTGATTTTTCAACTTGACTGAATTAAGAGACTCAAAGGCATCTCATCAATGGCTTTCCCACTGATGAGCTCATAGCTGAATGGGGTCATGAGCATGTGACCTTGGAGACTACCTGGTCCCTGGTTCCTCCCTCTCAGATGCTTCTCCTGCTCTCTGCTTTCTGGATGCCATGAGTTGAGCAGCTTGCCTCCATCATGCCCATGTGTCACGCTGTTTCCACCTTGGAGCCAGCCTACCATGGAGGGAAACCTCTGAAATAGTGAGCTAAGAGAGACCTCTCCTTTAAATGGAAGATGCCACATATTTTGCCCAATGGGAAAGTTGATCAGTATAGGAGGGAATCAGGATGTCTGCTGTGATTGCTCCGAATTCCTTCAAGTACCACAAGTGAAGGATTCAAAGCTATGTTCTTCTAATCTGTGCCTGAAGAGCAACAGTTCTGTGCTTGAGGCCTTGGAAAAGTCCTACAGTCAGGCACCTTCCCTTCAACTTCCTGGGCCTCCCTGAGTCTTCTGTCCATCGCAGACCATCTATGTCCTCCATGTGAGCTGAAGCCTCGGAGGCAGGAAGGAAGGGGATGAGCACTGGTCGACATGGGTATAACAAATCTCCCTTTTGTGACTCAGGGCTCTAAAGGGACAGACTGAATAGGGATCAAAGGGAGAGGCTGGGCTGTGGGTGGAGGGTGGAGCGGGAGAAAGGGCAGCTGGCAGTGTGTGTGTCGGGGGTGGGGGTGGATGATGCCCTGTGCATTGTCCAGCTTTAAATCTGCTGCTGGCAGCAAAGGATCTGGAAGAGAGGAGAAGAGAGCAGAGGAAGGGAGGCAGAAAAAGTGGGGAGGAGAGAGAGGGAGGCTGGAGAGAGAAAAGTCACAGAGGAGGGACAGAGACAAAGAGAAAAATTAGGAGAAAGAAAAGAGCAAGAGAATAGGGGAAAAAGAGAAAGAAAGAGGAGAAAGTAAGAGAGAGAGAGAGAGTGTGTGTGTGTGTAGGTGAGGGATGGGGGAGGCTCACTGCTGGGGCACCTAGCTTTGGACATTCTAGGAGTGTTGCAATTCTGGAGTGTGGTGAAATGGCCTCAGGGTCTTAAGAAGTAATGGCAGCCTGTGCCAGACCATAATAGCAGCTCTCAGTAGCTCTAACCCACTCTGGCCTCTCAACTCACAGGAACACTAAATTCACACAGGCGCAAAATGCAGCCCGACTCAGGCCTCGCAGCCTAATAGCTGTTGTCTTGTTTGCACTGCACCCACAACCATCACGGGCAATTAAGGAAGCCGTCCATTGCGCCCCTGGGCTGCCATTTAGGCTTGGGGCCTGGAGCAACTCCAGGCCAGTCAGCCCTCTGAGGAGACACAAATGAACGGGGGAGGAGTGCTGCTTCCCGGGAGGGGGACCCCTGCCATTAGCTGGCAGATTCCAAAGGCAGGCAGACAAAGGCTGCTTTGGGCTCACAGAGATTGGGGCAGGCCGGGGCCCAACCTGCATGGACAGGCACATGCGTGCCCGGTGCACCTTGTCGCAGGTTTCCACATCTGTGCACTCCACCTTGAACACGGACTGTAAACATGTGTTGCTTGTACCTTCACTAGCTCACATGGGTGCACACACAAAGGCACAATTTCATGTATATACTGGCCAACAAGTGTACACATTTGTGGGCTTACACTGGCGTTTGTCCTTAGTTTATATGGTAAGGACTGATTTATTTATATAAACTGGTGCTCACACATTGGCAGGCATGCTCACAAATGCAATCATTTGGATACATTCACACACACATAAGTCTGGATACACACAGGCACATAACACAGGCAGGCATGCGTAC
Source organism: Chinchilla lanigera (assembly GCF_000276665.1). Classification (NCBI taxonomy): domain Eukaryota; kingdom Metazoa; phylum Chordata; class Mammalia; order Rodentia; family Chinchillidae; genus Chinchilla; species Chinchilla lanigera. Next base: position 15,557,955 of record NW_004955453.1, read on the forward strand.
ATACACACACACAGCATAATATTTTAGTCTGAAGTCCAAAAACAAGACAGTTCCAAACAACTTAAATATGCGCGCTCTCACTTCAAACTTCTTTCCTGACCGTGAATGAGAATGAATTTGGAGACCAGGCCCAATAAATTTGTCCAGTAGAAGACAGAAAAGAGCTGGAAGAGAGCTGCCCTTTCTTTGTTCTTTTCTGAGCCATGGCCAAAGCCGTTTACGTGGTTGGAAGATAATTGCTGGGGGACAGCGTCGCTCCAGGCTCCCGCAACTGGACATTGACCCTTGATCCCAAGCTGATGATTTTTAGGCTCTCAGGGAGGGAAATTTCCAAATACTGTTGAACCTGGGAAAGCAGAATGCACACTTCTTATTTCCATGAAGTTTCTCTGCTTCCCTCACCAACCCAGTGGAAGGGGTCTGGGTTGATAGAGAAGAGGGTTGTGTGCTATGACTTGGTGATTTTGATTTTCTCATTTTAAAAATTGAGTTTAGAAGTGTTTTCATCCTTTTCTGAGGTTTGGGGTTTTTCCTGTCTCTCTGCCTCCCTCACCCCTATTTCCTGGACTGTTATTAGGGAAAGAAAATTGGAGACCGTGTCCATTTTGAGAACGTCTCCCAGAATAATTGCGCCGTGACACACGGAGAGCGCAAATGAAAAACAGGAAGCCAAGCTGCAAGGGCTCCTTTGGAACTGGCAAACTCCGCAGCAGAGTCTTCAGCCAGCACATCCACTGAGGGCAGCCATTCCCCACAAGACCACTTCCGTCCAGGTCTGGTTCCCAGCGGAGGCCGGGATTGGTCTGCTCTGTCTCCTGCGGTGGGGGGCTGACCTTCCCCAACAGATCCCAAGACCAAGTTCAGCGCATTTACTGTGCGCTCCACGTGGCAAATGCTGGAAGCCAGCAGCCTCTGACCGTTCTCCCAGTGCCGCGGCCTGCAGAGCCAGGGCTCCATTCGAAGCCTGCCAACATTTATTTTGGAGACTTTGTTGGCAGTTTAGATTTAGGTCAGAAGTGGCTTCAAGAAGCCTAATTGATTTAAGTATTTTCATTGTGCTTTTAGCGCCCTCCTCACCTCAGTCTTTCAGTTTCTCTTAATGTTCAATAAAATGTGCTGGAAAGGTTGGACTGTTGGCGTGCTGTGGCTGTCAGCGTGCCCTGGGGAGTGGACAAGCTGTCTCTGGGAGATGCTGACGCCGACTCAAGGTTTCTGCTGCTGCGCCAGGGCTGGCAGAAGTGGGAAAGAAGTGGCAAAGGCTGCCCGGTGGGTAATCTGTGCGACCTCCCCAGGAACCATTCCGCTGTGCAGAGACAATAAATTAAATGTTGCAATATTTAAAGGCTTGTCTCTACAGAGAGGGGAACAGGATTCTTCAGTGTAGCCTGTGGGGCTATATTATAGGGTACAACAGTTTACTTTTTTTCTGCACAGGAAAGCACCCCAAAGCCCTGACTTAAAACAGTCATCATTGATTTGGTTCATGATATGGAGAGCCAGCCAGCTGGATTGGGGCTCAACCTGTCTGTTGTCAGTCAGCTGACAGGTGGGTGGTGGCTCGTCTGGTCTCTTAGCTCCAAAGCTGGGATGACTTCGCACACTTTCCTGTGTTTGTTCATTCTCCAGCATCCTGTCCTGCTCTCTTCTTACTGATGACATGGTCCAGAGACCAGAAAGATGGAGGTTCCTTGAAGCCTAAGCTGGGAACTGCATAACATTATATTTGGTCTAAGGAAGTTGTGAGATCAGTCCTGCTGGGTCACATGCAAGGGGCATGGGTGCACGGAGAAGGGTGGCTGTTTCCATAGTCAGGCACACTCGGACAGATTTTGACCTGTGCTTTTGGAAGTACTTTCTAATGAGTTGAGCCGCTCAGCCATGAGACAGATTGACTTGCTTCCCCCTTTAAGGTGATCTGAATGGGGCCACCTGGCCTCCCAAATCTTCTAATGTCAAGGGTTTATTTGCTAGGAACTTACAACAACCTAGAGTTGAATATTTTCATAATTAGAGAGTCAGAACTGGAGTTATTTCCCAAATCCTCAATTGCCTCACTCTTGGCCATGTTTCCTCTTTCCTCTACTGAAGGTTGACCAGGTTCTGGTCTTTCCTTTTCGCACATAATTAGGCCCCCTGCCCCCAGTCTTGGCCTTGCCTATCTCCACCCTGTTAACATCCACCTACCTGTGCTTTGTTTGGTTGGGCGTAGGAAACAGGAGGAAGGGTAGAATGTACCCCAAAAGACAAAGTTTGCTGCACTCTGATTTATCTTCTGGTCTCTCAAGAATGATGTGTGTTAGAGAAGAAAAAAAGACAGCACGTGCGTATTCTTCAGAGAAATGCACATGGGCACAGAGTGGAAAATAAACGAAGCCCACAATCCCAACCAAAGCGGGCTGTAAGGGAGGGAGATGTGAACTTGAGCTCCAGAGCCAGAGCCAGGGCAGGAAGCGGGCTCGGCCTGTGTGAGGTGCGTACACTGCACGGAAAACCGCCCTTTGCCCGGCTCCCTGTCTTTCTAATTCCCCTCAGCTTCCAGCCCCTCCTGACCCCAGGAACAATGCAGCTCTGTGCTGAGACTGTGCCTTTTGTGATGGCCTGAGAGAGGAGGAAAGGGGGAGCTGGTGGGGGCATCTCTGTGTGTGAATCACTCACGTCACATGGCTGGCCGGCTGCAGTGGCTCCGGGTCTGCAGAAGGGCACACGGAGCACGGCCTGAACCCATGGCCGGAGGCTGGCCAGCCAGCTGCACGGTGCCCTGCTCTGAACTGCACAGCCAGGGGAAGGCTGGAGACTGCGGGAAGGCAGTACAGTAGGAGGACGGTACAACAGGCTCTGGAGAGCTCCCTCCTAGTCTCAGCTCAGGTGTGGAGCTGGTGTCAGATCTCCTGAGAGTCACAGATTCCGGGTTCACCGCTGAGACCTGAAAGGCCCAGGCTCATTCCTTCATTCAGGCAGGGACGATTTTTTTCTACTCAGGGGCTGTCTCTATGGCCTAGAAAATGCACCGGAGTTTGGAGAAATCATCTTCTTCTGCAGAAGAGCAGGTGTAGAAAGTCAGGAAGGATCTAAGGCTTCACTGTTTTCTAGAACATTCTAAATCCTGGCTTCAGAGTCAGGCTCCTCAGAGGGCAGATGGGAAAGAGACGGCACTGCAGCGAGAGGAAGATTTGGGTCAGGCACCGGGGGAGGCTTGTGCTGTTTGAAGACAGAACAGATTGCTGAAGGTGGGGGCAGTGCCCTGTTCCTGTCCCTGTCTGTGTTTCAACCTGGAGAGGGCTTGCCCTGGGTGGAGGCAGGGGAACCGACTTGTAGGTGACCCCGGGCAGTCTGACTTAGCCTGATTTCGCCAGCCTGGGTGCCTTCTCCCAGATAGCCTGCAGAGGGCAGTATGGTACTGCGGGCAAGACTTAGCTGCCTCGTCAGCTTTGCTTTCCGCACCACTGCCCGCTTAATCTTTTAAAACCAAAGCTGCTTAGACACAACCTGAGCCCTGCTTGAATACCGTGGATTAGCCTGGTGCTGTGGGCCCCCTTTTCTGGGGGAAGCCCCCCAGTTTGGATCTGCTGCGAGAGCTTGCCTGACACTCCTCTTCATCTGAGCCAAACCCTTGGGCTCAGAAGGGTGCAGCCACGCAGAGTTTTACAGTTTTCACTTTAAAGACACATTCTCATCTGCTTCTTGAAACATTCTTGAGACGGATGGAGTGGTCCATTGTATAAAAGAAAATGGAAACGCAAAGAATAGAAGTGCCTGTCCACACGGGCTGGTCTGGTTCAGGGCAGAGACAAGGGGAGGACTCACTGTACCCCCTTGTGGTGCCCCGGAAGTGCAGCCCCTACAACCTCTACCTTCAAAAGTCTCCCTGTGCTGCGTGGATCTGTTTTCCGTCCTGTGAGAGCTGTGAAGATACCCCCGCTCCACACGGTCCCGGTGCTGCTCTTCTGCAGCCTTTCTGACCTTGCTTGGAACCTGCTTGACCTTTCACGCTCCCATATTTATTTGCACTGTGTCTCCATCCAGGTTAGCTGTCAGAATTGAAGACTAAAGCCTTGAAGGCTGAGGGGCTGGTGACTCTCTGCGACCTCTGACGAGGAGTAAGGCCAACTGCAGGTTTCAAGCGCTTGATTCCATGTGGTGGAAGTGATCTTGCTTCCTCAGGCTCAAACCACGTGCCAGCACGGCCCATGCTGACAAATGATGCAGGTGACAGTGTCAGTGGACATAAGCGACAGTCAACAAGCGAGCCCTTGATGCCACACTGAGGACCTCTGTCAGCTGCTGAGGACAGGGCTCTTCCCTGCGGGGACCTCGGTCTCCTGGGTCAGTCATGCACAGCCGCAGCAGTTTGGAGGCAGCGTGAGCTCTGTTTCTGTGGCTGGCAGTGATCTCCAGAGATCCCCTCTGGTCAAGGGGTAGGCACAGGAGGAGGGAGGAGGCTCACCCAGGGTCACGCCTACAAGTTAGATGTGGGGTGTTTGCGGTGGAGGTGAGGACACAGAAAAGCCTGGAAGTTAAGATTTCCTTTGACACGACCAGCCACTGTTCACCGAGGACCACGTCTGTGCTAGACACCATGCACCTCTAGCTGCTGACACTACGAATACTCTCATTTTACAGCTAAAGAACTTGAGGCATAGAGCGAGTGACTAACTCACCCAAGAGCATACAGATCAACAGAGATGGAGCAGGGATGGCCAAGCACATGCCACTCCTCATTTCTCTAGACAGTGTCTATCTCCCTGGAACTGAATTGCAAGTAATTGCTTCATCTTTAGGTGTGCTGCTCTGGCTGTCTTGATGTCCTGAACTGATTTAAAACATTCGCCTTTCATAGCCATTTGACTGTAAGGAAGAGCCAGAAGTTGCACAGTGCCAGACCTGCTGAATAAGGTGATAAGGACACACTGTCACATTTTTAGAAGCCTGCCTTTGTTTCCATGGGACTTTGTAGTAACATTCACCATATTTTTGATCACACCTCATAAAGATGCTCCTGAAGGAGGGCTTCCAGAATTGCTTCAGAAAGTGGCAAGAATGTTGGGATAAATGTGTTCAAATAGACGGGAAATATTTTGAGGGGAATCGGTGGCAATGCATCTTTTACTGTAATAAATTTAAAAAAATTTAAACATTCATTGTATATTTTGATCACTCTTTGTGTTTTTCTCGTTCTCTTTCCAGAAGTTAGGACATGCCATCTTGAAAGTAGGAATGTGTTGTGAGGAAGCTGAGAGAGAACTTCTGCTTTCTACACTTTTCTGGAAATCTGAAGAGGTTGTGTTTGTCTGTCTACCTATCCTCTGTCTCTCCCAGTATTCCAGCAAGCAGGAAGTTGGCTCCCATGTTCTCCTGTTCTCCTGATTATCCTGCAGGGTAGGGAGGGCATGTGGCACATTCCCCAAGTGAGGTGCTGAGACCTGGCAGAAGTCAAGGACTTGTTCCCAACCCCATAGCAAGGTTGTGACTGGCCTCGGACAGTGGGACCAGGGTGCTGTCTTCCCAGCTAGAAGGGTTGGACCTTTGAGTACTTAGAGCTCAGTGTACATCTTTGTGCGGGATCCCAGGCCTGCCCTAGGCGGAGACAGCACAGGAGTTCATGCCAATGACTTTGGTATAACACAGGTTTAATGGGAGATCTTATGTGACTTATCATGCACTTAAAGCCTGGTGTGGGGAGGCGGGAGCTTTCCTGCCCCAAATCACAGACTCTGTATCAAGGCTGAGAGCCCAGCTGGAGAGCAAAGCTCTGTGTTGTGAGCCACAGCTGCCCCCTAAACCACTGCTGTGACTGTGCTGTCCTGAGGGGCAGCTGGAGCCGGGGACAATCCGTGGCAGGGAGCCTCGGGTGACAGCTTAATGGCATTTGCATGGGGCTTCATACCATGTGGGCGCGGAGAGGCTTAGATTTCTGAGAAACCATTGCACCTGGTCTGGATGGTGTAAGGGAAGCTTTTCTGGAGGCAGGGGCTCAGACATACAAGTTTTAGAGATTTGTTTTATTACTTTATTCTTTCCTCTCCCTTAATACATTTCTGCTTAAAAACTGCCATGGTTAAATGCCTGCAATTTTTAGTAAAAGTTCAGCAATTTACCTTGATGGTAACCTACCTTCCTAGCTCATCTCTGCTGCTTCCTATCTCTGGGCCTGTCCTTTATCTTGTTCCTTGTTTTTCTAACCCACTGAACATGTCTAACTTTGAGCACATCCCTTGTGTCACAGGCTGCCCTTGCTAGAATGTGGGTTGTCAACAGATCTGAGTTTGAATCTCAGAGGCTGGCTCTCTGCAGCTGTGTGAGCTTGGCAATACTCCATTTATTCCCCATGAAATGCGGATAAAGATATCTAATTTCTTAGGTATCTTGGAGCTCCACTGAGGACCCTGTTACTTTTTAGGGCAGGAGAAGGTCTCAGAATCTGCTAGAAGGAGGCAGTTTGATGAGTGAGCCAGAGAAAATCCATTGAATGTGGAGGAGATGAGATTTCTGAGGCTGTTTTAGTTTCACAGGATAATTGTTTTCCTGCAATATGATGTATGTCTTTGGCTTTGCAGTCGTGGCTGTGGGACATTTGTGATCTGTGCTTCTCCTGGCATGCAATTTAGGGTATGTGGTGAAGATGGCGGAGGTGTGAGGATGTTGGGTGAGGGAGGCCTCTGAGAAGTGTCGCCAGAGTTGGGGATTTGGTGTAATGCGAGCTTGTCTGGACAGCAAGCTGGTGGGCTGGTCTTTGAGAAGGGATGGTCAGAGACAGCCTTGAGAGGCTGGAGATGGAGGTGGGCGACACTTTGTCTTTCTGAGAGTAGAGAAAATGCCTTGTGGTCTTTTTAAAGGAATTCAAGCAGGTGGGAGAGGATGGGAGATGGAAGGCTTTGAAATACCCATCAGTAGGAGTTTCCATTTCAGCTGAATGAGGCCCTCGTTGATGGCAGAGCACTTGGCAGAGTATGGGGACTTCATGGGATGACAGCTCCCCCAGCTCAGAGACCATCTCAGATGGCTTATTTGTTTAACTTTTTTCTTGCTTTGATGTTAGACAGCAGCCTTCAAGCCAGCATACCAGACTCTCCTCAGCTTCAACAAACACTTAGCACCAGATGATCTGTGTCTCAGTGTCTGTTCCCCTCACTCAGCCCTGCTGCCCAGCCAGATGGGTCGCCGGAAGCAGTAGATGTGAACACAACAGGGCTGTCAGGGAGAGCACAGTGGGTGTGGCGGGATGGGAGAGGCCTCTGGAGAACCTCAGGCTCTAACTTTTTTGTCCTCAGCAACATGTGGTGGTCTTGACCTCACAGCCTCCTGGTGGAAAGCTGCTAAGGAAAGGGGAGGAACAAATGCGTGTCTTGCATTACCATCCTGTGTCCCTGTGTGATCCTTGGGGTTACTAAACAGCTCACTCCAAGCCATTCAACTTGGCGTGGGATTTTCAAAGAATAAGCAGGTGCAGCGTTACACATTTATATTTAATTTTTCTGAAAGGAGTTGACTGCTCAATATCTCTTAGAAATCCGCAAAGGATTGGATTCTGTTCTGCTATGATGGGAAGAACATGGGACCTTTCCTTTGTGCTCAGAACTCCAAAGTGACTTTAGGTATTGTCACCTCACTTCATTTCCTTTCTTTTTGGGTACAATAGGAAGAAAGCTGGCATTTCTGGGGTCTTGTTTGAGCCTTTGTTTCCACTACACTAGGAGTGAGATACTAGGAGTGATTGAGCCAGGCAGTTATTGGAAGAAGGGAACTGATCAGAATTAGAGAACACAGCTCAAAGTTCTGGCTTTACCGTAGTGGTTTGAGCTTCAGTCCATTCATCTGTAGAGTGAGAAAAATGATGGAATCTACCTCTAAAGTTTGTTGGGAGCGTTGAGAGACTGTGCATGTTAAGGGTAAAAGAAAGGAAATCAGAAGCCCAAGAAGAACACTTCAAACATGTCATTGTTTCTTTTACCTGGGTCCTGACAGGTCTTTAGTATTCTGGGTTGGGGGTTTCAGTGTGCTATTAACTAAGTCAGTTGTCTTTGGAAAGGCTTGGGGATCTCACATTAGGGTAGTGAGGGCCCAGGATTCTATCCCTGTGAGCATCCACAACATTTTCCTTGGGTGACCTTCTTATGCAGTCTGCAAATAAAACTTTGCTCAGACATACCTCTTCCATAAGAGATATATATCTCTCTCTATATATCTATATATATACACACATATATATATCACCTGAAAAAAGCATGTAACTTCACATGTTTGTTACAGGACTAACCAGTGGCTCATGTCCTTGTACCACTTTAGATGCCACTGAGAGAGTTCTTGGTCCAAGGCACTGGAAATCATCTGATCCAAAGTTGGCTCCCCATGCTTCATTTTTCCCTGGGGGACATCTTTTTTTTTCCATGATACTTCTAAATTCCACTGCACTTCACACCGTATCCCCCCAACTCCCCCTTTTCTATGAATTGACAATGATTAAGGTTGATGGACATAAGTATGTGTGGGGGCAAACAGATGTATCTGAAGCAGCACTACTGTTTTGAAAACTATTGGCACGCCCTCAGGTCTAAAGCCACAGGTTTTGGAAGCAACTTATTTTCTTTTTTTATTCGCAAAACATCTTTATGGAGTACCGAACTTTACTTGCTTTAATCTCTACTTAGTACTTTCAAGTTGTGTGCACTATTATTCTAGTGTTAAAATAGTCTACATGGCCCCAAAGTGAGTAAAACAGAGTATAAGTAATGCCTAAGGAAATAAACTAAAAGGTGAACAAAATATTGATCTTATCTCACAAATGCAACCAAAAGAGAAAGATTGTCATGATATTCTTACCAAAACAAATGAAGCCAGTTGTTAAGTAAATTTAGATATAGTTAAGAAATAAAGATTCTTCTTATTATTGATATTAATGTGTAGGGGAACAGATTTACAAATTCACCCAGTATAAGGAAGACAAGAGCTAATTACAGCATTGTTTATGATGCTAAGTTGGAAACATGCTAAGTATTTAATAATAATTATTGTTGAATAGGTGATAGAATGTACATATGATGATATACTACACGAGTATTTAAAATAAAAGATTAGATGTCATTGATACAATTGAGAAAAAATTTACAAAATATGTGTGATTCCATTTTTATAAAAACAAAGCATTGAAAAGTACATAGAAAAAAATCTGGAACTTATGGATTTCAGAGGGAAGATTTAAAAAATCTTTCCCTTTAATTGAATTTTTAATCTTTTCCACAATGAATGAATATTTCCTCTTTCACAAGAAAATCATACATATAGTATTTTAAATAGAATCAAGACCATTTAATTTAGACCTAGAAAGTGCCCAGCTGACACTTCCCTCACAATCCTAAATCCTCTATCTTTCTCTCTAAACTAGTCTTGCTTCCCAGGATCTAAAAGTGTAAAAACCAAACAAAGATTATTTCTTAAGCAACATGATCGATTAATCCTGTGCAGAGTTACTGATATTGCCAATGATATTATTTGCTAGTATTTTTGTTGACTGCATTTCTGCTACATTTGGGCTGAAGGAAAATTGAAGAAGGATTCTGAGTCTTGTTTTCATGACAGTCCTTTCCAGCCACAGCTTTGGAGAGGAAGCAAACACTGAAACCCCGTCGGGGAGGCAGCTGTATGCATCCCATTCCGTCTGGCTGCAAGGAGTCACTCCTGGAAACTACCCGAAGGGCAGAAGCTCATTTCCTGAGCTCTGGCTCCCTCCCAGTCCTGCCACCCTGTCTCCAGTTCTCCTGGCTCCCTCTGAGCACTGCTCCTGGAGGGCTTTTGGAACTGAGTTTGGGGCACCTGTAGTTTAGCTCTCTCTCCCAAAGGAGGTTTAACTTATCCATGAGAAATGAGTCAGCACGCAGAGCCTGGAGCTGAGAAACTTCCGTTCTAAGATCTGGAATCTTCTGGCCAGCCCAGAAAGACTTGTTTTGGCGGGTGAAGGCTCAAGGCCAAGGATGGGGCATCCTGATTTTGGGCTTGGTTAGGCATGTTTGCCAGAGAAGGCAGATCTATCTTGTTAAAAACAGGAAGATGCGCTAGGGTGGAGTTTCCATGCTGGAATGAAAATGGAGTCTGCTCTGCACCTCTCCTGGACCCACAGCTCTGTGTGAATGCTCTATCTGGGCATTCATGAATATTCTAGATTCCCTTTTGGGATTGGCTGTGGGTGGGAGGTGAGAGCAAGATAGGTCCCCAAGCTGAGGGGCTGAGGTGAGAAATCTGAATGATTAGAGCAACTGAATAGGTTAGCGTAAGATAAAGGTGGAGGTATACAGTCCATGGAGGCTGAGTCTCAGTTTCCCAAATTTTTCTTTCATGATTGAATGGGACCCCAGTGAAGGGCTGCTGGTAGTAGTGGTGGTGAGGTTCTTAACCTTCAGTGTTCACTTGCTGAAAAGAACAGAATAAGACCCCAGGAAGAAACCCCTGTCCCCAAACCTCATGAGATTTTGTGATCTGCATCCAGTGGGTGGGTTGCAGAAAAATGGAAGGATTCATAAAAAGACACAAGCAGAGGACACTCAGTGCCCTGCCGGCTGTCTGTCCTCTCAACCTCTTTGGTGCTTAGGAGGATTCGCCATTGTGTGTCTAGTGAAGCAGGTTCTGGTCCTCACAGAGGAAGTGTCAAGTGTCACATCTGTTCTCCTGGAGTCTTGGAGGCTGGGCCATAGCTGTGTGACTTCATGTAGATCTGGCAGGTGCTCCCTCTACAGGGCTTTGCATCTTAAAAAGTTTCTGAATAAAATAAAAAAAAAATTAAAAAAAAAGTTTGACAACAAGAATCAGGGATGGTATTGCACTTTTTCCATTGGTGGTGGTACCCAGAATCCAGGGTCTAAGATAATGCAAGTACTGGCAGTGGTAGTGTCCTGGGTCAAGTGGTAGTAGCAATGGCACCCTGAGCAGGTGGTTTCTTGGACATAAGTTTGACTTTTCTTCCCCATTCTCATCCTTCCTCTCTCTCTCTCTCTCTCTCTCTCTCTCTCTCTCTCTCTCTCTCTCTGTCTCAGATCAAACCTAGGGCCTTGTGCATGCTAAGCAAGAACTGTACTCCGAAGGCACACCCCTGACCCAACACCCAAGTGTGAGATTCTTCCTGTTGATTCTGTGTTCTACCTGATGTTGCTCTATTTCATTTCTTTTCTGAAGAAGAAATTAGCATAATAACCTTTAGTCCATTCCTATTATGTGCAACTGAGAACTCTGTCTGAAACACCCCTGAAGATCCAAATAATACACAAATCTGTATTCCTAAATGAGAATGTATATCTTTTTTGTGGTGCTGGTGATCAAACTCAGGGATGCTCCACTGACCTAGATCCACAACCCTTTTCATTTTTTGAAACTGGTTCTCACTAAGTTGCCCAGGTTGACTTTGAACTTGCAATCCTCCTGCCTCCAGAGTAGCTGGGATTACAGGTGTGTGCCACTATGGCCAGTTGAGACTATATCATAACCCCTTTAATTCTTATCTTTTTAGGGAGAATTTGTCAGTGGAGGATCTGGTTCTAACCTGTTTTCCTAACTGCAAGGCAGGCTTTTGCAGAGGCTTTGTGTATGAGCCATAAGTTTCACTTTGGGATTTTCCTTGGAGTAGCTGATGTCTTAATGCAATGAAGATAGTCTCACATTAATGTGTCTCTGTTTCTGACCCTTCAACAGACAGGACTTTGTAGAAGTCAGCTATGTGTTATTCAGTGTCCCAGATTCCACCTAGAGTAGAGCAAAAAGGTGATTCAATCAAAGAAATGTGAGTTTCCACCTCCTTGAATAATGGACATTATATTTGTGAAGCACCCTTGGCTTTTCAGACCTCTGTTTAATCTGCTCCCTCATCAGCCCTGCAGGGAGGGAGACATGAAAGAGTGGTTGCTATTAATCTCTCTGAGCTTCAATTTTCTCATCTATGTAGGGGGACTAAATGCAAGGGGCCAGGTGTTATACTTAAGCTCTGCCCTTTGTCCTACAAAAGTGGAATGTGGTAACTGCCAAGTTAGATGTTTGCAGAAAATTATACTCAAGACATTTAATGGATGCACTTTCTCAGAAGGCAGTGCGCTCAGCTGTCCTGGCATCGGACAGAAGACATCCCTAATTGACACCACAGAGCATAGCTGGAGCTCTTGCTTGCCTCATCTCTTCCTGTCCTTCCATCCAGTCTGTCCACAAACCTGTCCCCCAGTTACCTGTGTCCTTTGCTGTCTTCCTCACCACAGCAGTCCCAACACCTAGAACAATTGTTGGTACATTTTGCTATTGAACAAAATACTTAATTTTCCTTCCCCCCACACCTCTGACAGTTGATGATGAACTTTCCTTGGGAAGGAGGCATATAAAAGGCTCCATGGAGAAAGGGTAGAAATGTGTCTCAGTTAACACCCTAAATGTACTTCTCACCCACAGTGTGACCTGGGGCAAGTGACTTACTGTATGTTGGAACTTTGTGCTTACAGGTGACAGAATCCCAACTCACAATAACTTAAGCACCAAAGGGAATTTGTGGATCATATTTCCAGGAATGTGTGGTGGAGCGCACACCAGATCTGCCTGTTTGAGAGGATTGAGGTTCTTGTTAACCTGCTTTCATTTCTGTATTTGTAATTGTTGTTAATTTTGGTGGTTTGGTCTAAAAAGTCATTCTCAGTGGTCTGATAGTTTGTCCATGTGTGTGACTCCTAGAATTGTGCTTCCTACATTCAAATGTCCTCCTAGGTTCTGCTGTTGATTGCCATATTTATTCCATCTTGAGGCTATCAGAGGATCTCAGAGGACTGGGTCTCTATGAACCTGATCTTGGAACCCTGGGACAGAGAAATGGTGTTCTCTGAAATCCATCTAAATCTTCCTGCCATCTTCTCCCCTCTCTTCTGACACTCAAAGCATGCTGTTTTACCTGGGTCAACCCAAAATAGCAGGAAGGGAGAGCTGAGTTTGATTTCCAACACGGATGGAAACAGAGATGGGGTGGAGAGTTTGGAAAGAGGGAAGTAGCTGATTGGAGAGATGAGGCCCATGCTTCTGGGCCAGCTCACTGCTCGGGTGGTATCTAAGGCTGGGATCTGGAGACAGCTCTGTCTCCTATCCAGATTCCCGCAGCAGGAACAAAGTGACCTGAACCTTGTGTCTTCAAGCCCCCACACAAGTGGTTTCCATCAAGTTTTGTAATGTGAGAGCCTCTCCCGAGGCCAAGGCCTTCAGGCTTAGCTGCAAGTCATTGAGACGCTGTTTCCAATCTTTTTATCAAGTAGATTGGCTTCCAAATTGACAGCCTTGGAAATCAGATTCCTCTGTTTGTCCCATAAACAGGTATGGCCTGTGAGGGGCAAGTGGAGGCAGAACATGGTGTTCAAGGCCAACTTCTAATTTTCCATGGTTTGGAGTGGGTTTTGGAGGGTGAGGGAACATTTGGAAAGCCAAGAATGATGTGTATAATCAAAAATTAATAATGATTGTGCAAAGCCAGCCACCTGCACTAACATCCTCCTGAGTAAGATGTTTCTAAAAGTTAAGTAGCTGAGAAGGGACAGTTGAGGGATTTCAATTCTAACCCAACTATCACTCTGAGGCTTCCCTCCAAGGATAAAGTTGTGGAAAAGCAAAGAACCTGCTTATGTCCCTCTTCAGACTATACAAATGGAGATAGGAGAGCTTCTGTTCAAGACCCTAGCCAGCCTTGCCCTTCCCTTGCAGTCATGCATCTGAGAAACTGGTGAAATTGGTGGTAGGATTTCAGTTGGGTTGTCTTATGCAAAAAGACACACAAGGATAATAAAAGTAACTATGGTGTATTAAATACCTAGCATGTGCCAGGTGCTCTATATACATGATCTTTAATCCCCAAAACAGTCTTGTGAGGGAGCATTTCTACCCTCATTTTATAGATAGGGAGTCTGGACACTGATTCCAGAAGTCACTTGTTTGGGTTTGTGTGACTCAGGCACAAAGTGGCTAGGATTCAAGTCAAGTGTGGTCTCCACCAGGGACAAGAAGCTTACTCTTTCCAGAGACACTTAATACTACCTGTGGATACTTTTAACCTTCTGGATTAATAGGAGTAGAACTTCAGTGTTTTCAGACTCTCACTCTCCTATCCATACCCAGATCCAGGCCAGGTCGGGCCAAGTAGGAGAGACATCCCCTGCTCACTCAGCTCTTGTATCCATCACTGGTCAGTTCTTGGTAGAAACCCACTGTCTTGGTCTTCTGGTCACATTTCTGAGAGAGGGATGAATTAATTTGTTTCACAAACCAGGGATGTTGAGAGTGGTTTAGAAGAGAGATGAGATGGGAGAGACCAGGACCACAGATGAGAGGTGGAAAATTAGCTGTGCTGCTTTAGAGAATTATTCATAGGCATTTCTCAAGGTGAGGGCATGTTCTGCTTTGTCTTTTCCAGTTCTTGGGGATAATGAAGGCCTGGTCTAGGGAAATCTCTTCATAAACAAAATCTGTACGTATTAAAAGTTACTGAGTTCTCTGGCAAAGACAGATCAACAGAGACTAGTCATATCTACTTTCTACTTCTGGGTTTTAGGAGAAAAGTACCTCAGAACTGTTCAGCTGTCCTTCCACCCTGAAGAATTTGGGTAAAATCTCCTTTCAGAGGCCCAAGAGAGCTGAGAGAAGTCAAGGAGCCCTGGAACATGTAGACATGTAAAATCTTTGGGCAGAAAAATGTACTGGGGTCCAGAGCTCAGAAATAATATTGGAAATCACTCTAAATTAATCTTGGGCTAGTGTCACCATGAGGAAACAATACCCTAAATCACTTCCTATGAGTCACCATGGCATCCCTAGTTCCAACTTGGACCCTAGCTTCTGGTCTATGTCTAGTGCTATATCCCTATGCAGTCTGAGATGACCACCATCCCTTTATGGAGTAGGAGAGAGGGTAGATTTAGAGACAGTGAAAACAAAAATAATGATTCCCAAAGGGAATGTGCTATAACAGTCACTATGCAAGGTGCTTTACCTAAATGAAGTCTTTGCTAAGAATGCCCATTTCCCCAGGATTTAAAAGGGTTGAATGATTTTCTCAGGATTGTACAAATTGAGATCTGTCATATTCCAGACTCCCCTGGAAAGAGGACCGAGTTAAAGCTGTCTTTCTACTCATGATTACCAGCATCACTACTCAGTTATTCCTATTCTTGGGATGCTCTGCAGGATTCCAAAGGCTGAACACTGTTACCCCCAGAAGGGGAAGCTAAAGGAGAGAGTAATTGAGTGAAATAGGTCCAGCCCTAGAAAGGTCAGCAGGTGAACCTGAAACAGAATGTGGGTGGTCCATTAACTTACCACTTCTCTGCAAAAGCTGCTAAGAGATCCAATTGATTGCATGAAAAATATCAACTCAGGGAAACACATCAGTCAAACTGATAAAAATGTCAAACAATGAGACACACATTTGTCTAGTGAGCCAAGTGGGAAGAAATATGAGGGTGGGGTCAGGAATGCTGGGCAGAGTGATGTTCATGTTCATAGCATCCCAGAAAACAGAATCAGAGGAAATCTGAAGGGCCAAATCACCTAGCACCCCTGACCAGCCCCACCCTGATACCCACAGGGCCAGGACACTCATTATTTCCAGAGATGATAATACTACTTCTGGACACTTCTAACTTCTTGGATGTTGGATAAATACGAATGGAACTTTAGTGTTTTCAGACTGGGCTCTTGTGAGACTACAGTAATAGACAGTACAAATGTCAAATGGTCTTGCCACTTTGGAAAACAGGCCGGTAGTTTCTTATAAATTTAAACAGATACTTAATCATACAATCTAGCCGTCCAGTTTCTAGGTATTTGCCCGATAAAAACACATGTCCATACTAAAGCTTGCATGCAAATGCATTCATAATTATAAAAAATGGGAACAACACAAATATTCACCAACTGGTAAATGGATAAACTGTAGTGTATCTATACCATGGAATACTACTGGTAAAGCAAGACAAGGAATATACTATGTCTATAGGCAAAGTCATTTCTCTAAGTGCAAAAAAATCACACTTGACAGATCAAAGGCTGTGTATGTTATTACCCATTTATAGGACATTCTTTGAGAAGTGACAAATAGTACAGACAAACTAGATGGATGCCAGGGGCTAAGGATGAAGGGAGGTGTTTGTTGACTATACAGAAACATGAGGGAATGTTTTAGGTAAGCGAAATGTTCTATACCTTGTTTGTGGGAAAGATTTTACAACTACATGCTTCTGTGAGAATTTGTTAAACTCCACACCTAAAAGGACAAATGTTACTGTATTCATATTATACTTCAATACATTTGACCTTAGAAAAATATTCAAAAATATGCAGATACATAATTTGATAGTTTTACGGTCTCTGCCTGGAGGTTGCAGGATTTTGGTCCTCATGGGGGTAATGACGGCAATCTGAGGAATCCCCCTACCTCTGGAAATCTCTGAGGGCTTCCTCATCGGGTGCCTGAATCTGTTCGGTCGTTACTGGAACTCAAGTTTCTGTCTTTTTTTTTTTTGGTTTTTCTCCGGTACCAGGAACCGAACTCACGACCTTGCGCTTGCCAGGCAGGCGCTTTGCCGCTGAGCTAAATCCCCAGCCCCCTCAAGTTTCTGTCTTTTAGGCCGATAATTCTGATGCTGCAGTACGGGGTCCCAGCTTCTGTCTCTGAGCTTGCGCTTGGCCTCTAGCCAGTGCCAGGGTCTTTCTGTCCTAGAACTTGGTGTCTTCTCCCTGCTGTTTTGAACTGTTTAATAATTTTTGTCCTTTAATGTTTTACTCTTCTGTGGTCCTCTCTGAATTTCTTGAGTCTTTAGCTCTTATGGCCCTTTTAATTCTTACACAAGGTCATTTTCCTTTTTATGGGTTGTGTGTGTCACCAGGGTGACAGGGACTAGAGCAGATGAAAGCAGGGGTATCACCTCGCAGTTCCCAGAACCTCTGCTATCACCATCGGCTTCCATGCCTAATGCTGCATCCAGCATTCTGTGTTGCTCTATTCCCATCACAGATTTTCCCCTTGAAATCTAGCTAGTAGCATGTTCTGCCTACACACTCCAACTTCATCATGCTTGTTTCTATATATGAACCTCAAGTTTGGAAACAATTCAAGTTCTTTTCCCAGGGTATTCCAAACCCATGGAAATTAGCACTATAAGGGAATGCAGAATCTAACCTCAGAGGTTCAGAATAAATGGCTCATTTATAGTTTTGGTCTAAAACCCTCTTTTTCCTGGTGAAGATCTTTTGTCTTCTAGCAGCTTTTACTTATTGTTCTCAGTCTTCTCCTCTGGCACTGTGCTGAGTAAATCTAATGCCTCTTTGATGGGATAAGACTTCAGGTATTTGAGGGTAATCATGTCTACCTGGGATTTTTTATATAGGCTGCCTTAGCAAGAATTCTGAGAAGACTATATCTGGGGTCCCAGATCAAGATGCAGAACCTGCATGCACAAAGGTCATGGTAGAAAGAGGAGAGCTGGCTCTCAGAGGGGAATGAACAGAGACTCCTAGACCACACTGTAGGAAGTATTTTCCTGTGCTCTGAATTTTTCTTTTTCTCCCATGCAGAAATTTCCAAAGAAACAATCAAACATCCCCCTGTCTCAATGGACCAAAAGACCTCTTTGACATCAAGAGACCATCAGTGAATTGATATTGCTCATAAAAGTTATCAAGGGCATTATTTTGGAGAAATATTTCTATATTTTTGCTCCAAAGTGGATTTAGCATTTCCTAAGAGTAACAGCTAGGGCTGGAGCCTGCACAGAGGGCTAGAGGGAGGAAATGTCCTGGTTTTAACGGAGGAAACATCCCAGATACCTGGGGGGGATGACCCAAAAACAAACACAGAGAAGCATAATGTACCCAGCTCTGCTCAAAGCACATGGGAGTTGGCACTGTGCATAGTTCTGATGTTCAATCAAGGTTGAAACATAACCCAAACATTGGCAAGTCCGCTGGCCAACTCCCTACATTTCTGGAATGGACTCACTCAAAATTAGAAATACATTTCTTCCACTACAGTTTCCTTTATTCTTTACCACCCAGACTGCCTTTTCTCTCAAGTGCTGCAAAGACCAATCCCCTTCCAAGCACAGCCATGTGGTCTGAACACAGAGAGAGACCCTCTTGCATCCCTCTCCAAAACACTTTTGGAAGAGGACCCTGTATTTATTTGGAAGACGAAATATTTTTGAGTCACTATGGGTGGAGGGTGATACCCATGAGTATGATCAAATAACAAAAGATGCCTTCAGGATTGCTTTGTGTGGGACAAAGGGAGGGATTTGTGTTTCTTCTGAGATAGGGGAGTCAGGAGAAAGAACAAGAAAAGAAAAGGAGGCCAGGGACTTTCAGGAGAGAAAAAAGACTTTAGAGGTGATCCTGACTCCAGCAATGCTTCATATAAGATATTAAAATCATAAAGTGACTGATGGGAACAGTCCTGGGGTGGCAGTGCCAGAGAAGGAGCTGTATATTGTACCTAAATTGCAGTGGAAAAGGTCAGAGACTGCAGCTAGATTGTAGGGTCTGAAGGAAATTTGAGCCTAAGTTACATTTGTTTCCTTGTTGATTTCTCCTTTTGGACTAGAACTCCTTCCTTCTGGGACTCTATGGATTTCCAGTGTCTAGCATGCTGCCCCAAACTTGTAAGTCCCTTGATCAGTGTTGTTCAAAGAAGGAAGGATGGGAAGACAGATTTGCAGCCAAATCTAATTTTATAAGTAAGAAACAGTCAAAGATAACGAGCATGTCATAAGAACCTGAGGCAAAGTCTCAATATTGATTTCTTGTAAATTTTCTGGTTCATTAAAAGGAAAATGCTGTCAGATAAACCTTTCTTTAAATGCTACCATCCTTAGTGAGAGACGTTTAGCCCAGATAGATTGGTGTAGACATGTACATGCCCCACCAAGCCTGTCCTATGCTCTATCTGGGTACCAAAGTCCATGATCTAGAGTCATGTAAAGTTAGAATTGAGAAGGACATTAGAAATCACTTAGAGATGATCTGAACCATGGACATTTTATACGTCACTTACTACTTTCTATTTTTGTTTCATTGTTTTTACAAAATGCCTGTTACTTTAAACTGAAGTCTCTTAGCCTGTCACTGTAACTGTGTGTCCCACACAGGAATAGACCCATATTAAAAGCATGAAACATGATTGGCATAAGATCAGTGCTGCAAAGTGCCTTGAAATGTTTTACAAGAAATAAATATTACTCTTTCAAACCACACTGGCTTCAAAGTGTGGTAAATCAAAGGCCTTTTTGCATAGTTGAGTACCTCCAGCGAGGATATGCAAAGCAGGCTTTGCCTTCAGTCTTGGGGTAAGAGCTGGAGAAGGCCAGTCTGGAGTTCCAGGGTCAGGGGTGAAGGGTGATATGAGGGGGAGGAAAAGAGATGAGATTGGAGGAAGGGATGCAAGAGAGGACTGGTGAGATGGCAAGTGCTTAGGGTGAGGGTGATGTGGCCAGGGAAATTGTGCCATGGAAATCATGGAGACTCAAAATAGAGGTTGCCCATGTCCTTATGATGCAAATTTGGCCCATTTTTCACCTCCTGCAAATCTTAAACTGATTTTTTGAGCAAAGTGGCCAATTTCCCCAGGAATTCATAGAAAACTTAGGGGGAGGGAATTGGACCTTCAGTGGAATATAGAATGGAGTTTTAAAGATTTTTACCAAGCGCTTATCCTTCTGGGGCAGGGTAACCACAGAAAATGTGTGAGGTATGAAAGATTTAATATCATACGAACTTATGTACATAAACACACCAGCATCTTGAAATGTGTATGTTTTAAAACAGGGTGGGGAAAGAGATTGAAGTTGTAGATCAGTTGTAAGTTTTTAGCTGTAAAGTACAAAGAATCAACTGAGTGCCTGCCTTTCATGCACTTTTTGTCTTTCTCTCACACAGTTTTAGTGATGTCATTATTACACAAGTGATCTCACAGCCGGTGGCCACAAGATGCAGATCACCACCCCTGTGAAGTTAGGGAACTTGGGAAAAAAGATGGCAGCGGTGAGACATTATTCAACAGCTTTCACAGTAAAGTCTGATGAAAAGTTTTCACTCTTTTACACCCAAATAAGAATGATATGTGGTGCATCCACAAATTAATCCTGAGCCAGGAGCAGAGTGAAATCCAAAGATTTGACCCTCCGAAGGCCATAGGTATCAATGCTATAAGCTATGACACAATCTCTACCGAGATGGCTTTAGTTCTGAAAAGACTTGCTGAAGATGAAATTTCTCCAATTTTCCTGGTGATCAGATATGCGATTTGCTGAATTCTAGGTGCTTTTTTGCTGGTACCTGATATCTTTTACTCATATCACTCAGAGCTTAATGAGAGTGTTTAGGCTATAATTTTCCTTTGCATAAATGATGACAAAAACAACAAAAGTGCCTGTGCTTATATGAAGCTAGTACACAAGCAGGACTATATAGTAAGCTGTTATTTCTGTCAGCCTGTTCTGCTTGTGGTGGAGTTTTTGGTTTATAATGTCACTTTAAGCTTTCTTATAAATTAGACAATGAAAGATTTATTTCTGTGCTCAATTTGATGAATAAGATGGTAATGGTGGCACCAGGCAGTGTGGGGCCAACAATAATGCCGGGCAAAGAGAGGGCAAAACTCGGAATTGTTCTGGGCTGGAGCATAAGCAATGATCTTTAGATTGTCATAAATGTGACAGTCTAATGTGGCCTTCTTTCACCTTGTGACTTTAAAGACAAAGTTGTCCTATTGTCATTCAGTAAGGATGAGAGAGATATATTTTCAGCTATGTCAGAACCTGCGGCCCCCACAACAATCCCAATATCAGCATTCTTTAGGGCATTGATTCCATTTTGTGTCACAGCAGTTGCATCCTGCCTCCGACAATCACCACAACCTACAGATGCTGGTGCAGGATGTCTGAGATTTTTGGATGCATGGTAAGAGCTCATTCAACTGTCCCCGACTTACGTCCTCCAGTGTCATGCTGCTCCCGACTGCAGCTTCCTCATCCCAGTTGTTAGCTTGCAGCATTGAGGCATTCTGTAGTTCATCTTACTGCTCAGATGCTACCTATACTCTTGGCAGTAGCCTTGGTTGTACAAGGAGAATCACTAAAATATATAATAACCTTGATCCTAGCTCTCTAGCCTTTGGTAACTGCATCAGCCACTGTGGACTAAGAATGATCTATCATTAATAAAAGCCCACAAAACAAAGTGGGAAGTGGGAAAGGTCTAGTTTCTGTGTCAAGGGAGTAGATTTCTGGGAACTTCACAGGTGAAGATGACAAAAGCCCAGAGCCCACCCCCCAGGTCCCTGAGGCTCCTGAGGTTATACCGCATGAAAGAACTTGTCCAGAGGCTGCTCCAGGCCACTAGTGATGATGGTGCTACACTTCTCTAAGGTTATCACCTTGATGAACCGGTTGTCGTTGGGATCATCATCTCACATATGGAGAGCTGAACTTTGATGGCAGAGCCCAGAAGGATTTCAGCCTGGATACTTTGTAGGCTTCTTTTCTAATTTCCATCATATCACTCAAAACCACCCCTGAGAATTTCCAAGGGTAGTTTCCAACCACAGCTTTCTCACCGATGGAAAGGCTTTTCTGTTCTGGTTTAAACTCAACTCAGTCACACAGTGTTATTGTCGTGAATAGGGAGGCTCAGATTCCAGAGTTGTGGGTGAAGACTTCACTGTGTCAGCTGCACAGATCTGAGTGTTAAGCCATCGATGGATCCTGCCGGAAGCCAGATGCCCGTCTTCATCATGCAAATGATGAGGCAGGACAGAGAGTGTCTACCACCTCTGGGTCCTTCACTGGGCCGTTCTGTCTGGCTATCTGCTTTTTGTTATTAGCAAAATGGCAGTGACAGTCACCAAGAGACCCTCAGGTGCACACATGTGTAGGGCACCATACCTCATAGACATTAGAAGGCTGATGAATGTGGTTGCTTCTGCCAGAATATAAGCACAGAGTGTGAGCTTAGTGGCCATGGATGTCCTCTCATTTCTAACTCCTTAAACCAGTGAGGCAATCTGTCTAATGGTTGTGCCAAAGCCTGCATTTGGGACCATGCCATTGCTGTGTCTTCCAAACATTTTGTGGAAATGAAGCCAATACTCTTTGTTTCCAGGGGGTTGTCCTAAGCAAAGTCACAAGAGCAAGACTTGGGCTTGGACCTCTGAGTGAGAGATGAATTTTTTCCTCTACCTCCCTGAGAAGCCAGTGACTCACTACCCATAGGAATTTCATTTTCTCCTTTAATCTCCAGTGTGTACTGACCTCCAGCTGTCTGCAGGGGTGGCATTCTTGTCACGTCTTAGACAACAAGAGCTCGATGAGGAATACTTTTACTGAAGCTGATCCTGATGTTAGTACTTTTACCTCTTGGTGACAAAGACTGGCATAAGCAGAGCAAGCACAGAGCCTATGTACACACTGCCTAGGGTTTCTGTTGGAGCTCTGAATCCTGAAAGCAACCCAGTACAGGAAACCTACAGCACCACTGTACCATCTGTTGAGGAACTTGGTAATCTCTGACATTTCGTCTGGTGGACTTAGAATGTTGGGGTTTCCCGAGCAAGGACTTCTGTAGCTCTCACGTTGCATGAAATACTACCCCTCATACCTCTTCCAGTTCCTTATTGTTGAATTTGTGGTAATCCAGGTTAAACACTTTCTTAGGCTCCCATTTCTGATGATTCTCTTTGGGTTCTAAGGAGTTGTTCTTATGGCCCCTGTTCTTTTTCTTGCCACCGCTTTTTCTTTCTCTACATCTGAGCTGTTCACGGAGTAATATTTTGCTGTTGTTTAGGCTGTGATGTGAATGCAGTGGGTGCTGATGGACTCAGGTTGGGCACAGGGTCCTGGGTGGAAGAGCTTCCAGCTGCAAGGTGTGAACCATACTGAGAGCCATGAACCTAGAGGCCCAGATATAAGAACTTGAGGGTCAACATTGGCATGGATATCATGTTGCCGCCCCACATTCCATTTGGCTCAGCACTTGTTCTTTGTTTTCTGTCCATTGCTGTTCTTATTTCTGTCCTTTTCCTATGTACTCTACCAGACTGTGTTTATCTCTGTGGGCACAATCTGTGTTTATTTCATCATCATATTTTCACTACATGGGAATTCAAAATAAATATATATTGAATGACTAAATGGCCTTGCAATTTAGGATCTGAGTGTTTATGTCTACCATTTGGCAGATAAATACATCCACTGACTAGAAGAGATAAAGACTGAATGAATAAATTTCATAAAGCGGAAGGCTTGAGCCAGGTCAGCATCTCTCAGCTGGGTTGTTCGAATCCTTGCAGGGAATAAGGTACACAAGTCAATCTAAGCCTCAGTTTACACACCTGTAAGGTCAAGATGGAAGTATTTACCTTTTGGGCTTGTCAGGATTCAATGAGATAGTGAGAAAAGAGCATGTTCAACTATTTCTGCTATGTGATAAGCACTGAAATGTAGTTATTCATATTACAATTAATAGTAATAATTAAAAAGCAATAGATCCACCAGGACCCTCAACACAGCCTTGCACATAGAATGCTCATTACAGCTAATGATGACATTTTTGTAGTTTTTGATCTTGGATGGTTCACAGAGAGGTATTTGAACTATGCCTTCTCAAGAGAAATAAACATTTGCGTCACCTGTTTTGAGGCTCTTTCAGGGGCAGGGAGCATGACATAGTCATTTCATTACTCTGCTCATCTAGCAAGGTATAGTGCATGGCACACAGAAAGCTCAATACATGTTTTAGGTCAAAGAATGAATAATTCCTGCTCATAGAAGGCATTGGCATTGGACATTGTCTCACAAAGCATGCAAACTCAGTGGTGACTTATAGTGATGAACTTCCACCCTAAAGATGCTTTGGAGACCTTTCTACTCAGAAGTTCCCATTATGCTATAGTTCACGTAAACAGCAACCACCTCTTCCCTAAACCTATTTTAGATTTAGATCTAGCAGCAGCCTCTGTTCAGAGAGAGGTGCATTCACCATCAGATCTATCCTAATTAACAGCTGATCAATCTGGGCTTTGGAGGGTTGTCTGATGTAACTCTCATTAGCTCCACAGGCAGTGCCACGATCAATTTTAAGAATTGAGCTGATGTGGATTATCAAGGGACCTTAGACGCTATGATGCCATAGCCTGGCTTGATGCCCTTGGCCAAAGCCAAGTGTTGGGTGGGTAGTTTGGCTCTCTGAAGAGCCTGCCTGGCCCATTCTGGTGGTATGTGTTAGGATAGTAAGAATGCATTGCCTAAGCTAGGAATGTGGACCGTCTCTGAGGGCTAGCAGAGGGGGTTGGAGGGAGGGAACTCTGGTTTTGATGGTGGAACAAGAGAACAGGTTGTTCAGAAGGACATGTAAACAGTCTTCGGCTCCAGCATTCCTGCTGTTATCCACAGTTACTCACACTCAGTATATCTTGGGCATTGTTTTAGGACAGGCAAAGAGTGGAACCAGACCAGGAGCAGATTGCAGGGCATTTTTAGATCTAGTGCACTGAGGTGCAAACGACCTTGGAATAATGTGGGTGTGACTGTGGTTGCCATGACCTATCTCTAGGTCAAGGTCTCTCGACTTTTACTCTTAGACTTTGGAAAGGGGACAACTCATCCCAGGCTTTTGATCCTTGAAAAGGGGAAGAGTGGAGGGGTAATTCTTTGGTTCAAGGCACTTGTGGGAGGGCATCCATGTGCAGATACATTTAAAGCCCATCTTCTCAAAGTGACACATCCTGATTTGCTGATTGGAAAGAAATCAGAAGTCTTATGTCCTCCCCATCAAACTTTTCCCTGTCCAGGCAAAAAAGACCACCACTAATCTCATCTTTGTCCCTCTGTTGGTTGATAATTAATTTTAGCACATGGCGCATTTTAAATCTGCACAGGCTCACCTCACTGAGTAGGAATTTAGCTTGGAAGGCAAGACCTTAATGCTGTGAAATGTTTTGTAGAAAAGGCAATGCTGTGAGACTCTTCTACTACCAAGTACCCTTCCCACTGGAGGGAACAAAACCATCTTACCAGAATGACTCATCCCGCAAGTGGCTGGATATGAGTTTATGATGCAGTGTGCTTGCTGGTATGAGGACTCTTATTTTCCCTCTTTTCTCAGTCATGGTAACTTTGTGACACTTGCAGAATATGGCAGACTTTCCCCAGAGCCTTTGCATGACCGATTTTTTTGCATTCGTTAGGTCAGGGTTAGCTTCTTGAATGACCTTCATTGACCACCCTATGCTTGAAGCAGGTTTTCCATCTCTGCCTCCCCCACATGCTCATTCCTTTACTGCTTTCTTTGCAGCACAGCTCTGATTGCATGTATGTGTTGTGCACTTATTTATTGTCTTTAGAATGTGGTTCTGTGAGGTGTTGCCCACCTTGTTTATGGATATATTTTTAGGGAACAGGACGGATCTAGCATACTTAAAATATCCCTTTTTTGTGTACTTCAGTGTTTTGGCAATTTTGGGGGATGCACATCAGACACAGTCTCTTAAAATCTATTTGGAAAGATAGAAATTTGTCACTAGTGTTTGCAATACATGCTTCGAGGGAGGAGGAACAGAGTGCTTTGCTAGGGGAGCCCTAAATAGGCCTGTAGAAGTTGGAGGAGGCTGGAGGAGGGAAAACCCAAAAATGGAGATGTGAGGAGATAGAAGTAAGCTAGAGAAAAGTGGAAATAGCTCTTGACAGAGGGGCTCACATTTGCCAAGGCCAGGAGGTGGGAAAGATGAGGGACTTCTGAGGATGTGAAAGCTATGTAGTAGGAATCAAGAGGCAGGTGGCTCTTGATGTGAAGAGGTAGAGAGCAGGGGATAGTACAGCATGGCATGGGAAGTCACACTAAATTAAAGTTGGATTTCGTTCTGTTGCAGATGCAGAGATGTGGGAAGAGTTTTGTGTAGAGAGAGGTGTGACTAGATGGCCATTTTTGAAGGATTACTCTGCTTTGTGAGGAGCAAGGACTTGGAAGGGGTAAGAGCAAAGGCAGGAAAACCACAGAAGAGTCACTTCATGGTCCAGCAGAGCAATGAGGGCTTGGCCCAGGGATGAAGAGCAGGGGAATGGCTCCTTGGTACATAGGGGTCGGGTCTGAAGATACCTGACTATATGGGAAAGGAGTGAGGACAGGAGTGCTTAGAAGTGGGTGGTGAAGATGGGTATGACACTCTTTTCCCTTGGCCACCTGCATAGGTAGTGATGCCAATCAGTGTTGGGTGGACCAGAGGGAGGAAATGTACCAACTACATCACCACTGATAGGCCATTCCTCTTGGCCTCTTTCTCTAGGAGAACTCCAACTGCCTGGAGACCCAGAGCAAGGTGCCATCTTCTTCAAGTTTCCTCTGAACTCCTACAGTACCAGCAACAGGCCCACAACCCTTTACCTATGTGTATATTGCTCTACATTGTCTCATCCAGATTAGTCTTGTCTTTCCAAATAGGTGGAGTGTTTTGTTTGTCCCAGTACCCACTGAATCACTGAATGGCTGAATACATGGCAGGTGGTCATTCTTTTGGGGCTACTGAGGGCTATGTTAGAATTTCCTGGAGAAGTAGGGCAAATAGTATACATTTTGAGGAAATGGCTTGTGAGATGATGATGGAGGCTGATGAATTCAAGTACTACAATGTAGGCTAGTAGGCTAGAGACTCAGCAGAGCTGATGGTGCACATGCAATCTGAAGGCTGTCTTCTGGAGAATCCTCTCTTGTTTAGGGAGACCAGAATTTTTGTTCTATCAGGCCTTCAACTGACTGGATGCAGCCCACTTGCATTGAGAATAACCTGCCTTACTCAAAGTCTATGAGGCAAATGTTCATCACCTCCAAATGCCCTCACAGTTAGCCATCACAGGGACCGAGTGGTGTTAGGCAAACCATAATCATGCTGTTAGGTTAAGTGGGAAAGTCAGGCTGTGGGTCTGTGATCTCTTGGGTTTCACAGATGCACATACTGAAGCTGAAAGAGAAATTGTAGACCCAGAAAGGTGAAGGGGTTTCCCCAAGATCACCCAGCAAGGTCGTGTAAGAGTCAGGGGTGGATCTCAGGTGTGTAGGCTCCTGGGTTTGTTTTTTCCTCACTGCCTCAACAGACAGCGTGAGTGTGTGATTGTGTGCTTCTGGCTAAGAGGATATGATGCTTTCTTTGAGGTGTGACTTCTAGACTTTAACTTGGAGAGTATAAAACACAAAAAAGGGAGCTATTTTTCCCCAGCTGAGTATTCTTTGTCAGGGAGATTCTAAAAACAGCACTTTGGGTTGGAATAAGGGTAAAGCATGACGCAGTGCAGGCCACCGCCTAACAGTCATAGGACTGAGGCAGCTTTGAGGCTAAGAGCCTGGACCCCTGGGCTTGTGTGGTCAACATGAGCCCTGAGGGTAGGCTGGAAGCCTGTCAAAGGGAAGGGAAAGGCAAGATTTAAGATCGCAAAAGGAGTCATTTAAGGTCAGAAGTCCACACCAGGCATCAGGCCTCACACAGGTCCAGGGTATGGAGTTCTGGCTCAGGCTGAGTTTAGGGTTTCTTGTTAAGCATCAGGAGATTATGGAGGCCATGGGATTTAAACCAGGATGTGTGGGACACATTCCGGATCTGGGAATGGCATGTGAAACTCTGTTCCAGGATAACTGGAGTATGGAGATTGAGCCCAGGGTCCAAGCCTTGGGTTTAATTTATTTTTGCTTATTTTTGTTCTGATTCTTCTACTTTCCAACTCCTGCCCTCCCTTCCCCTCCCCTCCTCTCCTCTCCCCTCCTCTCCCCCTCTTCTCCTCTCCTCTCCTCTTCCCTTCCTTTCCTTTCTCTTTTCCATCACCCTTGTCTTCCCCTTCCTGTTCTCTTCCCTTTCCTCCTTCCGCTTCCCTTCTCCCCCTTCTCCTTTCCCTTTGCTTCTTCCCCCTCCCCAACTCTCGCTCTCTCACTCTCTCACTCTTTCATGGGTTGGGAAGAGCTGACTGACATGTGCTGTTCCTCTGCAGGCATCAGAGTTGTGCACATGAAGGTAAATAGCAACTGGATCTGGCTGTCAAGGGGCACTCACTATTCTTGGAGAAACTCACTGGGCAATGAAATTTCTAGGCAGGTGGTCTCTTCTTTCACAAAACACTTGATGCAGCAAAATTCAGCGTGTTATCTATGGGCAAGGATTTGGCAGACACTGTAATGGGATTTTCTGTGCATAATTTCAGTATTCGTCAAGCCAGTTGAACTAGACCAGTTATACCCACATGATGCCAACCACCCAGATGGAAAAGAGTAATTTATGTGTCCTTTTGGCCCACTGACATTCTAGGGAGCAAAATTTCTCCAATTTTTAGAATTCATGACACAGTGGTAATTGGATTCATGTCTTAGTCTCATTTTCTTAGCTCAAGAGATTGTGAATTTATCTTAGTGCAAA
Source organism: Chinchilla lanigera (assembly GCF_000276665.1). Lineage (NCBI taxonomy): Eukaryota > Metazoa > Chordata > Mammalia > Rodentia > Chinchillidae > Chinchilla > Chinchilla lanigera. The sequence continues at coordinate 15,586,387 of NW_004955453.1, forward strand.
GAAATCGGGAAGCCCACAGCCATCATAAATGGGAGCTAGGGAGTCAGAGTAATTGTAGTCACCTTTTCACAGACTCGAGACCCATAAACTATGCTCTAGTGCTACATTTCAGAGAGTGTCAAATGAATAAATGCATCTGTCTGCAAGACTCTAGATGATGGCAAGCATGGAAACCTGCAGATGTTGCTAATTTTTAAGTGTAACAAATATTTGGAGCTGGAATCCAAACATAATCCCTTCTTCATATGTGTCAGAGCACCCATGAGAAACAAGTATCACCTAGGGGAAAGGGCAAAAACCTGGGTAGGGAGCAAGTTAGGTTGTGCCAAGGCACCAGTGCTGCTGACAAACAAGAAAGAAGACATTGAGACTTTGATGGGCACTGGAAGATGAGTTGGTCTTCTTTTCCACTATTCTTTTCCACCCACAGAATTACTCAGTAATTGGATAAAAGGAGTTCCATAGATGTGATGGATTTGGAATTTTAGGAAAAAATGTGATAAGATTCCTTGTAAAATTTAACTGCAGATGTATGCAGATTATTTAGGGAGGCACTGTTGGCCTCTCCAACAGGGAATTGGCAGGGAGGTCCTTGCCAGGGAGGGGTGGCAGCACCCCCTAATGTTGGTGGCCAATATTGGTGCATATGCAGGTGTGAATCCTGGATATTTACCCTGTCCAAACTTCTCTCTTAAGCCATGAATGGATACCAGAATAAGAGGTGTTGGTGGATAGCAACAAAAAATTCATCCCTTTCTTGGTGGAAAGAGGCAGGAACATAACAAAGTCTTGCCCAGAATTGTAAGAATACATCTGTGAGACAGGAATCCTAGATACAAATATCTGAGCAGTAGGGAGAAAGCTGTGAAACGTTAGTACTTAGTGTAAACCTGGGTCAAAAGGGAGAACTGCCAATTTGTTTGGTACTTCACCACTGGATGACTGGGGGTTTCAGGATGAGGGGTGGTGGGAAGTGGGGCAGAAAGAAGATTGCTTAAGAAAAAAAGAAGGCAGTACAATTTAGGGCTGGAAAAAATACAGCTGTAGGTCATGGGGGGCAGTCAGCAACTTTCTTATAAATGCTGAAGAGACCATAGCTTAAAGAACTTAGACATTTACGTGTTTGTGTCCCTGGGATGGCAGACTCAGGAAAAATTTCAAAGAGGGTCGCAGAGCCCAGCAGGTCAGTTCGGCACTCCTACTTTGCTCTTTCTGCTTTGCTAAGGTATAGCCCTTTAGGATTTGCTGGTGGTCTGCTCAGCATAAAAAGGAAAACTGCAGAGAAAAGGCAGAGAAAGAGAGAGAAATATTGACAAATAAGGAGATGAAAAAGTGAGAACTAGAATTCTCAGCACCCATCTTGTCTATGCATTCAGTGCCTATAGGAGGTGGTGGGGAGCTTCTATCATGTTTTAGGAAAAAATGTAATACCATTCATGGCTGTAATACCATGAATAAATGAGGGAAGGAGGTTAATGTGAGGTTCAAGATTGTCCTTATTGCTTATAGCATGATCTCAGCTGGCATCTCTTTGGGGGCTGGGGAAAGGTACAGTGGTAGAGCTTGGGTGAATGTTGAATTAGAACAAATATTGGAAGGTGCAATTTTGAAACATGCCTGGACAGATAACAAGAGAAATCCTGAGTCATCTTTAACGATTTCATTTTTTCCCTAGTGTTGACAGGAAGCCTCCAGAAGGAGGGACTACTTGGGGGACAGAGAAGGGATCAGCACAATCAAAAGGAACAGGGTGGGCTGAACTCTACCATAAAAATCTTCTGATGTCTTGGCTCAAAATACCTTCTCTGAGGTCTTTCCTTGCCTAGGACATGGGTGGTTTTCCTCACTCATCTCTTCTAGATACTGTGAGAAGCGTTGGCCCCAGAGAGACCTGGAGGCTGGCAGATGCTGTTTCATTCAGAAGACCCCGCTAACACCCTCAGCTGCACTGCTAGACCATGTGTCCCAAGCCTTGCACAGGGGCTGAAATGGCTGCTGCTGATCCCTGGGAATGTGGTAAAAGCAGAGGTTCTAAGACCTTCCCCACCCCCTGAGATCTTGACTCAAAGATTCATGGTCTTAAATTAATATTTAATCAAAGCTCTCCTAATGCATTTGATGTGCAGTCAATGTTGGAAACCTCTGTGGTTTGGGACACTGCTCAGCATCAGGGTCATTACTTTCTAGAAGTTTTTGATGTAAAACAGATAGCATTGACTTAACATCTGCAATACTCGCAAACCATTATAAATAATGGCAATAAACATTGGACAAATCCATAAGATTTATATATAGTCATGGAGTGGATCAAATGAAAATGTTTGTGTTACTGAAATGTCACACTCATTCTAGACAATGACAAAATATGTAGGTATTTAATTGAAATAAGCTTTCTCGTTTAGTTCACACATGGAAATCCCTTCCCCTACTCCCCACTTTCTTAGTTTCTTTCAAAGCAGTTTCTATGGCAGAAAGGCATAAGTCCTCGCCACATGAAAGGGCTTCTTAATAAAATTATAACTTCAGAAACCAATGTGATAGAAATGTCCCAGATTATGAGTTTGTTTCTCTGCCTGTGCACGTGTGCACGTATACCTATGCCATGTGGCATGAGTTTCTAGAAGTTTACCTGAAGTGCCCTTAACCCCAGCATGTGATATAATAAATAAAAGTCAGTGTATGGTTTATCATCAGCATGTAGGCCAAACCTGTAGGTTCTAGCTATGGGATTAAGTGACAACGTGGATGATGATGGCTGTGAGGAGGCTTGAGAGACAAATGGGAAAGGGTTTTTTTTAGCAGAGCTCTCTATCTGAGGGAGGGGAGGGATCCTTTCATTCAAAAAGGTAAGAAGTAGATTCAATAGAGAAAGTTAATTTTTTTCAGGTCTTCAAACAGGTCAGCAAGTCCACAGAGCAGCTTCTCCGAGCTGGAGATGGTGTTTGCCTCACACCAGTTGTTTGCTTGGTAAACAGAACAAACTGAGGGTGTTGAAAGAGTAGGGCATGAGCAATGCCTTTGGCTGATAGCACTTTTAGAAGAGCTAAGAAAACAAGCACATAAACTCTAACAATCTTTTAGGTTTTGTTTACTCAGGCAAAAAGGAGTCCAGACTATTGGCATCAGTTGAGCCTGATGAATAGATATAGCTGACCTGGCAAAAGTTGGTCTGCAACCTTGCTCCCTTGACAATAGTTGTTACCTTTCTTCCCAAGCCCACCCCTACGTCCCTCCCTCCTCCTCGTCTTTATCATTGTCCTCTTCCTCCACACACATGCATGCACGTAGTATGCATACGCATGCACGTGTACCCCCCACTCATTCTTTATTTCCTTGTGCAGATATAATTTTATTTTTTCATCTCACTTATTTGTTTTCCAGATAAGGGAACTATGTACACTGGTTTAATTGTTCCTCAACTATTCCATGCAAGAAAATCTTATCTTTCTGAAGAATCAGAACTTTCTATTATGCAGCTGCTGTTTTCTCCTTTTTCCCTTTCCCTCTAACCTCTAACCGTCTGCTCTCTTCTTCCTCCTCTTCCTTTCTTCTCTTCTCCCCTCCTTCCCAAGATCTGCCTAGCTAGTGCTGGGCCTATTTTGAGCTTTCATTCATTGTTTTATTCCCTTGACAGAATGTCTTCATCCAGCACTTACTGTGTGCCAGTCACCAGGGTAACTGATAGGGATACAGAGATACAAGCTATGGTCTCTATCTACAGGTTGGTCACCTGTTGAGAGGCAAAGATCTCAGGTTCTATCAAATTACATATACAGAATTTGTGGAATGTCAAGGAATCTCTAGTGTTGAAACTTAGGTATTTGGAGCATAAGTTGGAAAGATTTTTGAAAGCAAATTTTAAAAACTAACAAAGGATGAAGTGGTAGAGCCAACCTAGTATGACCAAAAGGCTTGCATGTCCCTGTTCAGCTCTCTAAAGGTTCTTCTACAAACCACACAGCTCTCAGAGGGCATGGCTCCACAGACACTTGGAGAGGCCTTCTTTACTCCTGTGGTGGCTCAGACACTGGGAATAAATTTGGCCACTCAGTTTTAGCCACATGTGAATCTTACTTGGGAGAAAATTCTTCGTAACTTGCCTTGGGTTCGACATGTCTTCCAAGTCGAGAGTAATTTTCTCACATTGTCTCATTTCTCTCAGTTTTGCAAATAATTTTCTCCATGGTTAGATAAGAGTTAGATCTTAGATTAGGGAAAAGATAAAAAGAAACAAGAAAAATAAAAGATTCATTTAACACCCCTTCAATAGAAAAAATGAACAAAATCATCAGGGGAGGTAAATATGATTAAGAATAGGGGGTGAGTATTTGGAAAAGGTAGCTTTTACCGTGGTGCAAAATCCTTGCTTAATACAGAGAAGCTCAGATCGGGCTTGGTACGAGTGAAAATAGATAGCTTTGGAGTAAAATGTTTAATTTGATCTGGGAATGGAATGTACCTTGTATACTTCCTTTTTCATGGAACTGATATATTTACAGCTTGTAATTCATTTACTTAAGATGAGGACAAAACAGACCTTGGCATTTACAGAAAGTTAAGGATGAAGAAGTTTCCCCACTCGCCTCATAATCTCTCTCTCTTTCTCTCTCTCTCTCTCTCCCCCTCTCTCCCTGCCTCTCTCTCCCTTTCCCTCCCCTTCCCTCTCCCCCCTTTTCTCTCTCTCTTGCTCTCTCTCTCTCTCTCTCTCTCTCTCTCTCTCTCTCTCTCTGTCTCATCATTGTAAATGTGTTATGAATGCATGGGGCATCTTAGACTGAGTTCCAGACATTTAGGTTCCCATATATCTATTTGGCTGATACTGCATAAAAAGAACTGGCTGTGGATGGAGTAGATTGTTGAATTCTTGTCTGAAAAAAATGACAAATGTTTCAAATGCATGATACATGATGTAAAATAGATTCTGTCCTTCCTGGATAAGGATACATACTTTGTGGAGCTGCTTTTGCAAACAGACCCCTCTCATGGTTGAAGGAGAGAACCTCAGGGATCACTACTCACATCAGTGGGTTGAGGTTTTGGGACTTCAGGAACACATTGGACACAGCTGTGAGTATTAAAAGGGATTTGGGGGAACTTATCTTCCAAATTATGGGAAAAGAAAGAAGTTTTAAAAGATAGGGCCTATAGACATTTTGCAGGTTATGGGTAATATAATCTGAGGAATTCCTTGTCTTTCCAAGCTATGCATTGTTTTTATGTCAGAAAGTTCGATGGATTGTCCTCTGTTTATTAGGGATTCCTCCACACTCCTTCAAAAAGAGGAAATGAGCTTATGTGATTAGTGAGAAGATTCAAAATAGAAACCAGGAAAAATACTCTGACTTTCTCTTAAAGAAGGGGATGAGTGCACTAGCTGGCTGCTGGAAATCTGTTCTTGGTTTAGTTGCCTTCATATCTGTTTTACACAAGTTAAATTGTACTAGGTCACAATGTCCTCTGAAATTCTGTTGTGTTGATATGTCCATTTACTTGGTTATCGCCTTGAATTTGAAAATCCATTCCACAGACCTAATGTATGCCTACATTGTGCTAGGCATGCAAGCAGGGAAGGGTAAGAATTCGGGTCTCTTTAGGTGAGTCAAATTGATGACCTGCCAACAGAGGGCCCTGAAGGTAAAGTGTGGACCTGCCCTTCCTCATGTCTTAGCCAGCATATCCCTTATGGGATTGATCCTGAAAAACAATAGGAATATTGTCAAGGAAGATGATGTGCTTAGAGAGTATATCTTTTGAAATACAGAATTTTCAAATCCATTTCCATTTTGCATATCACAATCATGATTGCAATCACTGTTCTTCATTTGAGCCTCAACTGCAGACTTCTGAGATGGTAGTGTGATTTCTGTGGAAAGGGGAATTTAGAAGTCTTCACCACTAACAGGGATTTCAACTGAGTAAGGCAGTGTCATTATTTTTCTTAATAGTGACAAAAATTGTGAAGTCACTGTGGAAACCTATTCTGAAGTCCTCTAAGATGCATGTCCTGTTATTTTGAAGCCAAAGTGAGCCAGTGAAAACACTCAAAGGAAGAGAACATAGTCAACTTCTTCTGCATCCTCTAGTGGGGGGATGTCTTTGGATGTCATTGCTGAGGTAGGTCGTGGAGTCGATTGTGTGTGAGTATATGAGAGAAAGACAGAGTGTTGGTGCCATGCTTTAGCTTTTATTGTGAATGCTCAAATCCCCCAACTATTCTAGCCCTAACTGTTGAGCCTGCCACTTTAGAATCTGCCTGAGCATTTTAAAGTTGTAAGATGCACTATAATTTTTAGTACTGGCTTTCTAGACACAGTGGGAAGTTCTTTTAGCTTTTTGCAATGTCCTTTCTTTCTCGAGGAGAAGGGACCTAGGTGAGTAACTGTCCACATTTTCCCCGCCAAGATGAGGAATTAATGATGGGTAGTGGGGGTAGGGGAGGAGTTAGCAGAAGACTACACACGTGCTTCCAAAGACTCTGCTGCTTGGGCACAGAGAGGGGTTGCTGCTGGGCAGGAGAGCTGTGGCACCCTCACCCTCTTTCCTTTCTTCTCATGCCATCAAGCCCATTTGAGAATCCTGCCCCAGGCCCTGGCCTAAGAGGTACAACTGGATATGAGGAAAAGTGGGTGGGGCTTTGTGGGCAGAGTAATTTTTTAGTGACCACAGTAGGCTTTCTAATTTCTTAGGAAGACCTAGTGAACCAGCAAACGCCACCCAGTATTCAAGGAAACTTAGGGGCCATGACTATAGGGTTTCACGATGAATGTAAATCAAAGCCTAGGAAATGGAAGTGGCTTACCCAGGTCCATTCTGGTTATTAGTGGCTTCTTTCCCTCCACAGGAGGCTGTGCCCTTTGGAGTGTCCTTTTGGAGATTTTGTGCAGAGATCATTATGATTTCTGGTGTTAGTCCTAGTCCAAAGAATATTTATTCCACTTTGTTCTCAGCAAGATCCTTGGATTCACTCTCTCCCAACACTGCAGCCATCTGTTCACCACCCTCAACTGAGAAAAGAAAAAATTTGTGTGACTCACGGAAAATTGCACTACAGACAAACCTAGTCCCAACCTTTCCTTGCTTCGTTCCATAAGCAGTCTTGGAACCAGTTTTCTTTGGCCTGTCATCTTTAGGGATTTTCACAACTGTGGAAATACTCTGATCCTCTGCAGACCTGCTGTGTCACCATGCCTCTGTCACATTTTAAAACTTGCTACTGTTGCTTATAACATTTTCCTAGGAGTTTGTCATATCAGCTTGCCTTATCTTATGCTCAATTAGTTTTTGTCTCTGAATTTTTTTCATATTAGAACTTAAATTGGCTAACAGACCTATAATCTATCACCAACTTGATAAAAATTGGTCTTGAGGTTTAAGCAGGGCCTCAGGTAAAATTATGAAATTGTTGCACTGTATTTCTGGCATTCAACCCTTTCCAGGCTCTTCCTTGTGTCCCTTCTTTCCTGTGTTTGCCCCATTATAGCTGGAAAGTATTTGAACAAATACAATAATTTTATCTGACTAATCAATTACATTCTTATAATGACATTACTTCTAAGAAAATTTTAAGCATCTTCCTACCTCACCTCTTTCAGAGGTTAGAGGTCTCTAAGCTTGGTTGATCATAGAATACCTGGTAACATATAAAACTCTCACCTTATATCAGGTTAGTGAAGCACATTACTGTGTGAGAATGATCTCAGGAGTGAGCCCATTCTAAATCACTCTTCAAGAATGGAGAAGTTTAAGGCTTGTATTGATAAAGGTCACCTGCTTTATAGAACTGACTAGAGTGCTATAGAATGGACTAGAATGTCTTAACATTGTTATAACTAACAAAGGGCAAAACATTCTTCTAATTCTCCATTCTGGATTCCAGGGGGAGTTCTGAAGAGTGGGGTAAGTGTTAGTGAAGGTGGTCTCAGGTCACGAGACCTGAAACCCACTGTGATTTCCTCAATGATAGGGAATGTGTCTTATTCTCTACTCTGTCTCCTCCCCCAAAATATCCCAAAGATAATGCCTAGCCAAAAAAGAGATCCCCAGAGAACGTTTGTTTAATTAGATTGCAGACCTACAGGTGTAGACTCACTCAAATTTCAACAAAGGCAACAATGTACTCCAAAGGGGGGAACAGAAGGTCTTTTCAATGAATGGTACTAGAGCAACTGGATATCTGTATGGAGGCTAAATAAATTCTTTTTCCTGCTTCACACTATCCAAAGAAATTAATTTGAAATAAGTTGTAGGTATAATTTAGAACAGTATAACTTTTAATAGAAAACAGAATTTTTTTTATGATCTCAGTATAGGCAAAGACTTCTTAAGCAGATCACAGTTATTAACTAGAAAAAGAAGATATGATAAATTGGATTTCATCAAAATACAAATAAATATTCTTTCATCGTGAGATGCAATTAAGAAAGTGAAAAGACAAGCTATAACATGAGAAAATATTTGCCAATGGGTTAGTATCAAACATATATGAAGAATACTTACAAGTCAGTTATAATGAGATAAATAACCCAGTTTTTAAAAAGTGTCCAAGTTTAAGCAGGGAATTTACAAAGAAGATGTATAAATGGTCAATAAGGTACTCAACGTCATTAGTCATAGGGAAGTTAAAATTAAACTAACGCTGTAGAGATATTGTTGCATACAGATTAGAATGGCTGAAATAAAGATGAATGACAATATGAAGCATTGATTAAGAGGGTCTAGAATGCTCATATTCTGCTGGTGGGAGAATAAAATAGTGTAGCCAACTTGAAGACATTGATGCTTTCTAATAAATATCAATATACATGTTACCTATGACTTAACAATTTCATTTCTAGGCATATGTTAAAGAGACATGAAAACATATGTCTAAGAAAGAATTTCTGATGAAATCAGGTTTATTAGTCAAAGCTCCAAACTGGAAACAATTCAAATGTCTATTGATAGGAGATCAAATAAATGAGTCACAATATATTAATAACACGGACTATTGCTTGGCAATAATAATTGTTGATACAAACAGCACAAATGATTCTTAGGAACATTGTATGAGAGAAAGACACTTGTCACAAAGTCTGTATTGGGTGATTTTATTTTCATGAAGTTTGAGAAAAGGCAAAATTACTCTATAGTAATAAAGATCAGAAATGTTTTTATCTCAGAGGATAAAAACTCAGAGGAGGAGGGCAATGTTATTGACTGGACAGGGGCACATGTGAACTATTCCAGTTATCTATTAATATGGCAAACCACCCTAAATCAGTTCATTTTTTCCCCTCAATTTCATGAACCAGGAAGTCAGGCAGTGCTTTATTGTTTCTTCTTTTTCCAGGTGGAAGTGATGACTAGTCTGATTTTGAGGATTCAAAATGGCTTCTCTGAAGTCTGACATCTTGAGGGGCTCTTATGCGACTCTTGACTTGAGTACCACCCTAAGGCATTTCCTGTATGGTGACTTCAGGTGGTCAGATTCACTTTGTGCCCAGGATACTAAGAGTAAATATTACAGAAAATAAAGTGAAATTGTGTCCTTTTCTGATTTAATTTTGGTGTCATGCTTGCTGTATTCTTTTGGTCAAGACAGTCACAGTCCTGCTCAGTTTCAGGGAACAGGGACAAATACCCCACATTTAAATGCAAAGTGCCAAAAATTTTTTAGTCATGATTTAAAACTACTTTAGGAACTTTCTGCAGCTAGTAGAAATACTTGATATTTTGATTTGGGTGGTGGATAAATGAGTATATTCAATGTTCTTGTGGGACACACTTAAGATTTGGGTACTTTTGTGAATTATATTGTCATTTAAAAAAATCTGCAGAGTACCTAAGACACTTTACTGTCATTATTTTCACAGTAACCAATGAGTCAGCAATTATGATCTCATTTTATAGATATTTTGTTTTACTTGGTAATTTGGCCAATATCTGAGAGAAACAGAGTTCAAATCCAAGTTTGCTGGTCTCTGTTTTCTCTTTCTATTGGTACCGTGCAACAGGGACAAAATTGTTCATTAACTCCTCTCCTTAATGTCTACCAAGAACTCACTGTATATTGGTTACTAACCTAAGGAGTGGGGATAAACTGAAGAATGGTATATGTCCTTGCCTTCCAGAAGCTCTTATAGACAAAGACAGATACATATGTGAATGTCAATTCTGCAGTGCAATTCATATTATATTATGTGAAACATATTTTCTGAATTCCCAAATTAGGACCCCATAAAATGACTGGAACCCATGAACACAAATGTATAGAATATTTGAAGTCTGAAGACATATGTTCACAATAAACTAACCTGTGTAAAGAACTTTACTCGTTCCAAGAAGAAGGAGGATGGAAGGATTGCTAGAAATGGATAGGATCCTTGGCCAGGGCCTCCCAAGTGCCTGATACTGCCCTGAGAGCTTTACCTTCATTATCTCTCCTAATCCTGACAACGTCCCCCAACCAATGTTAGCTGCCACATTTTTCAAGGAAATTGAAAAGGAGAGATTAAGGAATTTTCCCAGATCATACAGCCAGTGGGTAGCAGAGTCTTGGTCTGATGCTATGTCTGCCTTATTTTGGGCAAGCGTTTGAGCAATCTTTGATCTTTTCACTTCTTTCAGTTTCCTTGGGGGCTGTATGTACAATGTCCTTGCTTCTCTTTATGCTCCTCAGAGTCAACTTACTTTGCTGTGTCCTGGGTGAGTGGGTGGGGTGTTGTACTGGTTTTGCTAAATTTCTAAACTGCTAAATTTCTTCTCAGATCTAATGGTCAAATTGGTAGCTCAAAACTGGCTATGGCAGAAATATTCACAGCATGGAAATGAGCAAATGTTGCAAATCAGGCTTTCTTTGGAATGGGGGAATATGGGAGGAGTGGGAGATACCAACTTTTCCAGTATGCCATTGCTTTACTTCCCCAGAACTAGACCTTGAGGGCCCACACTAGGTTGTATACACAACCTTCTGACTTAGCATTTCAGAAATGTGTTTTTTTTTTTTTTTAAGTTATATTATTCCATGTATATATATTTAATTTGCTCAGATTTTATTCCTTAAACAGTTTCCTGTTTTGGAGCTTTGATTTGATTTTTCCATTTATCTTCCTATTTCTTCTTTTGTTTGTGATTTTAATTACAACTGGGATCAATTTGGTTCACCTTGGAGCTGCCACAACTTTTGCCTTTGATTCTATTGCTCGACCTCCCAAGAAACTTGTCGCATTTACACACTATCCAGTTTTGTGAGCATATAAGACCATTTGCTCGAAGATCTCATTCTCTTGCTACCCACAATTCATCTTTCATGCCTTTTTTTGTGTTCACAGCTCTGCTGGAGCTCAGCCAGCTTTGACTAACAGGTGTACTGTTACTAACATCATGTAACTAACATCAGTACTGCTAACATCATGTAACTAACATCAGTACTGCTGTACTGATGTCTTTTTTTTTTTTTGTACTGATGTCTTGAAAACAGTGTATTCTTCTTTGTCAGCTCCCAACTATATCTCTCCAATGTCATAGGCCAGCCTAAGATATGAAGGACTTCACAAAAGACTATGGGTTGTTGGCTTTCTGAAAAGTATTTGGGGCTCCCTCAGTCAGTAGAAGGCTAGGAGGGCCATGACACCGTGCAGGGCTGGGGTTACAGAGAGAGAGGAGTCTGCTGGCCTGGATACTGGGCAGACCATGCCAGGACCTGGTGGGTTCTTTCTTTCAGGACATGAGTGGGGACGTATTTTCTAGTTTTTCTGCTCATGAGGATGGATATGCTTCATTTATCTTCTGCTCAGGCTCCCCTTATACCTAAATAAAGATAACTGTGAGACCATATTGTGTGTAACCCAATCAGCTTATGTGTGGACCAACCCATGATATTGGCAGTCTGATCTTGCCCTTCCATGACATTTATTGAGTGTTTACTGAATTTCAGCAGCTTTGCCAACTGCTTCAACAGCATTGTCTCATTTCATTCTGACAGTGTCTCACATGAGGAAGCTAAGCCTCAGAGAGATTAAATAACCTTTTCATGGTCACATAGCAATTAACTGTGTGAGTCAGAATTTGAACTCAGGATTGCTTGTTTCCAGTCAACATAATCTCCTAACTTCTCTGCTATGCATTCCTGACTCTGAAGGATATAATAATTTATCTGTCAGGTCATAACACCTGTCTATGTGCCAGATTTGGAGCTGGGAGTAGAGGGATGAATGAGACACAGTTCTTACCTTTAAGGAGTTCTCAATCTAGTGGACAAGACAGATAGTCTTGAACACAAATAGAACTAGTCAGAGTTCAGTGAGTTGATGTGGAATTGAGTAGGGTACAGTCTCCTGTATTGGGGAATGAAATGAATCTTGGGACTCTTACTGAAGAGTGGGAGTGTCTGAGGCATGGAGGATCTACCTTCTCACACTGAGGCTCCGTCTTCATGCAGCCAATCCATTTTTCACCGCAAGGCACTTGGAATCTAAGGGAAAGGGAGTCAATGTGATGAAATGTTGTAGAGAGTGTTGCAGCCAATGCCTAGCAATCTGTACACCTGTATACTACAAGTTGATAAGACTGCATGTGCAAGGAAGAGTGGACTGGGGACTCCAGCAGGATTTCAGAGAAACATCTGTAGAGAATTTGGGGATAGACTGAATACCCAGAACCACTCTGGCCACTCATCTGCTTTGGGACCTTAGGCAAGTTGTAGCTTCTCTCTAGAACTCAATTTCTCAATGTATTATATAAAAAGTTGTGCCTGGATGATCTTGCAGTGGCTTCTAACATCTGGAGTCCCTAGAGTGCATGTGTTCTGAGTTGAGGATATTGTGATCAGAGGCTTGTTCCCCTCCTGGGCAGTAGACTGGGTTGTGCTCTTTCATGGATCAAACTGGCTGCTTCTGGGTCATGTGTTGTTCACCTAGAGACTCAGGTTCTTAAGCTGACCAATACTCCATTCAGGAAACACAGTGTCAAATCGGATCCATGGCCTGTCAGGCTGTCCTGGAACATGGTTTGGTGTGTACTCTGGGTGCCCCTGACTCCCTCTACTTGAGGTTCAGTGAAACAAAATGAGAATGTATTGTGAATGCATCAGAGAGAAGACAGTCAACTATCAGTTTATGTTCTTTTTTACATTATCTTGCCTTTTCATTATTTGAACTACATTGAGACTGTGAATCTAATTTCAGTCATGCTTCCCCTGTGAAGATTGGTGTCTGGGGCTTACCATGTTCTTTCTTGCCCCAGATATTTATGCTACTTATTCTCTACTCAAATGCTTACAGTGGAAGGTTAATATTTGGTATAGGTCCTACCACCAAGGAGCTACGTGATCCTGGGCAACCAGATCATTTCTTTGGCTTTTAACTATAAGATGAAAATGTTGAACTAAAGCAGTGGTTGCTAAACCATAGTTCTTGAGCCAAATCTGGCTCTTTGCCTATTTTTGTAAATAACATTTTATTAACACTTAATCTAAAGTTTAATTAGAACACAACATGATGAATATAATAACTACATACTGCAAACATGTACTGATACAAATTTTTAAAAATTGCAATAAGATAGACTACAAGATCAAATAAAAATAAAAAAGAAGTCAACCAACTTGTTTACTTACTTTCTATGGGAGTTTTCATGCAACATGGAGGAGTTGGAAACTGTAACAGATGTTATATAACCTTCACAGGCTGAAATATTTACTATTTGGCCCTTTACAGAAATTTTGCCAGTTCCTAGACTAGAATATTTGTAAGCTTCCTCCCAGTTTTGATTTTTCTATGGGTTTAAATGGAGATGAATCACATCCTTTTATTTACCCAACACACATATTCAAAGTCTACTACTTCCTGCCTGTGCAGAGTATTGCACATGTAGACAAGAATCAGCATCCTTCATGGCATTGAAGTTCTGTTTGATCACAATTATTTCAAAATGCCATGAAATTTCAGGTTCCCTCTGCCTGGCCTTCCCTCATCCCATCATGAATTCTATCTAGCCCATTCTTTAAAATTCTCCAGGAATGCTTTCCTGACGCACCGGGCCAGCATGTGCCTAGTATTCTCTGTTCTCTATAGAATCATATCTACTGTTCATCTTACTGATTATTATACTTACCTAATTTTATTGAAAATATCCATTTAATCTTTTCTCCTTCCTTCCTTAGTTATAAATAATATGCCAGACACTTTCTTAGGCCTGGCGATTCATAGTCAATAAATTACTGCCCAAGAGGCTTTCAAAGTACAGGATAAAGAATGTTCAATTCTCCTTCCAGCAGATATGGCAAACACCATCACTAAGATTTCATCCATGGTCCTGAAGAGTAGTCACATAACTAGAATGAATTTGTCATTTCCTGCACTGTCTCTGAGCCTGGCTTAGTCAGCAGGTAGTCAGTGAGGTAGAGACAATCCTACACTCAGACCTGGGCAAGTGACGCTCCTGCCCTACATTTCATACATCAGAAGGCCATTGTGCTGGCCACTGTCTTTTCACGTCTTTTGTTAGCATGGGCTGTGTCTCCCTGGAGTCCAAACCCCTGAATTTCCCTGCCCAAATGGCCCCAAATCAAAACTGGAAGGAAGATTAAAAATACTCTAGTCCAGGAATTTGCAAACTGTCTGTAAAGGGCCAAATAGTAAATATTTCGGGCTGTGAAGCTTATATAGTGTCTGTCACAGATACTCAACTCCTCCATGTTGCATGGAAATTTCCATAGGCAGTAAGTAACACTTTCCTGTATCTGTCCTCTCAGCAGTGGACTACACATCACTTTGTGCACCTGTACTTCCTGGGGGGGGCGTGGAGGGAGGGGCTATTTATGGGATCTGATTAGAAGAACAGACACTAGATGGGCAGTCTAGTGCATCATGTGTCTGTGTGTAGGTCTACTTGTTTTAGAAGAAGGACTGGGAAAGAGGAGAGAAGAGAGGTGACACTGGCCAGGGAATAGGGATGGGGGACCTAGGCACTGATGGGCACTTTAAATTCACACATGGTCTTTAAAATCTATATGAAGGACTTTTTTTTCTGTAAAGAAATTTGGAAAACTTGCAAATAGAGAAGTCTTATATATCTTTTACCTACCTTTGTCTAATTTTAACAATCATGATATCATTATCAGAATAATTTATCATTGGTATAATATTATAACTAAAGATGGATTGAACACTAATAACTAATGCCTTCACCAGAAAGTCTCTCATCTTAGGCTGGGTGACTGGCCCTTCCAAAGTAAGGATTGGTGTCTTGGAGTTTGGGGTACAAATAGGAAGTGGCCCCTGGCAGCATGCTCATTATCCTGAGAAGTGAGAGAGCTTGGGGGCCTTGAAGTTCCACCTAGAGGGCAGACATTAGTCCAGTGACATCCTAGTGTCCCTCTCAGCTCTCTGATTGTACCATGTATGATCTAATAAGGGAGCAAACTGTGTCTTCTAGGTCTTAGGTACATTTCATGGGAAGCTTCTAGCATTGAAGAATGAGAAAACTATGAATATTCGATAGTGGGAATTTAGATTCTGTCAGATAGTGCAAGTGTTCGAAGAAGTCAGAGTTGTGTGTATGTGTACATACATGCTTGTAGCGTCTTTCTATTCTCTGTTCCCCTGACTCAGCCTTGCTCTCCACCTGATGCAGAATGAAGACTCACGCTGGACTCAGAAGGTGACCTTAGTAAGCTCAGCAACGTATGGCAAATAACTTCATCCTTTGGCCTCTTGCCTGAAATTTAAGGGGAGATCAGGCCCTCGGATCTTTAATATTTATTTCACTCTGACTTTGGTCTTCTTTCCTCTATATCTGTGACTTTTAATCTGATTATTCTTCCACTTGCTCACATTCCATCTCATTTTCTGCTTTTCTGCTTGTCTTGAACTTTCTCTTACTTATTCAGTTTCTTCTGCATACTTTCAGTGTCTTTTTTATCCAGACCTCTTTTCCCACTTTTATTTTACCCTTCTTTTCTTTTTCTGCTTTCGCTGTCTTCCTTCTCCTCTCTCATATTTACTCTCTCTTGTCTCAATATAATCTTTGTTATATGTCTGGCCTTCATGACCCACAAAATGCCTGTGGCAATTATTTCAAATGAGTGGGGAAAAAAGGAGGGAATTAAATCACAGTATTGGCAGCTGGCAATTTGCTTCAATCACAGAAAAATGTCCCCGGCTTCCTTGAATATTGAAACATTGATGAAGAACAGATTTTCCCTGGCAGTGCAAATTCCCTTCTGTCCAAGTTTGGCAGAGGGACTGCCTTGCTTGATATTATTGAAGGCGTTTTGATGCTTTCTCTGTTTAGCAAAGTTGGAACACATTTCAACCAACCCCTGTATTGATGTAAAACTATTTTTATTTGTAATGAGGGCATATTAAAAGATATATACATTTCCATTGATTTCTGGTTCTTGCAAGGCCAAGCTATGATGATGTCCAGGCAATAAGGCCTGGGCTTTTCCACCCTTTCTCTGTGGGGACTGTGTTGGAATTTAGATGTTTCCTTTGTCTCCACTCCCTTGTTAGACTTCACTGATTTTAATAAACAGTTTCTTCAGTTTTTCTCAGTGACAGAGAATCAAATGGACGTCAGTTGGATGGGTCTTCCAAAGGTCACTTTATCCCTTGAATGTGTTGACAAGAACCTGAACTGGGCAGGGCCTGAGTGAGGTGTTCAGGATAATACAAAGGAAAAAGAAGTCAAACATATGAGAAAAAACCATGGATATAGGAGATAGTGATTTTTTGTAATTCTGCTCAAGTGTAGGCAGATACAAGAGTAGATGGATAATGAATGAGCTGAAGGGACAGAGGCACAGTACTAAATTTTAAGGTCAGTGGGAGAAGCTGTGAAGGAATGAGAATTCCCCAGAATATTCTAGACCATCAGAAGCCATGGCAAATGACAAAGTGTGTCTCTTCTTAGTAAAGACTTTAATGCTTTCTCTCTGGATAGATTGATACATTTATTGTTTGGCAATGACCCTCCCTAAACTTACCCACCCAAGTATACCTGGACACAAGCTCATTGGATCTGATCCATGGCAGTTATGGCCACAGGTTTTCAGAGTTGGCCTCTGCTAACTAGAAATCACCTAGTACAGGGACCCTCACCTGGAGCTTCTAAGAGTTCTGAGAATGGCTTGAATTGAAAAACAAAATTGCAGATGTGCCCATTTTTATAGAACAAGAGGGGAAGGCATAGCTTTCCTAAAGGATATTCCTCAAGGACACTGTGAATCTCAAAGATTTCAAACTAATAGTTCAGTTCCAATCTTGAATACTGGGGGAACTAAGCCCCAGGAGGGTGATGTAGCTTAACTGAGGTCATATAGGGAGTTATTGTGGTTCTTTCCATGAGCAGTTAATGTACCAGGCCTGGGGACTTGTGGTGACTCAGTAGTCTACAGACTTCTTTTGTGCACCATCATCTTTCCTAGTAGGCCACTACTACCTATTTATATCTCCTTATTCAGGAAGCAGCAAGGGCTGTCTGTACCTGACTTCTACCACCTACTTCTGGGAGTTGACAGTCTTACACAGGTATTGAATGGAGCTGGTTTATTCTGGTTTGCAGCCAGGCTTCTCATTCACAATGTAGCAGTCCAAACATCCTTAGTGCAGAGGCCTGATGGAAGAAAACTTTAAGATTTGAGTTCAAAAAAATGAGTGCTCTGTGTCCATGGGTGCTCTATCTTCAGAGTCACTGTAGATTGAAAATAGTTGGGAAAAATAAGTATGTCTTTACTGAGCTTAGAGAATTATTTTCTGTCCTTGTTCCTTCAACAATACAGTATAATAATTATTTGCATAGCATTTACATTGTAATAGGTATCAGTCATCTAGAGATGATTTAAAGTATATGAGAAGATATGTATAGGTTACCTAAAAATATTACACTGTTTTACATCAGGAACTTGAAGATCTTTGGAGTTTTGCATTTACGGTGGGTGTGAGAAGCAGTTCCTCATGTATACCAAGGGAAGATTGTTTATGATGCAGTTATATGATGTATCATCTCAAGGGATCACCACTCAGCTATAACTCATAGCTTACACTTACTTTGCTACAGAGTGCATTCAGATTTATAGTCAGCTGAGGGGGCAGTGCAGGGGTTGAAAGCACTTGGTGACAATTTGATTAAGACTTTCTGGTATGTCACTTTTCTCTGTGGACTCTGAACACACCAGGATATGCCATGTTCGTGAAGCTTCTTTTCTTCATGCTTGTATACCTGGTATAGAGTTTTCATAGGAATTTGTGGGCATTGTGTAGATATCAATATCTCCACTGGATTGTGAACCACTGGGAGTTGGGGCTGAATAGCATACTACAGAGTAGAGCTTCTCACTGGAGAATTTGTCATGAGGGAGTTGTGATAATAGTGCTAAGTGACATATAGTGGGAAGAGTTAAGGAATGTTGGCAAACATCCTACAATACACAGGGTAGCCTCTGAAAACAAAACTATATCAGCTCCAAGATGTCAATAATGCTGCCTTGAGAAACTTGTCATTGAGAATCAATCCCTGACTGAAGTCTTGAACTACTGGCACAAATATATTGAGAGTTAATATAGTCCGAGAGAAGCACTAACTCTTTCCATCTCATGGGACAAGACAGGAAATGTGCCCTTTGAGTAGACAACAAGACCACAAAAAATGAATTTTAAAGAAATTTTCAATCACTTGGTTTGCATTCCAAGAACTTTCTATGAAACTGTCATCACCTGAGAAATATCACAATGAAGTTCCCTTTCAACCCTAGTATTCTGGAATTTAGTGTATTTCAAACTTATTCTGAGCAGATAGGCATAAATGGTATTTGTTCTTCGAAGTGGAGACCTCATTTAGGAAGATCTCAATTTTTGGAAACTCTCACATGCTCTCAAAGGTATTAAACTTCTTTAAACGAAGAACATTCCACCATTTGAGAACTTGCTTCATGATAAGAGACAGCCAACAAATAGAAATATTCTGCCTAATCAGCCATATTCTTGAGTGTTGGTTTTGGAACAATAACACAGACAAACTACCCTTCAATAGTCAGCATAAATGCTAAGATAACTCTTTAGTTCATCCCAAGTCATTATTGAAAAAGTATGCAGATTAGGAAGACTAAGGCTAAGGCAGAGATAGTGCTAACACATGGGTCCACTCAGGAGGAGGCTTGAACTGTGCTGCTGAAGAAAGAAAGTGCTCAATCATAGGGAGAAAAGAGGTAGAAGGAAGGAATGATAAAAGGATGTTTGATGCACAGGGAAGACTAGTGAAAGATAGTGAGCAGGAAGATGCAGTGAGGTAGCTTGGGAAGGCTGGCCTGATGAGCATGAAGGATGAGTTTTAATAACATAGTCTTGGAAGAATTGAGTCAGTCAGAGGGAGAGTGTAAGGACACAGGAAAAATACCTCTCATGTCTAATGGAAATGGTACCCAAATGCAACAACTCATCGCAGTCACCTGAGCACCTTATAAAATATACAGATTACAAATCTCCACTTATGATTATGTAGGTCTGTGGGAGATGCCCAAGATTCTTCAGTTTGTGGACATTCTCCAGGTGACTTCCACACTTGGGAAGCAGTGCCCCAGAGTGAAGAAAACCTCGGAGTTGTTTATGACTCAGGAGTTGCAAGGGCACTGATTATTCCATTGAACAACTGAGCAGATGTGGGACTGGGCTGGGTGACGGGATGGGTGAAGGATACAGGGGACTCTGTCGTTAAGGAGATTGAAAAGTGTTTCAGAAAAGACAGAGGGATGTTGGGCATGGTGGTGCACACCTATAATCCCAGCACTTGGGAGGCTAAGGAAAGAGGATTTCAGTGAGTTTGAGGTCTGCCTGGGAGATACAGTGAGTTCTAGGCCATCCTGAACTATATTCTGAGATCCTGTCTAAGAATCGTCAGAGGATTCATGTAAAAAGAGCAACAACAGTGTAAAAAATGCAGACCAGAATACTGATAGTAATGCAGACAGTAGAGGGCAGGCTCAGGAGGTTTTATTTGGAAGGAAGGACTCTATTGGTAGTTAGACTAGAGGCCATGTGTATTACACTCAGAAAATTTGTTTGTGTTTTGCCTATGTCCTGAGACTTTGCAGGAGATTGAAATTAAGAACGATGGAATAATTAATCTGGTGGAGAAAATGTTAAGGCAGCCCAAAACTTAGGCTATGGCATGGATGCTTCTGGCTGCTTTTAGTTAGATTTATAATGAGAATCAGGGGCAAATAGTAGAGCCCTTTTCAAATTTTCAATAAAAATTTGAACAACTTAAATGCTTAAGAGGAACTATGAGTAAGTTGAGGCTAAGGGAAATGTGGTTGCTGAAGAGATTAGTACCATTAAAAATATGCCACGTACTTTGTTAATGGACAGGAAGAAAGACACCTTGAAGGCTTCTCAGAGATCAGCAAGACCCCACTCACTCTAAGCCCAGGAGAGCCCCTGGATCCTCTGTTCTAGAAGGCCCTCACAGGGAATTGGTTCCCCAGGATTCATTTAACTATGCTGAGCCATTCAGTCACTCAAAGGCTGCTATAGACATTGTTTAAGGTGGCCTGGTTACTGCTTGAGTTGGCAGCTGACCTTGATATCATCTACCTGATATTGTTTTTACTGGTATGCAGAATGCGAAGTTTTGGTGTAAAAAAGGCTTCCATCTAGATTTCAGAGGAATGCCTAGGAGGCCAGAAAAGAAACTGCTCAAAAGGCATGACATGAGAATGAGAATGAAGCCAAACATTCAGTGAAGACCTTAGGAGCGGCCAGGAGATGCCAGGAACGTGGGAATGTCTGCTGAAGAGAGCTGTATGGTCTCTCTCTCTCTCAAGAGGCCATACAGACTGCAGCAAACAAAGCCATAATGATGGGGCAGCCCAATTTTTCTGAAACTTGCATTTTACCACTGTGTGCCCCAGATGCCAGATATAAAGCTACAGTCTTTAATGTTTACCCTGCTAAGTTTTGGTCTTGCTTTGGTGAATTCTTCTTTAGCTCTCTGTTCCTCTGTTTTGGAATGAGAATGTTTACCCTGTGCCATTGTACCTTGGGATTACATAACTTGTTTTTTATTTTTATAGAGGTCCATAGCTAAGAGTTTGCCTTGTGTCTCACAAGCGACTTAGAGTTTCACTTCTGAAAAATGCTGGAAATGTTCAGACTTTGGAGGAAGGTATTGTTACATTCCCAGCTCCACACAGGATAGTGGCTTTATGTTAGGCAGAATTATGAACTTGATATTGCTTTAATTTGGACATTAAGTATGGTTTAAGGAGATGTGTTTGGGTATAAAGTTGACAAGGGATGAGATGTGGCAGTTAGGGTAGTGTCAACTTGATTGACTTAGGGTTCCATCTGAAGCATACCTCTGGGTGTATCTGAGTGGGATGTGGAGGGATGAACTAAGCAGTTTTGCTTCATCATGCCCTTCTGCCAAGATATTTCTGCCTTGGAACTAGCCAACCATGAATGGACTGACTCCCCTTAAAACATGAGCCAAATAAAATCTCCTTTATGCTGTGAATGTCAGGTATTATTCTAGCAGTAGGAAAGCTGACTAATGTAGCCTAGGAAGTGACAAATAAGTGATTACAGTGATGGGGTGGTGAGAGAATCTCATGGTGAAGGAAAGGTAAATGTGGACTCTATCTGGAAGGACAGGTATGATTTCAACGGGGAATGTAGACTCAGATAAAGGCTTCAGATCCAGAAAGGCAAAAAGATAAAGGATGAGGTCATGGGGTAAAGCTGGGAAATATCCAAACTTTGGACAAAGGCTTTAGTTTGGAAATCAAGAAGGACTGACATAGCTAGCAGTCTTTTGGGAAATGTGGTTTCTGTGTCCTGGAGGCCTCTCTTCCCCTCTTTGTCTTAGAGTTGCACCATTATATTTTTCAAAGACATTCTTGCTTAAGACTGGGGCATGTTGCCACAATAACTCAGAGACTGGTAGTAGGTACATTCATCACAGAGGAAGGTCCTTGGACAGGAGAATTTAGGAGCCCCTGAGGATGTTACTGACAGCTAAGCTACAGGTACCACCCACCCAACTAGGCCTGTGAGCTCATCTGCCTACAGGTTTTCCAACCCTGGTTACAAGGTTTTCTCTTCCCTACAAAATAAAACCAATTAGATGATTTTTGTTTATCAAAAACAGCTTTATAAAATACTTTGCATAATATTAAGTGCTTAGTACCTACCAGGTACAGAATAAAATGGCTTAAATTGCATTAGCTTGTTTAATCTTAATGTGAACTCCTGTGCTGTATTAGGTTTCTCCAGGGAAACAGAACCAATAAGGATTTGGCTCATCTTATTACAAGGGCTGGCAAGATTTGCAGAACTGATGTCCCAGTTCAAGCCCAACCAGCAGTTCTGCCTTAGAATCAGAAAGAGGATGTCCCAGTTCAAAGATTTCAGTATTAGGTAGGAGAATTTCCTCTTACAAAGGGGAGCATCAGGCTATATTTATATTTAGGACTTCAACTGAGTGAACAAAGTCCACCCACACTAAGGCAAGCAGTCTGATTTACTCAATCTCCTATTAAAATGTTAATCTCGCCCCAAAACACCTTTATGGAGACACTTAGAATAATGTTTGGTTACATATATGGGTACTGGCCCAGTCAAGTTGACTCAGCAAATTAACCATCACATGTAATATGGGGATAAACATCTTTATTTTGTAGAAGAAGGAGGGAGGCACAGATAGGTAAAATCTTGTTCCCAAGGTCACACAGTTGGCGGGTGGTAGAGCTGAAATTTTAGCTTATGTAGCAACTGCATGAACTTTCCAATTTCTAACTTTTACCATCTTCTCCTGAAAGAGGCACCAAGCAAAACCTCCTACTGGGATTTAGTTGACCAAAGTGGGGATCTCAGGCCTCTGAATGTCTTTACCACCACTTCCTTTGCTGCCTGGAGTTCTTTCATGAAAGGAAGCTTTCTGGTGATGCTATTAAGCGTTTTGCCTAGGATTCTTTGTTTTCTTGGGGTAAATATGATTTCCATCAACTAGTCAATCAGCAACCTTAAGTCTGATTCATCTAAGAATGCTACAGTGTCAGTGGGACACAGGGTATAGAGTTTGGCCAGTAAATTCATCTAGAATAAGCTTGGTGTCCTGTGCTACCATGGAATATCCCAAATAGCTCAAGAATAGCAGGAAGAGCTGAACTTCTGGAGGAAGTAGAAGCCTTCTGAAAGGACTGTTTTTCACTAATATCCTTAGTATTTCCAGTGGTGGTGGTGGGGACTTCACTACCTTACAGTGCAACCTATTATGTTTTTAAGAGCACTAAAGAAACTTTCTTTTGTATTGAAATCTGGTTCTCCTTATTTGGGAGCAGCAGAAAAATTGTCTCTTTAGTACACAAAAGCTTTTCAAATACTTGAAAATCAGGATCATGTCTGCTTAAGACTGTTCTTCTCCAGGCTAAATACTTCCAGTTCCTTCTAGCATTCGTTTTGTGATGTGGTTTATATGTCCACCCATTTTTGGCCTTGTCTTCTTCTGGCTATATTCTATGCCCTCCTTTTAAAATTGCAAGTGTTCTATTTCTATTCTGACCATTAGTAGGGTGAAATTTTCACCTCCAAAGTCTTGAAAATTGGGTATTTATTGATATCTCCTAGTTGCATTAACTTTCTTAAGAGTTATTATTTATTACAGCTTGCTAACCTGTACCCAACTTAAATGATCTCTCATGTATTTTTCTGCATTGGGCTTCTAAAGTGCAGACTTTTATATTAAATTGTATTAATACATATTTTATTAATTGTGACCCATATTTCAATCTGACTCTGCCATCTAGCACCTCTCTGCTCTTTTGTAGCTAAGGAAAGGAAGCAAGATGTATTAGAAAGTCCTCTAAATTTATACCACAGTCTAGTGCTGCTCTGTGGGAGGGAGGGGAGGAAGAGCACAGTATTAGAACCACATATGAGAGTCAGGCATCAGGTTTTTCAGGGTAGGGTTAGAAACCAGGCCAACTGCAGTAAGCCCCTAAAATTGACAAAGAACACTGTGCTACATTTCCTGTTTCCATTTTTACTTGTTTTCAGGATCTGAGCACAGGGGTGCAACCAGAAGCTAGGAACATGGAAAGACATAGTGTGAAGAGTCCAGTTACCGTTCACTTTATGCTCACTTTGTTTCGTTTGGGGCTCAGTCTCATTTCTTTCAGACTCAGAAGCAATGACAGATGTGGTCCTTGCCCTCAGAAACCATGATGGTTTGAAGAAGAAGACTTGCATATGTGAAGCCACAGAACACTGGCTAGGAAGGAAGATACATTTTTGCTAAGTGGCACAGAACTGACCATGAGCCACAAGAAGGTCTGTGTGGGAGGATATGGAGAGGGACAGATCCACAGGGAGTATTTCAGAGGAAGTGGGAAGGGAGCTAGGTTTGGAAGGACTTGGAAGAGGAAGAAAGAAGGAAAGGCTTTTCAAGGCAGGGAAGGGTGTGAGCAAAGTAGGTGGTAGTGACAATGATTCTGCAGAGACCCAGGGATGGAAAACAGATGGGTTTTTTCCCAGAGCAATGGTAAAATTCTCTAGAAGTGCTTGTGCAAGGACCTTTCAAAGACCCTGATCTTGGATTTGACTTGGCTTTGCCATTTCTGTTACCATCAGCTAAACCAAGATTGTCTTTATTTCCAGATTATTTTCATTGTTATTATTAAATCTATCTATGAATTTTAATTGATAAATAATTGTTGTATTTGTGGGGCAGAATGTGACATTTTGATACATGTATGGGTTGTAAAAACATTGAATCAAGGTAGTTAACATATATGCATCCCTTACCAATTTAACTTTTTCTTTGTGCTTGGTGAGAACATTGAAAATCTTTTCCTTTAACATTTTTGAAATTTATAACACATTAACATTAACTTTCATGGTATGGATGTAGATTGTCTCCATGGGTTCCTGTCTTGGAAGCCTTGTCCCAAGTGCTGCCATGTTCAGAGACAGTGGGACTTTTAAGAGATGTGGCTTCTTGGGTGGTGGGTACTGCCCCTCCCATCTTCTGCCTCCTGTCTCACCTCCTGATCTCTCCTGCCATTGTGGTGCCATCATCCCTAAGGTGATACAGCCTGGGGGGACTTCCTCAGGGCTGGTCATATGCTGCTTGGGCTTCTAAAACTTTGAGCTAAATAAATCTATTTTCTTTATAAGTACCCATCCCAGCTATTTCATTATAACAGAAAATGGACTAATATGTTAATTGTGGTCACCATGAAGTATAATACATAGTAAAACTTATTCTTCTAGCCTAACTGAAATGTGTACCTTTTCCTCATCTCTGTCGCTTCTGCCTCTAGCCCATGGTAACCACCCTATGTTAGTCAGTTTTCCATTGCTGTGACAAAATACCTGAGAGACACAATTTAAAGGCGAAAAAATTTATTTTGACTGTTGATTTCAGAGGTTTCAGTCCATGGTTACTTGGTTCCTTTGTTTCTAGGCCTGTGGTGAGGCAAAACATCAGAGTGGAAAGGTGTGGGAGAGCAAAGCTGCTTCCCTCATGGCGGCCAGTAAGCAAAGAGAGAGCAGAGAGAGAGAGAGAAACAGAGAGAGAGAGAGAGAGAAACAGAGAGAGAGAGAGAGAGAGAGAGAGAGAGAGAAAGAGAGAGAGAGAGAAAGGCAGAGAAGAAGAAGAAGAAGAAGAAGAAGAAGAAGAAGAAGAAGAAGAAGAAGAAGAAGAAGAAGAAGAAGAAGAAGAAGAAAAGGAGAAGAAGAAGGAGGAGGAGGAGAAGAAGAAGAATAAAGAAGGAGAAGAAGAAGAAAAAAGGAGAGAAGAGAAGAGCAGAGGAGAGGAGAATGAGGGAGGGAAGAGGAGACAGAGGAGAAGAGAGAGGGAAGAGGAGAGAGAGAGAGAGGAGGGTGAGAGGAGAGAGAGGGCAGACAGGAGAGAGGGAGAGAGAAAGAGAGGGAGAGGGAGGAAGGGAGAGAAAGAGAAGGAGAGAGAGAGGCCAGGGATAAAGTATAATCCCTAAGGTCACACCCATATGGCTTACCCCCTTTAACTAGGCCCATCTCCTAAATTTTCATTTTCTCCCAGTAATGCCATCAAGTTATGAATCCATCCATGGATCAATCTAACAATGAAGTTAGAGTCCTCATGATCCAATCCCCTTCCAAAAACACATTAGCTGGCAACAAAGCCCCAGCACATGGCCTTTGGTGGACATTTTAAACCAAAACCAGGGGCCAGGGATGTAGCTCAGGGGCACAGTGCCTGCCTGGTAAATACAAGGTCGTGAGGTTGATTCCCTGTACCAAAAAAAAAAAAAAAAGTTCTAAACCAAAACCAGAATGCCACTTTTCTGCTTTGCTTCCATAAGGTCAATTGTTTTCAGATTCCACATATGAATGAGATCATGCAGTGTTTGTTTCTTGGTGTCTGGTTTATTTCACTTAGCATTCTGTCCTCCAGGACCATTCACACTTTTCATACCTTCTTTGCTGGTCTTCTTGCCACTGTCTTCCAAACTCTCACCTAAGGTACATGTTAATTTTTTCAGTCACTGAGATGAGCAAGATACAAAGTGGCACAATGTGGTTACAGTTTCAAAGATTGTGTCCCATTTTTGTTGTTTGTTGGCTCATACTTGATAAATATTTTATTTCAATTTTTTTGCTTGGATTATAGAGTAATAATATAATAATATTATGAATGATGAGCTAGTATGGAATAGTTAATCCACGTTTATGTTAATATAGATAATGTTTAACCATGAGCAGGAGCTGACATCTACTTAGTGCTAACTAGATAAGCAAGATTTACAGACACTATGAATTAAATATGATAATGCTCCAATAAGGGTAGGTCATCCCCCATGTTGTCATTCCCCATTCTATAGAGAAGAAAATTGAGGTGTATAATGGTTAGGTAAATTACTCCAAGGTATGTAAGTGGTAAATGGTAGTGCTAGAAATGACACAGATAGTCAGGTTCCTGGTTCTGCCCTATTTACTGTACTCTACTTCTTCATCATAGAAAATGTGTACTATAATCTTCAAAGATGAATGGAAAGAAAGGAAACATTTTGATTGATACTTAGGATGTGTCACCCCTTGTGCTAAGGCATTGTGCATATGTCATCTCAATCCTTACCTCACCCTGAAAAGCAGATATTATTACCCTCATTTTACAAATGAAAGGAACAGATGTTAAATGAAGTAACTGGCTGCAGGCATGCAGCTGCTACAGTGGATTGTCAGATTTAAAATGAAGTCTGGTCCCGCTCCACCCACCCGAGTCCAAGGGTTTCCATTACAAGTGTGAATTGGTTCCCAATGGTTCCCAAGCAGCTTGTATAAGAAGGGTGAATATGCACCACATGTGAGCTGAGAGAGCATAGAAAATTTTCCTAACCATTAAAAATCACAGCATTTCAGTCCACATGACACAGCTGGACACAGCTGGAAGACAGCAGTTAGGAAGTATCTGTAGCCAAGATGCCATTGATTCATGCATTAGAGGTTAAAGAGTGTGGTCTGATCTTATGTGTTTATGTGCAAAGAATCTGTGACTGTAGCAGGCATGGCATGCACCAGCTACTGACTGCATCAAATGACATCTATCTCCTTTCCTATGGTGAAAGGATGGCAAAAGTGCGCTTTTTAGCCTAAGCTGTGATTCAGATGGTAAATGCCATCTCTGGGGTCATCTTTGGATGTCTAGTTGTATGAAGGGGTAGCAGAAACTCAATTTCAGTGGCTTTGGAAATCTGATTGCTAGTTTCCCTTATCTGTTTCTTGGGAAGGGCAAGGACATAGGGAAGGAAAATAGAGCCAATAGATGCTCCCCAGTGGGAGCTACAGCTCCCAAAGTTGTGGAGCAAAGATTTCTGGATTCCCTCAAAGAGTTTCTGATTTTAAGTTTAAGTGGGGTCCAAGCACTTGTATTTCTAACAAGTTCTCAGGTGAGGCTAATGTTGCCGCCTTGAGCATCACCCTTTGAGAAGCACTGTTCTAGAGCCATCTCTAGTGGCCCTCTGGGGTAGAAGAAGCCCAGCAATGGTTTCTGTTTTCTCTTTCTCACAGTATTTCCTCAGTGGGGTAAAATCCCCTCCTCATTTTTTAAAACTTCCATACTTGCACTGAACACACCAGGTACATCAGGTAGGTGCACGGCAGGAAACAGCGCTCACCTCAGATGGTCCAAACAGAAAGGCTGATGAAGTCGCTGGTTCAGGAGAGTGGGAAGGATGTTAAAGGAATGCACATGACTGCTGAGGCACTAGAGACCACAAGCGGGAAGCCGCCACCACCCCAGGCTGCTGAGCCTTGTGGAAGCAACAATATTATCCAGGCTTGGCAAGAGCTGGGCTTGTGGACAGTGGACAGTTCAGGGGAAGCTGGTTTCATGGAGGCACGTGGGTATTGCCAGGAGTGCAGCACAACAAGAAGGAACCTGCTTCTACTCTCCAGTCATCTCTTGAGTTTGTTGGTAGAATCCGCTGTGTTCCAGAAGGCAATGTGGTAAGTGATTTCCAGGATCAGGCTCCTGGGACACAGAATAGAGCAGAGATCTTGGGTGAGGTGGAGGGCAAATGGAGAGTAATGAGATAGTCACGATTCTGCTCTCTCATCCCTTCTATGCCTTTGACACACACCTCTGTTTCCTTTGGAAGTTCAGTAGGGGCCAGCCAACCAAGTGAGAAGATAGGTTTCACAATGCCTGCAACCATCCACAGGCCGCATGTAGTAAGTCAGGATGCCTGTGTTGGCCTAGAATGGTATCAAGACACTGGGGCTCCTGGAGTGGCTGCTGGGAAAGCCTTAGGTCTCTATCACCCTCATGCTCCTTGGAATACTCATGCCCTATCTCAAATAGGAAGGTAGCAATTCTATTGACTGTGCCTTCCTGCTAGGACAGGTTGGAAAAAGGACTCATAGATTCTGCAGCAGCTTTAATGGAGGACTCTGACAGAAGAACTCCTGCAGGTTGGGGATACAGTGTGGGTTGGTTTGGGGAGGAGAAAGCAGAGCATTTCAAGTGATTTCCAAACCATAAGAAACACACATTGCTTGATGTTGGCTCAGAAAGACCTTCCTTTCCATCTACGGAACAATGAAAATGAAATCTCTTAATCCTTAGGAAAGAAAACAAAAAGAGAAGAGGGGAAAACAGAAAGAAGAGGATATGTGCTTACATTTAAGAAACGTCCTGGAACTGCCAGGCAAAAGGCTGTGTTACTACTGGCCCGGGCTGGCGAGAGTTTAGGGTCTCTGTTTACCTTTCTGTGGCTGTCGGAATATTTCCCTGAGCTACACAGCAAGATCCTGTGTCCGATAACCCTCTTCATGGTAAGATAATATTCAAGAATGTTTATGGCAACTGTGAGTGATTGGCCAGCTCTTTCATAACTTGACATGGAAGGCAGTGGGTGTGAGATGAACTTGGAGAGGGTCTCTCACCCTTAGAACAAGGAGGGTGTCTTCCAGGCAAAAAGTGGACTGGTCATGTGGCTTAGGCCCTCCCAAAATAGGTGGAAGGAATCCTCATTTAAGTTTCTAATTCCTTTTCCTGAGAGTAAAACCAAACAAAAACATAATAGAAAACTGAAAGCATGATCTGTTAAAAGGATTTCTGAATCTTTAAAACAGGGGTCCCTGTGAATTAGGGTCACACAGTTCTGGCTAGAGATAGGGAAGTAGATTCTTTGCCATTTGATAGATTCCCTTCTGTGCATATTCATTTTCCTAAAGCTTGGTGTAGGGATCTTGGCCTTACCCATCTTGATCCATGAACCCTAACCCATCCTGGAGCCCACTTTCCTGCCATTGAGCTCTTTATCCCAATACCTAGCCTTCTTTCTGCCTCTCTGGACTGAGACAACACAGAAACAATGGAGAAGAATGCAAGCTTAGACTGTGCATTTATGCTGTGGGAGGCCTGGAGGAGGGGACAGATTTAGCTGGATCTCATGGAAGAGATGACAGCGATGCAGGGACTTCTTTCCTAGATGGGGTAGTGCCTGGGTTTTGTGAGGGTTTTCTGACACCCACTCAGATTGCTTTCACAACACCCCAGAGCTCACGCAGGACCCTGGGAATTAAGTTCACCTTCTTAGAGTCTGATCTGGGGAGACTCTTCATTTCTGCATTGTTCATTCCCAGGGCTGATAAAAGGAGGTCTGGCCAGATGAAGTCTCAGATCTAGTCCAGCCTTGATAGCCTGTGGGTCTATGGTTTAGTTGTCATCCCCATTGTGTCTCATATTTCTTTAGGATTCACAGGTATGGATTAAAGAGAAAAACAGGTTTGGGAATCTGTCACATTTGAAAAAATGAATTTTCCTGACACCCCTATGGTAATTATGGAGATTGGGCCATGAACACTAAAATCTGTGACTTCTAGAGAAGATTTACTGTAGACAAATTGGGACTCTTACCTCATACTTAAGCTTCATGGGTTATGATTGAAGTTTCCATTCAGCTACCCCATCTGGCATCTTCTGTCATTGTTTCATGAATAAGTCTGACCCCAGAGCTAGGGGTTATTTTGACCCTTCCAAGTTGGGTTAATGAAACTGTTTTCCCATTACACTGAGCTCTACATGAGATCCTCAGTTTAGTGGAAGAGCTAAGGGAATATGAGGGGAAAGGGAGTAAGTCAGCGTTGGTCGAATGGACTAAGGGGAGCTAATGGGAACTCAGGGTAGCTAATGGGAGCTTACAGGTAATGTATGTATTGTATGACAGATGCAAGGCTTAATCTGACAGCTACCATTCCTAGCTCTGTGGCCCAGGGCAACTTGTTTTATTTCCCCAGCCTCAGTTTCCTTACCTGAGAAGGGTTTATTTCCCTCTGATGATGAAATTACACTTGTCTTTGAGTGTGGCTGGGAGGATGAAATGAAAGCATTTTATAAGGCACTTCTCTTATTTCCTGTCTCAGGTTAGACATTCAGTTCCTGAGTTTTCTTTCTTCTTCCTACTGTAAAACTTGTAGCAGAAAGTGAAAGGAGGGCACCTTTCTGGAGACAAAAAGGCCAAAGGAGTTGGAAGTCATCTTGACATATAGGATGGGAGGCCCATAGGTATTCACATTTTATTCCCTGAAGAAAAGAATTTTACATTATTACAAGCCCATGGAGTGGAGAACAGGGTGTGGGAAGGGTGGGACAGAGATTAGTTTCCCTGTGGAAAAGTCTTTCAGCCACAGATTTTCAGTCTTGGATGGGTACCTGGGGATTCCTCCTTGAGCTTGTCTGCTTTTCTCTTCCCCTATCCACCTCTGGGCCCTCTCTCTTACTCTCTCTGTACCTCTCCTGGCTGTTATAGCTAGAAGAGCCCCACAGTCCTCTGGAGAAGCAAGCTTTGCAATTTAGGTGACTCTACCCAGAGCTCAGATCACACACAGCCATTTTTCTTGATGATATTGGTGGCCTCTGGATGTAACCTCAGAGTTAGATTATCAAAGGATTCTCTTCTCAGATGTGGAAGGGGAGGGAGTCAAAAGAATGAATAGACCATTGATCCCACCATATCATATTGAAGGAGGCCCCAGTAGTCATGAAGTACCATGAGAAATTTAGGTCAGACAGTGTGGTTGATTGACAGACAACTGGTGGTCAACTTGTAATACCCAGCTGAAGTGAACCAGTGTGGTGCTGAGTGTTGGAGGCCCACTATAGGACTGTTACCAGCAGCACAGAAGGTAGAACTGGAGAAGAAGAAAAGAGGCTGTTGGGAGCTAGTAGAAGCTGTTAGGAGCTGTTGAGAAGCTATTGGGAAGCTGTTAGAGAGCTGCTGGTTCTCTTGGGCTATTCAGCTGCAGGATCTTGTCATGCTGCCTTTCCTGATAAACTTGTCTATTCTCATTGGAGGAGGAGGTGGGACCTCGCTGTCACTGAGAATGGCTACAGTTCGCTTTGGGGGAGCTCTGGTTCTCACTTTGAGCATCACTTCCTGGCTCCCGAGCGGAAGGTGGTGCACCACTCAGTCTCCTGGAAAAGCTTGTTGAGTTGGCTTTCCTAATGGGAACTCAGCTTTCCTCATCATCAGAAGAGCTTGGAACTTCACTGTTGCTGAGGATGGCTGTGGTACTTTTTGGGGGAGCTCTGGTTCTTACTTTGAGCATTGCTTCCTGGCTCCAGTGCAGATACCTTAGCCTGCTAGCACAGATCCTTTATCCCGCTGGCACAGACTTTCTAGCTTCCACCACTGACCTCTGGGTCTTCCCAGCACAGATCTTGAAACAGGCCTGCATGAGACATTGTCATGGGCTCTAGGCCTCCAGTTAGACTTGTAGGAGGCATGGTTATGTGTTCTAGGTCTTCAGATGGACTCATGCAAGACATTATTGTGGGATTCAGACCCTCAGCTGGATTCTTTGGTCTTTATGTGTGGACATACTTCCTGCACACTCTTTTTGTATATGATTCTTTGGGTGACTATTATAAATAATCTTATAAAATATGTACCGTGTATTAAATTGTTCCCCCTTGCAAAACCCCGATACTATGAGACAGGAAGAAGCATGTCCTAATAGTGAGAGTTGAAATCCTAGATCAGGCAAGTAACACAAATGTCACATCCCCTCCAACCCAGTGCATTTTCTAAAATTAGGAAAGGAGATTCTTTTTTTCAGAATGACCCTCTAGGATCACAGAAGACAAAAGAAACCCTTAAGGCATTTTTTTTTTCCCTTGGGGTTTCCTTAAACCAGACCAGCTATGGCTTGGTCTGTCGGAGCTGAGTCAGAGATTTGGCTCCTTCTGTCCCATGCTCATGCTTCCCAAGCGTCCATGTCCCCAGTCCCCTCCATACACGGGCCCAGGCCCAGATTCACAGCGTGGGTTCTCCCTTGCCCATGTTCTGCAGAAACCCGTCTTTGTTCTGTTGTCCACTCCCAGCTTTTGCTGAGAACAAAGAGGAAGTCCAGCTACAAACTGTCCTCTTGCAAAGTAATTAAGCGCTCGGCATGGGGGCGGGTGCTGCTCATGGCTGGCCAGCGTGGGAGGGTTGGAGTCCACAATAGGTCTGCCAGGAGGGACCTGCTGGTTCTCACGTCCTTCCATCTCTCTTGGAGGTGGTGTTCCCACACGTGGCTGTCCCGGTGGTGACATTTTGGGCACAAGGAACTCATGATGTGTCCTGGGTCATGCTGGCACAGTGCACAGAGTCACAACTTCCAAGCTCTATTGGTCACTGGGAAGTTGCAGACTCACCCACACGTGGCAGAGGAGGGTGCGTAAGGAAGGGCTTTGTTCACTCAGAACCCATGAATCAGCTCATAAAAGAGAAGGCTGAGTTGCCAAGGGCATGTGTTGTGGGAGGAGGAAAAGAAAGGAATTGGT
Organism: Chinchilla lanigera; assembly: GCF_000276665.1. Classification (NCBI taxonomy): domain Eukaryota; kingdom Metazoa; phylum Chordata; class Mammalia; order Rodentia; family Chinchillidae; genus Chinchilla; species Chinchilla lanigera. Next base: position 15,619,675 of record NW_004955453.1, read on the forward strand.
TCCCCTTTGCAGAGTGGACAAGGGCCAAAAGTTCTCTTGCCTCACTGAAAGAAGACTCAGAGATAGAAAAAAAAAAAAGGAATTTAAATTAGAACTGAGAGTTAGGATGTTTGAATGTGAGGACCAAAAATAGAGAAATGAGCTGGATTTCTTTCCTATGGCTGTTCAGAATGGACTAGGATAGATATCTGGGGGTTTTAGCTAGAGGCAATAAAAAAATAAAAATGAACTCCTAGAAGTGCACAGTATTTGTTAGAGATCACAGATCTGAAATGTCCCATGACTGTGGCACCCTCTAGATCTAATCTCAGCCAAAAGGCCAAGAAACCACATGGCACCTTCTAGAATCATGGTGATAGATTTAGAGTGTTGTAGTGATGTCTTAGAGGGTATAACTGGGGTCTACAGAGACATTGTTAGAAGGAAGGTTTAAGCTGAATATAAAGAAGAACATTTAACAATAAAAGGTGTCTAACAGTGTGGTGGGCTGCTTTACTAAGACAACAAATTTCTTTGTTTTTTTTTTTTTTTTTTGGTTTTCCTCTGGTACCGGGAACCGAACTCACGACCTTGCACTTGCCAGGCAGGCGCTTTGCCACTGAACTAAATCCCCAGCCCCAAGACAACAAATTTCTGATTGCATGGAGTATTTAAATCGAAGATGTGGAATTCTTTGGAGGTTTATCTCCTGCACTGGAAGGATGGAACTGATGCCCTTTCAAGAAACTTTACGATAAGGTATCATTTTTTTTAAATTTATGTATTTGTCTCTAAAAGTTCATGTATTTAGAGCTATAATTTCCTTTGGCGAGAAGGTGGTTTCCTTAGGCTAAGGTTTGTTCATTAATTTATTTGCTTGCTCTCTGAGTACCTACTAGACACTAGTCCTGGAGAAACAAAAATGAAGAAGACCTAGTGCCTTTCTATTTGGGCAGTTCTTCATATACTGGGAAAGCAGGCAAGGAAACAGTTAAATTATAACTCGGCACGGTGAGGGCGAAATGGAAGCACCAAAGGCAGTGAAGACTCAAGAAGGAATAAAACAGCTCTCGCTGGGGGGAACAGAGGTTTCTCAGAAGAGGCAACTTTATAGTTGACATCTTCTCCCAATCCAATTCCATTTCAACCCAGTCCAGAGACTGACTACTGAATGACTACACTAGGTAAGGTAAAGAGAGTGGATGCAAATGTGTGTTCTTAAAGGACTCATTCAGATACACATTCACGTTTATGGCCTCAGTTGTGTGCCTCAGGATGGGGCATACACAAAAAGGGCAAGATGTGGTCTTTAAGCACTGTCCAGTCTCAAACTCAAAGCAAGCCCTCTTTCTCTCATTCTGGAGCAGAATCGAGATCAGCAAGAGGATCTAAGTAGGGCGGTCATTTGGAAGTAGTGTCAAAGAGCCACAGTAGGGAATTTCTTTCTGTGGCTCTCCTGCCTGTCCTTGGAGTGGAGGTTGTATTTCAATATGCTGCTGTCCAAATGAAGCCGCTGAGGATGCCGGGTATGAAACATACTCTGGTGGGCCCTTATGTATCCAGTTTGCAGCCCTAGGCGAGATCTGTAAAATGACAGCAGGAGGCAAAGATGTGTTTTGTGGTTTGCTTTTAGTCCTGATGAGGCCAAAGGTAGAGAAGGCAAAGGTGCCGGATGGAGGAAGAAAAAAAAAAATCATCTCTAATTCATCCCGCAGTATGGGAACCATTCGGATAATTGAGGGATACTAGGCAGCTGGAGTCTGCTAGTACATGTCAGGGCTCAGCCATGAGACAAAATAACTCATGTAGATGCTAGGAGAGGTAATTCACCTTTAAGAATTGTTAACTATAGACTGAATGTGAAAACGGAACACAAAGGCAGCTACTTGAAAAAGTAGGCTTCTCCTTTAGGAGTGGGTGGACAAAACACATGGGTTGGAATTACTAAAATATAAAAATTTAGAAGGGCTGAAATTTGGACCTTTGATGAGAGGTGCAGGCCAGTTGGTGCTGGTATCCAGATGAAGATAATGAGTTTGGTACTGTAGGGGGGAAAGTGACAGCTACTGAAATGAGGTGAATTATAGGGTGAAAGCAAAAGGAGGCTTGGTGATCTTGCCAGAATCAGGAAGCAGGAGAATGGAACAGGAAACAGGCAGGAAGGAGCAGGCGCCTTCTCTTTCTTTCCAGCCTTCCAGTCTTCCTATGGTGCATCCTATTGGCAGAGTTTAGCTGGGAACCAGCAGGCAAAGCAGAAAACAAGTCTGCAGAGTCACAGCCCAGGTACTCACAAAGCCAAGAATAGATATGTGTTTGCAATGGAGGTCACTAGCTTAATAAATTGGCTCAGATGGGCTGAGGAGGTTGCAGATCAAGACATTTGCCAAAAGAAGTGTTGTTGGCTTTTGGGCTAGTTGAGGCAATACTAGCTATTAAAACAAATACAAATTCAATAATGGAAATGAGCTCAAATGCAATGCAAAGTTTTTCTAGATCTCATAAAGCGTGATATAGGTGTGTCTGGTTACTGGGTGACTCTCCTCTGGACAAGGATTCGGAGACTCACATTCTTTCCATTTTCTAGCTCTGAAACTTTGATGTATGGCTTCTAGATTTGACTACTTATAAGCTGGGCAAAAAAGAGAGACCCTAGGGAATGTGAGGTTTTCACATGGTAGGCTTAGAGATAGTACCTGTGTCCACATTGCACTGATTATAAGTCAGGCCCATGGACACACCTGTCTGCAAAGTGATGCTGAGAGGTGTAGTGAACTTGTGAGCTCAGAAAGATGAGGGTAAAGGAAAGATAATCAGCCAGTTATGACATGTGTTCAGCAGACCCTAAATAGGTTAGCCTTTCAGCAGTCCTTTCCTGTGAACACTGGCTGACCTTAGCTCATTCCACAGGTGTCCACAAGGAAGAAGAGCTGGAGGATGTGGGAAAGATGCAGTGAGGAAATACACCCAGAAAACACAGTTTGCACTTTACTTTAATAAACACAGACTTGTATTCTCCCAGGCTTTTGGTTTCAGAGAGGTTTCCCCTTTATTTCACTCCTGTTCCCGGAAAATATTCTTTCTACCTTCCCCCACTCTTTTTTGGTTTTTAATTAATGAAGTAATTCGTACATCAAAAAGAAAAATAAAAAATTGAAAGTATATACGTATGTTACAAATATGTTTTTTCCCAGTTTTTGCTTGTCTTTTGATTTTGTTTATAGTATCTCTTGAATTACAAATGCTTTATGTTTTAATATTGTAAACTTTATTAATTTTTGGATATGCCTTTCTTCTTCTCTATTCCAGAGTCATAAACACAGTCTCTTATATTTGCTTCCAATACTTTCATATGTATATTGTTAAGGTTTTTAATCCATCTGGAATTGATTTTTGTGAATGACACAGCATAGAAATCTGATTTTCTTTATTTTTTTTAACCAGAGGGCTAGCTAATGGTCTAATCATCTTTTCCCAGTAATATGTCCCTTTTCCCTGTTATTTGAAATGTTACTTTTATAATATCTTAATTACTTCATATACATAATATATGTCTTTTACTGTTGTATAACAAATTATGAAAGCTTAGTGGCTTAAAAGATTGCAGATTTATTATCTTACATTTCTGGAGGTCAGAGTTTGAGATGGTCTCACTTGGCTAAAATCAAAGTGTTGGGTTCCTTCTGGAAGCTATAGTGGAGAATTCACTCTGTTTTTTGCAGCTGTCACGTTCCTTGGCTCACGGCTCCCTTCTGTTTGAAAGCCAGCAATGGCAGATCAAATCTTTCTCACACTGAATCACTCAAGATGCCTATGCTCCCCTTCTTACTTATGAGCATAATTATGATTACACTGGTTGTATTTAGATATTTCCACCACCTCAATCTCAAGGTCAGCCGGTTAATTCCATCTGTAATCTTTGTTTTTCCTTGCCATGTGTTATGGACTGAATTGTGTTCCCTCTCCATTCATATGTTGAAGCCCTAACCCCTAGGATTTGAAAGTGACTGTATTAGGGGATACAGCCTTTAAAGAGCTAATTAAGGTTCAGTGAATTAATGTAAGTGGGCTTAATCCAATCTGAATGATGTCCTCATAAGAAAAGGATATTTGGACACACAAAGAAATACCAGGGATACACTTTTACGGTGGGGAGAGACTGTGTGAGAAGCAGCAGTAGTGGGAGGGCATCTGCATAGCAGTGAGAAAGGCCTCAGAGTTATCAGCCCTGCTGGTACTTTAATTTTGGACCTCAAGCTTCCAGAACTGTGACAAAATACACTTCTGTGTAAACCACTCAGTCTGTGGTATTATGGCACCCTAGCAAACTAATATACCATTTAATAACAGGTTTGTATGTTGCCAGGTTAGGACAAAGGGGGAGCCATCTTTGGAGGGACATTATTCCGCCTGTCACACGCTACATGATAGGTATGTTTTGTATTCTCTCACATTGTTCTACTCATTTATTCCTGAGTCACTATCATATTTATAAAATTATCAGGGTGTTATAATTATTTTATATGGTAGATGGAAGTTCCTTTTTTTTCTAATCCAGTATTTTCCCAATTACTCTATGCACTTATTGCTCCATATCAATTTTAGAATTGTCCTATCAGGTTTCCTGAAAACTATGATTGCATTAAATTTACAGAGTAAATCTTTGCACCTAGTATTTTCCCGCTTAATCAGCTCTTCTGTATGTTCTTCAAAATGTTCTTTCTTATTTCTTATTTCCTGGTAGTTTTTTTCCCAGGTGCTTTTAACTTTCATTGATATTGTGAACAGGATGATTCCTCCTCTGTACAGCAGGAAAATGAGGCCTGGTGAGAGGGAGGGGTGGAACAGGTTCTGAGACCACGCAGAATCAGGCAGCAGACTCTAACAGTAGCACAGTTCTGTGACTTCTAGGCCTTGTTGTCTGTCCGTGGAGCCAGCCTCCATTCGCTCTACAATGTGATGTTCTACATGAGGTCAAGCTCATGTGACCCCTAAGGCAGCCCTGGGTTGGGCCAGGGGATAGGCTGCTTTAGAGCTCAGGATGGATAAGAATTGACATAGAGGGTACTTCTATTCCACAGAGGAAGCATCATAGGGAAAGAGTGGATGACATTTTGGGCACAAGGAACTTAGGGAGCAAGTAAAGGAAGAGAGGAAACTTTGGGATCAAGCAAGGCAGAATCTGTAGCATCATTTATTCTTTCTCTCTGCTTCATTAAGCAACTATTAGCAGGGAAGGAGTATGCACTCATAAAAAGTAATAGCAAATAGAGCATTATTCAGAATTCACAATAAACAAATCCCAATTCCTGCTCACTAAGGAGTAGTAAATAGTCCCCAGGGCTCTTCATTAGGATGACTAAAAAGATTTAGAATGATAAAGGGAGATGTGAAGTTAATTTGACAATGGAAGAGAATGGATCCATGGTCCAGAGATATCAAGGATCAGGGCGTGTAGAGGAAGGAATGGAAGACTTTGTCTCCCAGGTTGCTTGGTCCCATCCCAGTCCCCCCGCCTCCACTACATGGTCCTGGCTATAGGCTGGAGTGAGTTGACTTTGACTACCTGCTGGGATAACCTTGGTCCCTCTCAGTAGTGCCCAGTTTGGACTCTTCCAGCTTTCATTTGGCTTTGGAAAGGGGTGGTGATTCATTAGGAATACTCAAGAATACAGCGTTTGCACATATTGGGGGTTTTCCAAATGTCTTTCAGCAGCTGTACTTTTTAGATGGCAAATGTTTAAGAAACTGAGGAATATTGCTTATTCCCAAGCAAGGGGTGGGGTGCTTTTGAGCTCCTATCTCTGTTCAACTCTGAAGGCCCTAATTTCACTAACCAGGAAATGGAGTCTTGAGAAGGAGAAATATTCTTAAGAAATATTTCTGAGAAATTTTAGAGGTGGTGCTGTAGTATTATTGACATTTTAGGATGTGACCCTTCCCCTGGTTTCTCTAGGTTAATGGGTTGAATTAGGAGCCACAGAACAGTAGAGACCTATATGTCAGTGGTGTATGTGTGGGAGAGAATGTGCAGAAAAAGGCTATGAAGTCTTCATTTTTCTGATGCAGAGAGAAAATTATTGCTCCTCAGTGGGCAGAGGAAATATTCTAATAGGAAATTGAGTTTTACCTCTGGCTGTCAACCATCCATTCATCCATCCATCCATCCATTCATATATTTGTACATTCATTGCATAAATAGTATCTAATGGTATAGAATTGTGATGTACCTTTTAAGAAATTTGGAGTTAATTCTAGAATCAGTGAGGAGCCCTTGAAATTCCTTAGATGAAGGAGTGATCAGATACAGGATGTGATTCAGGAAGATTTAAGCAGCATACATATAGGGGTAAAGGATAAAGGCGTAACTGTGGCCTTTGATAGGAGGTTTAATGTACCTCTTTTCCATTCGGTGTACTGAACCAGTTTTTGGTCTTCACTGAAATGGATCAGACAGAAATGAGAAAGACGTAAGGATAGGGGATGAAAGTCAGAGAGAACAAGATATCTGATATGATGTGCTCAGTGGACTTGTTTGGAGAATAATCAGTTCAATATTTTCTGGGTACACTTTCCTTAATTTTCCTTACCAATTTTTGTCTGTCTTCCAACTCAAGGGGGTCATTTGGGGCAGAAAGGAAGGGGCCAAGGTTGGTCAAGGAGACTGTGCATTTTGTACATTTCTAACTGCCCCAGCAAATTCAGCAGTCTGGTCTGTGGATTAGTTTTTTAGGGTTGAGGTACATTGTGTATGGAGAGATAAGGGAACAGAGCAGATAGCTATTTATGGTGAAATAAGCACCAAGGGACGGTGAAAACAGATGCGCCTCCATCTTTCATTAACCAATTGTCTGCACAGGTCTGCACTGGATGCCTTGCAGAGTGCATTGCTGGGTTCTCCCCTTCCAGGAGATTAAGGGCAGGGCCAGGGGAAGGATCAAGAGATTTAGAGTCACACAGATCTGCTTACCAGCTGTATGACCTGGGTCCTGCTCCCCTCTAGATCTCTGAGCCTCAGTTTCTTCAACTGGAAAATGAGGATAATACTGCCACCTGACTCATGGGATTATTTCGAGGACTGAAACACTAATGCATGTGACAATTACTTTGTAGAGTGTTAATCAATGCTTAAAGATTAAATATGAACAATAACACGATTTTTTTCCAGTGTTATTTTCCTTTGTCTTTGAATACACCACCTTCCAGAATTATTTACAGTGCTCCATCTGGAGAGGCTCATGTCCAGGTGAGAAAGGACAACCAGAGCCCCTCTTCTGTGTTCTCAGCCCATAAATCCCTGAGTATACTGCTTTCTGGTAAACACGTGTCTTGTTTCCAGGTTTCATGACTCTGTATGCATTTTGAAACACAACTTATTGTGCTCTCAAATGTAGTTGAACTTTTAATTTCTTAATAAAAATCACATTTAGATAAATAAATCACTAAATCCAAGTGGTTGGGGCTAGAGACGGAGGGTGAGGAAAGATGGCTCCAGGTTGAACCTGATGAGCTTAGGGGCAGACTCCACAGCTTTCTGGAAATGTGGTGACCCTTCCCACTTCATCCTTCTCTGGATGAAGGCCTTGATGCTTATTGATTTTTAATAGTTCTCTGTTCTGTCCTGTAGGGAACTTGCCATTCACAAATCATCATCCCCAGACTGCAGGATGGAGCCACCACCAGGGCTGGGAGCCTGTCTGTCTTCCAGAGTAGAACCCCATCACTAGAGGAACAAGCAGAGGGTAAGAAGCATGAAGAGTTTTTCCTGGCAACAGGTCTTGCTTCTAGGGCAATGAAAGATGTGAAAACTTTCTGTTTGGTTTAGTTTTTCCTGTGCAGCAACTGATAATCTCCCTCTCTGTTAAAGGCATGGGTTCAGTTAACGCTGGGGCTTTTGCCTGTTAAATTGTGAAAATGCAGAACAGCAGCCCCTTTGCTGGTTAAGGATATTTATTTCAAGTCCTAAATCAATTTCAGCCCCTCTCTCTTCCTCCCCTCTTTCCTCCTCCTACTGCATCCCTCCCCTTTGGAACTTGGGAAAATCTAATTTCCTTCCTGCCTTAATCTCTCTCCAGTTTTGCACAGACTCTGCTCTGCCGGCACCTGCTCCTTCCAGCTGTGAAGTATTTTGGTAAAATACTTTGTGTCCTGCCAAGTTGTGGATGGACAAGACCCCCATGGCCGCTTCCTGGCTCTCTTAATGAACACAGTTGTTCTGTTCCACTGGGTCCCCTGGAGCTCCCCCATTCAATCCGTTAGCCAGTGGTGGTTTCCACAGTTAGAGCGAGACCCCTGCCCTGGGCCCCCAAGCGCCTGCCTTGAATGAGGAAAGAATTTGAAATTGAGCACTCCCTGTGCTGGTACTAAGTGCTCTGAGCTTTACAGCCCCAACTCCTGTATCACAGGAATGTCAGGCTAACCAAGAGAGACTCCAGACCTGCCATCTCCCCAGCCTTGGGGCTAAACCATCATTATTAATGACAGCAATCACCACCCAGAATTCAAGTCATAAATAATAAATGTCTTTCAACAGTCACAAGAATGGCTGCAAACATTCATCATCTACACACCTCTCTAAATAACCATGGGAATGAACAGCAGAACTATTATGCTCATTTCTCTATTTAATTCAATGCTAACATTTAGTTTTATTTCAAAAGAAGAAAGTCCAAAGCAGCATGAAATCCAGATGATAATGATAGATATTCCATAAAGAGGGATTCTATGGCCAAATAAATTCAGAAAGCTCTTTATTATTAAGAAACAAAGTTAAAGAAAGACTCCTCTGTGTCTTTAATACATTAACTTGTATTAAAAACCTTACAAGAGAGTTACCTTGTGTTTCCTAAAAGTACTGGACCTTAACTTTTTCCCCCTTTTGACTTCATATGTAATATCTTGCCGGACAGCAGTGTGGTACACTGGACATATTTAACATATTTAACTTGCTCTCTAGGGGTAAGAAGTATTAGTTAGTAAATATTTCCACCATGGCTGATTTCAAAAAACCAGTAAGAAGTCACTGGGCATGGAGTTGGGAACACACGTGTGCAATCAGATTCTGAGCCAAAGTAAGCTGGTGGCAGCTGGTGCGAGCTGTCATGTGGTGAAACTCTATTGGGGAAATGCTACTCTTTCTTGCAATCCCCTTCTTTTCACAGAGAATGTGAAAGTGAACAAAAGCCATAGACAAGGTAGGAAGTTGCTGGTCCTTGGAATTTTTGCTTACTGCTCTAATCAATGATCTGAATGGACTGTCTGTGCCTGAGTCCAGCTTATAATGAATATTGAATTTAGTGATGAGGCTTCCCAGTTCTCTGCACTGCTAATAAGAGCTGCTCTAAGGTACACATCTCCTGACTTTGCTATGACTTTACTAGCCTCTGGTCTCCCTGAGGACCCCTGTAGCAGGGCCTATCACTCTGGTGAGGTAAGATAAAAGAAATAAAGCTCGGTAGAAAGAAAGCAAGGAAAATGATAATTTAAAAAATTATACTCAAGCGCAGCATCAGGACACAAAGTTACCCAAGGTTATCCTTGGGTAATTACTTTTTTTGGGTATTACTTTTTTTGGGTATTTACTTGGGTATTACTTTTCTCCCAGGCCCAGCACATCCCTAATCCCTCCTCCTCCTCCTCCTCTTCCTCCTCCTCCTCCTCTTCCTCCTCCTCCTCCTTTTGTTCTTTCCCCTCCTCTTCCTCTTGCTACTCTTCCTCCTTCTCTTCCTCTGTTCCTCTTTCTCTTCCTCCTCCTTCTCTTCCTCCTCCTTTTCTTCCTCCACCTCCTCTTTCTCCTATTCCTCTTCTTCCTCCTCTCAGGTCATTTTCTTCTCCTGTATTCCAAGATGGCTCTCTCCAGGTTCTCTTGTCTCCTGCTCTTTGCGCTCAGTGAGCTTCTTCACCTGTTATCTAAATGCTTGAACATTTTTAGACCTCATTTCTTCTTCTTTCCCTTTCCTTCCTTGGTCCAGATAATCTAATCTGTTCTTGTGGATTTAAATATCACCATTATTCTGCTGATTACCAAATTTATGCATGGCATATCTTTGTGTGTGTGTGTGTGGTACTGGGAATAAGATTCAGGACCATGCGCTTGCCAGGCAGGCACTATGCCATTGAGCTCTATCCCTGGCAATTACCAAATTTATAATTTGAGACCAGGTCTTTTCTGTGAGCTCCAGTCTTATTAACGAAGAGTCTATTTGACATCTCTATCTGGATGTCTTAAATTTTGTTAACTTCTGCTTAGGTGAAAAGGAACTTGATGTTTCCTTGCCCTTCACCTTGCTTCTCCTCTAACGTTTCTTATGGCAATTAATAAATTTCAACTAGCTTGAAATCTAGTTGTCTGAGCCTGAAATCTTCAAATCATTCTTAAATCAACTTTTGTGCTTATCTTTTCTTGCCAACCTACTAAAGTCTTGATGAGTGAATTTCATTCTATTTTTTCCTTTCATGTCCTAAGGGCCGTTGTCCCATACGGCACTTAAACTTGAGTCTGTTGTCCACAGCTACTGCTTTTCGCTTGCAAGTGGAGAAAGTTCTAGGAGAGAAGCTGCAGTCAGTTCATTTTCTCCTTACCACTCTCCAGACCAGTAGACCCCGAGAACCCCTAAGTGTTCTCTCCTTCCTGCCCAGCAGATCTCAAATGGGTGTCTTCTTACCTAATGGATCAAGTAGTCCAGGCTCCCTTCATATTATCCTTCTACTGAGCCATTGTCCTTTGGTCTTTGCTTTCTCATGCAAACCTCCACTGTCAGCCAGAAGCGCACTGTTCAATGGGACAAGGTGTCTTGAAAACACAACCGAGTGGACTCTTCATTTTAAATTGGCTTTTTTTTTCCCTCTATGATACAAGGTTTTTAGTGTAGTTTTGGTTTCATGATGATTTCCTGTGCATCACAGTCTCACTTGTAGGAAGCAGGAATTTCAAGCAATTTTTTCCCATTTTAGGATAGAGAAACTGAGGCCAAGGTTCTGAATTCAAGGCCATCCAGGTAGAGTTTCATAGCCATGTGGTTCCTTTGGCCTAATTCCTATTAGGAAAGATACAGACCAAAGCGCAAGTATCCCCAAGAGTGCTGCTTTGTTGAGGGACGACATATTCACGTTCTGGGGAGCCTTATGCTTATACAACTGTTGGTCTTCTGTAAGAAGAAGAATATAACAGTCCATAAAAGTGAGCGTTTATGTTAAAGTGCAAAGTCAAATAAGCAAATTTAAAATTGCTTACAGTATACCACAAGCATCCTAGGATCCAGAAAAATAAGATATATATTTTTGTTTTTTGTTAATAGACCACCTCTGCTCTAACTTTTAAAAAAATTGGCTATCCATTTTTTTTTTATGCTATTTTGTCTGTTTGTCTTGCTATGTAGTTCAGGATGGCCTTGAACTCACTATATAGCTTGGCTGGCCTTGAATTCATGGTAATCCTCCTACCTAAGCCACCCAAATGCTGGGGTTACAGGCATGTGCCAGCATGCCTGGCTGCTTTTTTATATGTCAATAGTTTGGTAATATTTTCTATAATGAGAACAAGGCTAAATCAGTCTTTTCTATATGTTGATGGAAATTTATCTTTTTAAATTATTGAAAATAACTTTTTAAAATTATGTTTTATTATGAATTTTATCACTTATAATTGGCAATGACATGAATTATTGGGGTTGTCAAATTTTAAACTTGGAAATTGCTTTTCTCTTACACTAGCTGTGAGAGTTAAGGCATTTCAAGGTTTTCACAGAGATTAAGATTTTTTACATTTTAGTGAAACAAGTATTAATTAATATATAATTATATATACTTATAATATATAATTAATTATATATCAATAATTATGATAACATATAATTTAACCAGTTTTTGCATAGCTTAGTGACACTAACTACATTCACATTGATGTTCAATCAGTCTCTAAAACTCTTTTCATTTTATAAAGCTGAAAACTCTACACCCACTAAAGAACTGCTTCTCCCTCTGGTAACCACCATTCTACTTTAGGTCCCCATGAACTTGAGTAACCTAGGTAGCTCATATAAGTGCAAGTGCCCAATCCTCTCTTCTTGTGACTGGCTTATTTCATTTAGCTTGATATCATCAAGATTTGTCCATATTGTAGCATATGTCAGTGTTCTTTCACTTCAAAATAATGGGCAGTATTCCACTGAATACATACACAACATTGTCTTTATCCATTCATCTACTGATGGACATTTAGGTGCTTCCACCTTTTGGTTGTGGTAATATTTCTATGAACATGGTGTATGAGTATCACTTTGAGACTCTGCTTCCCATTCTTTTAGGCATATACTCAGAAGTGGAGTTGCTGAATAATGTGGTAGTTTTATTATATTTTTGAGAAATCATTATACTTTCTTCATGTGGCAGCACTTTTTTACATTCCCAGCAGTGCACAGGGCCTCCAGTTTCTCCACATTATTGCCAACAATTGTTTCCTCCATCCCTCCCTCCCTTCCTTCCTTCTGATAATAGCCATTCTAAGAGGTATGAAGTGGTATCTCATTGCTGTTTTGATTTCTATTTCCCTAATGACTAGTGATATTGGCATCTTTTTGTGTACTTATTGGTCACTTGTACATTTTCTTTAGAGAAATGTCCATTTAAGTCCTTTGCCCATCTTTTAATCAAGTTGTTTATTTTTGTTGTTGTTGAGTAATTTTAAATATCTCTTGAATTGATTGCACCTGTTAATAAATTGCCTTTCATGACCTTGTAGTGGTGTATCATGAGCTTTGCTATTTTTGGTGCCAGCAGAACCAATGCGAGATTAAGCTCTTTCCCCTGATTATATACCTTTCTTCTCTTTTAATATTGAACCATCAAACAATCTTAAGATCCTATTCATTATTTCTATTTAAAAAGTATCTCTTTTAATGAATTACTGTTTCTGCCTTGGTCATAAGGTTTCTTGTTACAATTCATTTGTTTATGTCAGAATAATTTCTTTTGATTTTATGAAAATGAATAGCATTGTATAGTGCATTTATAATTATACATATTGAGTTAGAAAGTATATTTCTGGTGAGAGAATATTTAATTTGTTTTTAAGTATTGATGAGGGCTATATCCTTCACTTACAATTCTATATTTCTGTGACTGAATAATTTCCCACATACTAATGTATGGCTCCTTTTATTTCAAAACTTGGTTCTTCTGCATGATGCAGATACTTGAATTCTGGTATCGCAGGATGCATTTATGTCATAATAAGCCCTCTGGCCTGGCGCCTTTCTCCTGTGACAGTGGATCAGTCAGTACAGTGGGTAGGAGGACTATTTCTGGAAGTCATTCCTACAGTAGGATACTGAGAGCTATAAATAGAAGAAACTGAATCATGTAAATATATCCCATTAGCACAAAACTAGATGTACCCTGGATTCAATTCTCTTTTGGCTAAATCCCTCCAGTACCAACACCATCTGACAATAGGTTATTGTGGGGAAGTCAGAGTGAAAAGAGACAGTAGCCTTAACTGGTTAACATTAAAATATTTTTTCTTTTATAACTTTTTCAAGTACAGTCTATCTAGGACCCCTACTAGGGTTTTGACACTTCCTGTATTAGTGGAGAGCTCTGAAGATTACATTAGTTTAGAGTAAACAGGGTCTAGGTATAGGGTGTGTAAATAGAGTCTTTTTGTGTTTTAGGAATTCAAGGAGGGACAATGACCTGTTAATCTGTACCTTGAGAATCCAGGCTCCTAAAGCAGGATGCAGGACATTTTTGAGCCTTCCTATAGTTCTGCAACTGCATACCACATGAGCAGTATTCCTGGAACGGTCTGCCTTGGCTGGGGACTATGGATTTCCTGGTAAGATGACAGCAAGCTGTGATATTTTTATTTTACTATCTCACCATTCTTCACCTGCAACAAATGTCTCCTTAATTGCTTCAGCATGAGCCCCAGCTGACATTCTCCACTCTGAAGGGTCTCTCAGTCCCAACCTTACAGTAAACTCAAGACATCCAAATGGTGCTGCCAGACATGGCAGCTGGAAGCCAGACATCACGGCTGATTTGAGCAATTAGCTGAGCTCCCATCCTGGGCTGGCCTCATTAGGGGTGTCCAGATGTCCACTGCTAGTGCTGCCTCCCACCCCTGGGGCGCTTTTCTCCCCAGGTGAGGCTGAACTAGTGTCTGTGGGAGGCATGTCAAAGCTCAGAGAGCTCTTCCTAATTTTCAGGGCTGCTAATTGAAGTTGAGTGAAAATCACAGAGGCTCTGGCCATTGCTGTCTTGTCCCCAAGGCTCTCTGGTTTCCCATGCATAATTACCGTCTGCATAGAGCTCTCCCCATCTGGGGCAAGCCCAGCTGCCACAGCTCAATCGATTGTGAAGGGTGTTCAGGCAAAGTCATGCTGTTCATCCGCTGCTCAGCTCCCACCATGACTAAATGGGAACATCTGGAAAAGGGCAGGGCAGGGCTAGGGCGAGAAGGAGAAGGGCGAGAGAGGATTAAACCTGCTTCATCTTTATGGGAAGATTTTCTCTGATAATATGTGCCTTTTCTTTCCATGTGATGGGGGTTGGGAAAGAAAAGTCTCATCCCAGAATCTACATACTGACAGAGGGCCCAGTCGTAGATACCAGCTATTCTTAGGGCCTGTGTGTCCCCCCGTTGGGAAACAGTTTACATCAGAGGTTATGAGAAAGGCCACCTGGAGTTTCAGTGTGAAAAACATGTGTGGCTAGATGACCTAGCCTTGCCGTTTAGGCACAAAGTGGATCTCATACTTTGGTTGCTCCCAGAAACAAACCTTGAGGTAATGATTTGGGTGCAAGTATTTTATTTAGAAGTAGTACCAGGGGTGGATGGGCAAATGAGATGGAGAAGGGAAGGAAGAAAGCTGTGTTAGTGAGTAGATTATGTTTAAGAGGACCATCCTGTTTTCCAGGGCCTGAGAGGTTCCTTGGGTTGCAGGACCTCCAGTGCTGACGGGGGGAAAGTCCCAGGCAAACTGGGACAAGTTGGTCACTCCGTTGGAAGATGACTGCTGTGGGGCGCAACTGAATGGGGATCACTTGGCTGACTGGGTGGAACATGCCCTAGAATTTTCCAGCTGGAAGGCACACAGGCTGAGGTGTGTACTCACTGAATCTTTTCTGTCACTAGTTGAGGGCTGCCCCCCAAGTTGTTAATTTTTTGATAGGTCTAGCCTTTCTTGGCCTTAAGTGAGCATGCTCCATGGGCAAAGAAACTAAATGAAGGAAATCCAGAAATGAACACAATATAGATGCTGTCTTCAGACAGCTCTTAGCTTGAATGGAAGGAAATATCAGAGGTGGAGAAGACCTGAAATATGCTTTCTTCTATTGACTTTATTCCCTGAAGTTTACAGTTCATCATGAATCTCTACTCCAGTTCCATACAGGTTACTCTGCCCATTCTTTCCTATATCCCTTCAAAGAGGAGGTGAGATACGAGGAGATATCCGGTAGCCAAATCTTGCCGAGACAGGTGCGCAGGAGAACTAGTTTAGATCTATGTATAGGCTAGGTACACAATTCTAGTTGCTTTATAAATTTGTGCACTGCAGAGCCCCCGGGGCTGGTGTGGATTACACCTTGTTGTAGGCAGAATAATAGCTTTCTCCCACAAGATGCACACACCATACTCCCTGGAACCTGTGAATATGTTCAGTGATATGGTAAAGAGGGAATTCAGGGTGCTAATCAGATGATCTTAATATGGGGAGACTAACCTGGATGAGGTGGCCCCATCTGTTCACAAGGGTTCAAAGAAGAAGGAGAAGCACAAGAGGGAGCACTTTGGAAATGAAAAAAAAAAAAAGGGATCACAAGCCAAGGAATGTAAATAGTTTCAAGAAGCTAAGAAAGACAAGGAAATGGATTCTTCCCTAGGGCTTCCAGGAAGAAGCACAACTCTATATCCCTGCTGACATCTTCATTTGAGCCCAGTGAGACTTGTGCTGGACTTCTAACCTACAGAGCTGTGAGATTATAAATTAGTGGTTTTTTAAATCACTATTTTCTTTTTTCCCTCTTTTTTACTTTTTGCAGTGGTGGGAACTGAACCCAGCTCTTGCATGTACTAGGCAAGCACCCTTCTATGGAATTACACTACACCCCTGTGGTGATTTTTTACATCAGCAATAGGAAACGAATACAGGATCTGACCCTCTCATAATACCTTGTTTTGCTCTATTTCATCCACTTGTGCTTCCAAGTAAGATTTCATTTAAATTTGGAATTCAGGCCTGAATAGCTGGATGTCAGTGGACCAGGCTATTGTGGGCCCTGTCTTCGTGGAGATGACACCAGGTGGGAGAAGTTGAGGACGCGGACGTATGCAGGGCTCCACAGGGTGTTGTCTAGGAGTAGCATTCCGAACCCTCATAGGAACAACTATGGCTTATGGAACTGAGCCAGCCGTGAAGGCTTGAGCTTGGTTTCATGGAGATGGATGATGCCACATGAACACTCAATAAGGCCCAACACATTTTTCGTTAAGTGCAAAGGAGTTGAGTTGAACTTATAAGTAGCTCTTAAATTTTATTACATTTTTGCATATGCTCTCAAGAGGGCCCACCCTGATTTCATGTGAGAAACCTTTGCTAATGGCATTGTGAATACCTCAAGACCTTTCTGGAGTGCTAAATTCCACTCTTATCTCTAACAAAGCTGGCTCTTTCCATACACCAGTCATATAATTCCCAAGGCCTTTCCCTATGATCATTGATATTTTTAGCAACATTTGGGTCTGACTTGCCTTGTTTGTTGCACACTTGCATCATCTGTCTCAGTGTTTCCTTGTGATACTATGGAAAACTGGAAGGTCCTACCATGTCGCATACAATTTTGTAAAGTGACAGTTTTTAGCAACGTTCCGGGGATTTGCCATACTTTAGCAGCTCAGTAGATGTCTGTGATGAATTACTGTATGAGCCTTTGTCTTGATTTGCTAGGATATTTCTTTCCTTTCATAGTAATAACAAGGTAGAAGTTGTTAATTCTGACTTAGAGTGTAGCACTTCATAGAGCATGTGACAACAGGGCTGATCCTTCGGCAAGAAGTACAGCAGATGGGTTGTGGTGGTGGGATGCGAGGTGAGGAGTGGAATGTCAAGATACATCATCAAGTGCAGAATGTACCTCGGACAGTGACCGAACTGGTATGGCTGAGTCATGGAGTACATGGGTTGATACAATGGGAACTGAGTTTAGGGTTGTAGAGTGGGTGCACATCATGAAGGGCTTTCAATGCAGGAGTTTGAAGAATTCTCTGGCTGTGTGGGGTGGGTAACGAAGGGTCTGGAGCATAGGTAAAAGTGGGTTTAGCAGAGTGGCAGGGCTTTAGGCATTTTGGATATCTTTCATAAGTTTACTGGGTCTGAATTATCAATCTCTTATGTATTTCAAAATGACTACAAGTAATTTTTCTCGTGACCTTTTAATGCATGGCCCTGATCAGAGCTCTAGCAAAGACTCTATATAGTTCCTGAGTTGTTTCCAGCCTTCAGAAATTCTAGTTTGTGACATTTGCTGTGAGGCATAAGCCTGTGTGGTTACTCTACCCTGAGAGGCTTTGGGATGAAGAATCAATATTGGAATCAGCCAGGGGTCTCCAGACTTGCAGGGGATATTAATGACCTGTCATTATGCAATCTCTTGGAACTAAGGTGTGGTTAATTGCACCTGAGATGGGTGTAGTACATTGTCATTCGATTCGGGGGTGCAAGCTCTGTATCCGTGATGCCACCCAAGAGTAATTCACAACATGTTCTAGATGACTTCCAGGAAGGATGCTCAGAAACTTGTGCCATCTAGGATATTTTGCCCCTCACCTGCATTACTACTGTACCTCCAAGGAAGAGCCATTTTAGTCCTGAGAGTCTAGATTCTAAGCCCATAGCCAAGTTCTCCTTTTGTTAGTTTACTGACTGAGAGTGGGTTAGAGACCTGGACCCTGACTTCAGCAGATGAGAAATGGGCCACATACTTCCTCCAGCTGTGGTTAGCTTTCCTTGCCCATGCAGCAGATAATGCCCAGGGGTTTCTGGCAGGGCATTATTGAGAGTGGATGGGCTGCTACTATGAGACCAGGTTGGAGCCATGGTAAACTCAGGCAGGCCAAGAGGGATTTACAGGGTACAATCCAGGAAGGCTGAAGGTGGAATCATCTATTCCTGCTTCACAGAAAAAGGTGAGGCAGCAGAGTTAGCATCCCTCTGGATGGGCTTCCTGCATCCTCCAAATCTGTCCTTAACTTTTTCTCTCTCAAAAGCTGGTATGGGTTTGGACAGCCTCAGCAATGAAGCACTTGCCAAGGGTTGAAATGGTGAGGATGAGTTTAATCTTACAGACTTTTTGGGCTCAAAGTATGCTCAAACAAAATAGCACACAGTGCCTATACCTGGTAGCCCTTCATTGTGAAAATTTATTTACTAGATTTACAGAACTCACATACCTTGGGGTTTAAAAAAATATGTCTACAAAAATAGACTGTTTATACACAAATAGCAAAGGGACTGTTTGATAGTGTACATCAGTTTGTTGATGAAATGTCCTGGGGGATGTTGGTCTGCTCTGTCTGGTTTGCCATCAAATCATACATACCCCAGTGCCCAAATCATGGACATAGGTGGCCCCTCTGATGGACAGCACTCTGCTGTCTTCTGGCCATATGTGGACTAAATGAGATCCTGAGTAGTGGTGTTTCCTCAAAATGGCTCTTGGAGTCAAAGCTGAGGACTGTGTTGGGAAGAGGGTGGCTGGGTGCTGGATCGACAGAAAGCACTTTTGTCTGGCCAAGTTTTTTCAAAAGCCTAAGATGAGAGATTCATCTGATTGCCAGTCCCATAGGAGGAAAAGCAACAAGAACTCATGTTGGGAACAGCTCTCCCCCAGAACCCTCTGCTGTGAGCTATCACTTTTCCTGGCTGGGGAGTTCCCTCCGCGCTCTGCTTGTTCTCAGAACACAGCGTGCTGAGTCTGTGTATCTGGGCTTGGAAAGCCCTCAGAAGTCAGGGCAGGCTTTCCAGATTGCTGAGATCTGAGGGACTCCTTTGGACCCCGCAGAATTTCCCATCAACTGGGATTGGGTTACACCCATGTGTAACCATGGTGCTAATGTCTTCCCTGTGCCCTGCAGAGCTAAGTGAGAATTTACATGAACTCACAGAGGCCACAAAATAGATACCCTTTCCTATTTGGGGGTTAGGGTCTTAGTTGGTCACAGTGAGGCTCTGCCACGCTTTCGGAAGGAATCCACAGGTCCCCAAGTGTTGAAAGGAAGCATGTTCTGCTTAGTTAGACCGGGGAGGAACTGAGTCAGAAGAGCCTCTTACTTCTCTCCTTTTTCTTTCTACCTCCCAGCAGTTATTTCCTCTAATTAATCTGTTAAACCGGGTTGAGTTTTCTGGCTGTGATGGAGGTGTCCAGAATACTGATTGTCCTCCAGATTTCTTCCTAAGAATGTTAGCATGGGGGCTGGGGATTTAGCTCAGCAGCACAGCCCTTGCCCGGCAAGCGCAAGGTCAGAGTTTGATCCCTGGTACAGGAAAAAAACCAAAAACCAAAAACCAAAAAAAAGAATGTTAGCATGATTTTTCCATTTCAGTACCTCCCACTCTCCACCTTTAGAGAATGGGGAAACAGAGGCATAGGAATAAAAAATAAAACTCACCACACTACAATTTTTACCCTTAAAACACCCCTGACACCACCAGCTCCCTAAACTTTAGTGGTATACATTAACATTCTAGAGACCCAGAGAGAAGTTGTGTCCAAATAGGTGGCTGAGGGGCTGGGGATTTAGCTCAGCGGCAAAAGCGCCTGCCTGGCAAGCGCAAGGTCGTGAGTTCGGTTCCTGGTACCGGAGAAAAATAAAAAAAAACAAAACAAAGCAAAACAAAAAAACCAAACAAATAGTTGGCTGAGCTGCTCTGAATTTTGCACTGGGAAGACTAACCTACATTTTGACTCCTAACTCAACAACACACTCAGGCTGTGGTTCTGGGAAAGTAAATTGACTTCTCGGGGTTTCTGCCTTTTCCTGTGCAAAATTCAGGGAGTGCATTAGGTGGTCTCCAAAGCCCCTTCTCTTTCTGATCTGCTCTGCTTGGTGCTCAGTGCTGGCCCCACCTCTCAGCCTTCTCCCAGCATGCTGCTCGCGGCTGTTTCCCCAGGCGCGCTTGCTAACACATGGATTTATGCGGGGCACTGGCTTCCCCCAGCAGCTCATTTCCGCTGCTTATTACCAGAGGGACTGGAGTCATTAGCCTGCTTTGCTTACTGAAGCCTTCGCTCCCTAGATTTTATGTAGTGATGGCAGCTTTTGCCCCCAGGGCTAACAGCAGCAAAATTTCTGGTTGTACTTTATTAATCCTAGAACTGAAAAGTGAGTCCAGGGAGCAATGGTGGGTGGGGAGAAGAACAGAATGCCTGGAACCTTCAGTAACTGATGATCTCAGTTGAACCGGGTAGGGGTGAGGGCATGTGGGAATCTTCAGTCCAGGAAGGTGAGCTGTGGTTCTTCCTCATGCTGGGACATTCATAGTTGGGTTGGCAGTGGTGATTAGTGATTCTAACATTACTTTTAGAGGAATGGAATGGAAGTCAAGGAAGTGGAAGAATCGTGAATACAATCTTTGGATGGAAGTATATAGAAAGAAAAAAGTAGGCTTTGCCTCCTTAGTTCTTAATGGTTAACCTCAGCCTTTATTAACTCTGTAATTTGGCAGAGAGTAGACCTCGCATTTTCTCAAAGGGCTGAAAGAGTAAAGTTGAGTTTACAGCAGTGATATTTTCAGCAGGGACCCAGACTCTAGGCTTAAAATCTGAACGGTAGAGAGACTTCTTTCCAGGGGTCGGTACTTCTAGAATTTGTGCCTTGTCAATATTTGTGTATAGTATTAGTCTTATAGTATAGCATTTGGTGTAGCATTAATCCTAGGGGCGTAGTTGTAATACTTAATGTCTGGTGTAGCATTAATCTTTTGGGTTGCTCAGGAAAAAATTTAGGTGTGTTGCAATAAATTCTGATAATGCTACAAACTCTTTCTCTTGGAGAATAACAGTATACCATACTATAGTAATATCTCTGAGATCCAATAGGTTAAGTGGAGCAATTTAATTTTGTTTCAGCTTGAGGCACCCAAATGTACTCAAAGAGAGAATCATTTAATTTTTGGAGCATCTACTAGTTCAACGCAAATTGTGTTTCTTTGGATTAGACTTTGGGGAATGCCTCCCTGCCCCCTGCGATGGTGAACTCTGCCAGTGGAAACTCTTGGTTTGGGTCCGCTTTGCCACGTCACTGCAGTCTTTGGTCAGGGTCTCTATGAATAGGATTTTATTTCCTTTTAGATTATAAGAAAGGCATGTACATGGATTCATATTTTATTTTTTGATAAATTGACCAAAGGCATCCTAAAACTCCAAACTGAAAATATAAACCAAAAGTAAATAAAAAGAAAATAAATGAATATAATTGGTGTCCAGCTGGAGAGGTACAGCTCCACGCCCCCAGTTCCATTTGGAAGATATATAGTTTGAAGAAGAAGGAAAAATAGTGGAGATAGGCAGTTGCTTAAATCAGTTCCTCCAGATGGAGACAGAGAGACTGTAATGACCACTATCTTAGGCTAGATTCTCTAGAACAGAGAGCCTTAGGCAAAGATGCCAACATTTTACTGAAAATATAGTGCTAGGGTGGCAGGAGTGAAGGGTAAACAGAAAGCAGAGAAAGAGAGAAAGAAAATGCAAAGTGGTGTATTGCTGATTTGATCCCAGTCTTACAAGAAGAGTTGTTTAATCACATGGGCAATCTTTGGAGACAATGTAAGAAACAATCTTGGCACAGTTCACTAAAGGAAGAATAATTTTTCTTCAGAACCCTTCGCATCTTTTTGCCTCATATCATTCGACTGCCTTTTGGGCAGCTACTGGGAGAGCTGGGTTAAGTCTGGGACCTGGCACCACACGCCTACTGGAGGCTAGGCCAAAACCTAGTTCCCACACTGGGTAGGGGTTAGGGAATGCTGAGGTGAGTGATAGTTTTTAGAAAATGGAGTGATGGTAGTGGTAGTATCTAACACTCTACAGAGCAAGCAATGTAGGTCAGGGAACAAATCTGGAGAAAGTAACTGAGTCTAATAAAAAGACTCTCTTGAGAAACAGGAATATATATAATCTCTCTTGAAGGAGAATATACAGTAAGTTACTCCCTCCAACTCCCTAATTCAGATGTTGGGACTAAGGCATAATGATATATGACAGAAGAAGCTGGCCAGACAGTCACAAAGCCTACTTACCAACAATCTCACAGTGTCTTCTAATATTTTGGCAAAGGCCATATGTGTGTTACCTAGGATATAACCCATGTTATACTCTCTCCAACTGAGAGCTATCTCCAGCCTGGCCCAGGAGATGGGGGGCTTTAAGTACCGGGAGTAGGTTTTGCTTGCCCTAGTACTCAGACTATGACAAGATTTTTTGGTTCCATCTTAGACCATCTACTCCCACGGACCTATGTGTTCCCTGTGAGGAACCCCTCCTGTCTGTGGTCTCCAGCCTGACCCTTCGCAGGGAGGCCATCTAGAATTACATCTTCACAGGGGCTCACAAAGATTGTTTCCCTCAAGCTTCTCAAATGTTTCACAAAAGCAAATCAAAAGGAAAAAGAAAAAGAAACACAACTCCTGCCCTTCTACCACACACTTTGGGCAAGGGCTGGGACTGCCTTCTGAGTTTCTGGTCTGCAGGAACAGAGCATCTCATTCTTCCAGGAGGGACAGTGCTTAGCCTTGTGCTTTAGAACCAGGGGACAAAGGGCACTGAGTGGGGATCAGAGGCCTGTGTCTGGATAGGAGGTTGCAGGGTTGGATTGAGTTTATCTCAAGTTGCCATTTTTGCACTGCAAGCCACAGGTGGGGTCAGGACACTTATGTAACTTGCCTGAGGTCACAGGGCAGCATGCAAGGCTTTGGAGCCAAGCTCAGGAATGCCTGTATCTAGCTCTGTTAGAATCACTTCTCTACCCCATGGGGCAAGGTCTCCCTGGAGGGTCCCCAGGCTTGGCAGATAATGACTGGAGGCTCCTTGAGGACCTGAAATTTCCTACAAATTGATGGTACAGCACTATCCTCAAAGGTGAATGTTGCATATATTAGCACGAATTAGCATCTGGTGAACTTGTTCTCCTTTCCTTGTTCTCTCCAGGGATGGAGACTGCTCTACTCCTAGAGAAAGCCCTTGTGATAGTAATCCTACCTGAGAGATAAGGCTTGGATTTTTTTGACCTGCTTGAGTTTCTGATCTGTACATGTGGGTGGGATTTATTTACTACTTTGACAGTCTACTTCAGAGGTCACTGCAGTTATCCCTCAGCTCATGAGGACAGTTGTTCCTAAAGGAAGACTACAGCAAGAGAAAATAGTCTCCCTACTTTTGTTCTGGTTAATAATTTTGAAATTTATCCAAGTGCCACTTATTGATGCATTTAAATATAAGTAGGGCACATGAAGTTGCTTTAATTTTGACTTTGCTTTGAAGGAATTTCCAGATAATTTATGTCATCACTTGATAGACAATTAAGTCATTTTGGCATGACTATTATTACATCTCAAAGAAAGATTATGGAACTGAAGTTCTCACAGTTATCCCCTGACTATACAAGTGTGCTGGAAATATCATGTATGACATTTAGATGCTGTTATATTCCAAAGGCAGAGGGGTTTTATTTCCTCTGTATGAAGACTAATACACCTTCATTCTGGAAAATTAGAAAAAAATGCTCAACAATAAAATTTTGGAGCTGGGAAAGGTTTTGAAAACATCTAGTCAAGTAATTCTTAGACATGTTTCATGAAATCTAGGCCTTGTGAAGGAATTTCAGAGATACCACAAACATTTACTTTATTCATATTTCTTCTACAAATATGTAAACTATTTCAAAAGCTCTAGTAAAAACACTATATATTAGAAAATTAACTTAACCACGACTTAATGCATTTGAGAACTCTAAAAAGTTAATGTGTATTGCCAGGCAGCTGGGGAAATGTTATTTGCTATAAAAAATTACATGATGGGTCAAATACAGGAATAGAATAAAACTTAAAATTAGTGTTCCTGAGCACTGGGCAGGTGTCTCTCAAGCAGAGATGAGAGGTCTTAGGGTCCCTCCCTCTGTAACTCATCAACTTTCATCTCAGTAATCCTATGTTGTCTGTATCTCTTTCTGAAGACCCTTCTGAACCAGCAGAAGGGTAAAGAATGTGGAAGACCGTGTGTCAGAGGTCCTTTGGGAATAGTGCCCATCTGTTCACATACATGTTATTGTTCAGAAATCTATCACAAGGTCACATGTGAATGGCTGTGATGAACTCTAGGAAATGTAGCATCCTTGCCCAGGAAGAAGAAGAAGGAGAAATGGGCTTGTTAAGCAGCCAGTTGATCTTTGTCTTACATGTTACTTGCTTTAGGCACTTACTTGGAATCACATTTGTTAGTCTGAAGAGTAACCACTCTTCAACTCTTTATCTATGTGTCTGTGTAATTAAGTATAATAAAGAGTCACTTTTAGCTAGAGCTCTAAAATGAATATTTTTGTATTCATTAAAATTGCCTTATGAGTCTCACTGTTCTTGTAAATATTATACCTTTCAACTGAAGAAATGTTTTATGCTAATAGAATGCTGCTTTTAATCTGCTCTATAAATTATGAAGTTATATTGCAAAAAACTTTGAAAAAATACTGGTCATGTATAATTTTCTTATTTTATAGCAAATTGAGGCCCAGAAGGACTAGGATGTTGCCCAGGGTCATGCATTGATAAACAAACCAAACCAAACCAAACAAAACAGCTGGTATTTGAAATCAGACTTCCTGCTCTTAGTCCAGGGCTTTTTCTTCTATTTCAACGTGTTCCAGGACTTCATGGACCTTGTAACTTGGATGTTTTCCAGTCCATTTTTAGTTTCTCAATCTTCCAGTGAGAGAACAGTCAAAACTTAAGGGTTGTTAATTCTGTTGTAAGATTTAATGTCTCACATTTTTGGTCTGATTGCTTCATGAATCAACATTCAACAGCACTCATTGAGCATTTATATGCTACACATTGTTCTGAAAGACAAAGATGCCTCTCAGAACATCTGTGAGGATGCAGTGGTGAGGCTGCTCTGGTGAGGATGCCATGCTGAGGATGTGGTGGTAATGATGACATGGCGGGTACACAGTGGAGGGGCAGACAGGTGATGATACAGTGGTAGGATGCAGTGGAGAGGATGCCATGGCCAGGATCCCGTGATGCAGTGACAACTTCTCAGAAGGAGCTCACAGTCTGTCAGAAGAGCCCAATAATTAATGAATGAAGGGTAGCAATGCATATTTTTGCAGATCAATACTATGAAGGAAACAAGCAAGGGTTTATGAGGCAAGCTGTTTCAGATGGAAAGGCCAGAGGCCAATGGAGTCTTCGGTCTCACATGCCAGAGCTGTCTGTGTGAATGAACCACAGCCTGGAATGAACTGCTTCCTTCTTCTCCGAACACTACCAGTGAGAATGTTGGCCTAGGAGTGCAGGTGCTCAGTGTTTTGCACAGCATAAGCAGCATAAAACTGTCAAAGGCTGCAGAATATGCACAGATGCTAAAATAAGTGAAAAAAATTAAAAGATGAAAGTGAGTTAAGATTCTTCCAGGAACCAAATGAGAAGAAGGTTTCCCTGGATGGCTGATGAAGTAGCTAAGTGGAATAGTAAAGACAAATAGTTTTTCTATTGTTTAAAAAGGGTAGGTTGGAGAAAAAATTTTAGTAAGTATTCACTGACTTACTTGCTGCTCTACGCCTTTCTATGAGTTTTGACATTTGCAGCCTGTCTGGAATCTTCTTGCACAGATGCAGATGAAGACAGACGGGCAGGACCATGCGAGCAGAGGCAGTCTTGAAGTGATACAGACCATGCGGCAGTGGACATACAAGTGTGGGTGGCATTTGTGTTGGGTTGGGTGTCTGAGAGGGCCCAATGGGTGTGGCCAGAAGCTTCTCAGAAAGGGAGTGATATGCGGGAGGGAGCATGCTGCAGACAGCAGGAGAGCAGATGGAGGATAGGGGAAAGAATGTGACTTGTTTTCAATGTGTCAAGGAGAAATTAAGACCCTGGTGAGACCCATATATGTACATCTAGTTTATGGGTGCAATGATATTTTTATTTATTTTAGTGAGTTTCCAATCATTTTCCCTCTTCTCTCAAAACATTTGAGGAAGTATGCACAAAGAAAGTAAGGTAGTTTATTTTGAACAAGGATAAAGAATCTGCATCATAAGTTGTTGAGCCTGTGGAAGATCTGTGGACATGTTTCTTTTCCCTCCATCCATTGTCCTAGGTTCAGGTACCATTGACATGTGAGTAGGTCCTAAGTCCATATTTCCCTCAGTCACTTGGGACTCAGTACCTGACACCCACAACTTAGGGGAGGTCAGAGTTATTTTTGCTCATGGCAGTAGTTCTTGGTTGGCTTTAAGGCAGAAAGGGCAGGGGCATAGTGGGGGAAAAGCTGCTCGTGTCATGGTGACCAAGGAGCAGGGGAGGAGCTGGGACAGAAGATATAACTTTGTAGGTTACGTCTCCAGTGACCTGACTCAGCCAGACCCCACCTTTTAACAGCAAATCAGCTGTGTCACCCCATAATTCAATCACCTTCCCAAAGCTTCACTGTGAGCACATGAAGCCTTTAGAGGACATTCTCCATTCAGGCCATAAGGCCCACATTGGGTATCCATCTTCTTCTCCTTGTCCCACAGTAATCCACAATAATCTCAAATTTATATCATTTTGCTATCTTAGGCTGAGATATCCAGAAAACAGGGTCTGAGAAAAAGACTTATGTATTGTACTCATTATAGTTTTCTAGAGAACGTTTTGTTCATGTGTATATATGCAAGTGTGCATGCAAGTATATAAAAACAGATTTATTGTAAGGAATTGGCTCATGTGATTATGGAGCCTGAAAGTCCAGCATCTATAGGATAAATCAGCAGCTGGAGACTCAGAAGAGTTGATGGTGCAATTAAAATCTGAGTGCCATCTCCTGAAGAATTCCTTTGGTTGTGTTTGGGCCTTCGACTGAGCAGATGAGGTCCATTCACATTTTGGAGGGCAATCTGATTTACTCAATTTTCACTGATTTAAATGTCAATTTTACCCAAAAACATCCTTACGGAAACATTAACAATGTTTAACCACACATCTGGGCACCATGAACCAATCAAGTTGACACATAAAACTATCATGTATCTGAATAAGCTTGTTGGGGGAAATGATTCCAAGGAGGAGCAAGGAAAAAAGAATGAAGAAAGGAAGGAAGGAGATCCAAAACCAAGATGAATTATCAAGTTAGCTACAGGAAGATGGACGACTTAGCTCTGTGACCTTCTAAGTAGGGGACACATTTCTCTACCAGGTCACCATTCGGTGTTACCTCCCCTGCACTTCTGGGCTGTGCACACGTGAGCCCAGTGGTTTCCATGCATACAGAGGCCACTGCAAGCCAGAGAAACCCTGGAGTAAGAGCAAGAAGCCACATGGACCACAGTCATGTCCAAGGTACAGCCCGGTTGCATCTGCTCTTAACTGGCAGACACTACAGTGAATTGGCAGCCGAAACCATGGCCAGAGTAAGAGATGCAGCAGAGAGACTGGAATGCTCAAAATGTGGCAGGTGCCTTCCTCCAGTAGCCTCCTTGCCCTGAAATCCTTGTTTAGGGGACTGTCACTTTATCCCTTCTAATCCCTTGAGTCCCCAAGCCTTGGGATCACTCTACATTACATTTACCTACATTAACCTGTGTATACAAGTAAGACCAGTTCTTTTCATTTTTTCGTTGATATGTCACATAGTTTTTTTCCTCTGCAATTCCTAGGCTGCCACCTCCTCTCACGTAGTTCTCACCAACTCTTCTCTGGGGTTTTGAAGTAATTTCCTGAGCAGTCTCTTTACCAATAGCCTGGCCTGCTTCCCAGAGTCACCTGTTTGCAATGTATACCTGGTCACATATTTCCCCTTGATTAAAATCCTTCAACAGCTCTGACATCAGAAGAACACCTGTCTTCCAGTTCTTCAAATCTGCACACAAAATCTGCTCTAATCTGATCCTTGTCCTTTCATTTCCTCTCTTTCGACACTGCTCCTTGAATGCTCTGCTCTTCTAGGGAAGGGGCCTTGGAGACCCCCTAGGGCAAGATACTCTTTCACACACCGATACCCTTGGTCATGCTACATCCTCTACGAGGAATATGCTACCCCTCCCTACCCATCCACTCCAGGCCTAAGTGTACCTGGTGAACATCTACATCTCTGCCAAGACTCAGGGCATGTGTCACCTTTTCTATGACATCTTCCTAAACCCTTCAGATGGAGAATGGACCAGTCACCTCTGGTGCCCTACATACATCTTTGGGTCCATGTCATATTTAATTAAATTCCCTGTGAACATGTCTGTCTTTCTCGGACAGATATACGTGCCCTGATCTCCAGTCAGATGTCCTGGCTGTCTCTTTTTACCCAATCATGTAAGGTTCAGACTAGTACAAAGCAGGTGCTCAATACCATCTCTGCCTAAGGATGGACAGGAATGTGCTCAGATTGCAGGTGGAGGGACCTCCTACCTGAGACCTTGATGCAGGAAACTGGGACACATTCACATTATGTACTCTGGCAAAGTTTCAGAATATGCGAAGGAGGTCTCTGTGCATCTGGATTGTGTTAGAGCAAAGGGATCCCCGACTTCTTAGGCTCAAAGAAGTGGAGGATGCCTTTGCCCATGTGGCACCCTTTTCTTTCTGAGGCTGAGTTTGCAAAAGTCCAAGTACACTTGCTCAGTTGACTTTGTGAGGTCTCCTCTAGTCAGGGAAGGTTAAGTGCTGGCCTGTCTCCTGAAGCGAGAGTGCTTCTAGGTTCTGAGAATTTGTTCCCTAATCTCTGCTTACAGGATTCCTAGGGCTGGAGTCTGCATGAAAGGGGCCTTTGTCTGATACAGGAATGGCTTGGGGGGCTAATCTCTCCTTGGACGCATTTTAATTCACTTTAATGACTCTGCCTCCTGTCAGGCTTTTCTTCAGTGAGTGAGGTTTGCTAAAGAGATTAGGAGTGAACATGAGCCCTGAATCTAACCTTCCTCAGAGGGTGCTGTTACAGGGAAAACAGTGTTCTGCAAAATATATTAGGATGCTCTGGGAGTGATGGGAGAGTGGGCAGAGTGCAGAGTAGGAAAATTACATATCTAATAATCATTTATGTGTAAACTCTGCATATACTTATCCTGTGCAACGGTGGCTGCAGCCCCTGCCCCTCAGTGGTGGGAGTCGGAGCAGACAGAATGATGTCATCCCTAGGACACTCTGCTTTCTCTTGTCCTCCCTCTCCTCTAGTTTTGTATAAACACAGCTGTTTGTAAGGAATGCTGGCTTGGGAAAACATAAACCGTCTGCATTAATGACCTTTTTTTCCCCACCACACACCCCTTCCTACTGAACGTGGGAGACTGGAATGCTTTCAGTTCAACGGGCCCATTGTCCTCATGTCTGCAACACCAGGCCTTTCGGCTTTCTGGTTGAGCCTGGGGTGCCCAGACTCAGAGATGGTGCGAAATCCAGCAAGCCAGACAGAAACTCCTTGGCACTGTGGCTGTAGAGGACACCTGAGACCACGTGTGGAAGATTCTCAGGGGAATGAAAGTAGAGAGGAGAGAAGGGCTTCTCTCTTCAGGGTGGGGGATACAAGGTGGTGGCTGGAGGGGTAAAAGGATCCACAGAGGACACAGGTCTTCTTGATCTGCCAGCTTAGCGCAAAAAGATATTTGCCTCTGGGAGACCAAGGGGGAACAAAGTAGCAATCATACATTGTTACCTTTCCCCTTGAGAGTCAAGTTATTGAGGAGGGCTGTTAGGGACAACTCCACCGTCATCACAGCTCCATCTGTCCCTTCCACACTCTGATACATATACAGTCATGATTTGTGACCAAAAACTTTTATTCTTTTAAAGAGAAGAACCTGGGGCAGCTAAAAAGAGAAATCAAGCCTGAGCTCATGCAGTTTAGTTTCTTTTGAAATCCAGTGGTACTGGGGCTCCCTCTCTTTATTAGTGGTGGTTCTCCATTTCTGGATGGTGACCTTGGGGAGTTAGGATGGTTTTTATGTAAGTCACTGGGCTTGGCATTGCCCCCTATTTTGGTTTACTATCCGTCTGTCCATGCTCACTCTCTTGCATGATTTTGTGGTCACAGCTGCAAAGGAGGAGGCATGAGGGCTCCCTGGATTTCCCTTCTTAAGGGCCATGCACCCCATTATGGAGCCCAGAACAGCAATCGTTGTGTAATGAATGAGATCTAGTGTTAGAGAAATGGGGATATGTGGTGAGTCAATAGTCTTCTGGAGTTTTCTCTTGGGTTTCCATGGGTATAGACGTCAAGCTTTACACTACTCTCCCATGATGAGTAGAAATCATCAGGCATAATGTATGGCTCTTTTTGTCCCTCTTGACTATGATTTTTCCAAGGAAATGTAAGTCTATATCCTCACACTTACTATATCCTCACTCTTGAGCAGGGTGCTAGATACCTGGCATCTGTTTCAGCTTTATTCTCACAAAAAAGTGTTATTGAAGTGTTACTTTATAATTAATGGTAAAGAAACTGAGATAAAGGTAGTTTAAGAAACACTTGCCAATAAATTAGTGATGGAGTCAAGATTTACACCAGTCATCTTTCAATATCCATGCATTCTAGGAGTTAAGAAGGAGAGAGGAGAAATAGAACTGACTGGAAAAAACTTGATAGGCAGCCTGAGAGGGCAATTACTTAAGATACTTTGAAGGATGAAAATAACATACCCCTCCCCCACCAAGATTCCCCTTACAGCCTGAAATCCAACATTTTGGAGTTGCTCCTTTGAGTTTGGTATTGCCCTTTGTTTTTTCTCTGTTTTTGAGTGGAAATATTTCTGGGAGATGAAGCCTTTTATCCACTAAAATGCTCCATTAAATATCCTCTCACTTTCTTTTAAAATGTTTTACTTTCAATTATGTTCCTTGTAAAGTAATACTTAGCAGAAAGTAGCTTGTATCAGAATAAATGTCTGGGAGGTAAACCTCTTAAAGAAGTGTTAATCTTTGACATTTACAAAGTGCATTTAAGTAATTCTTAGAAATTGATAAGATCTGCTAGAAGAAAAGGATTTCTCTCTCTTTTTTAAGTAGTGAAAAATTTCACCTTCTGATCTGGAAAAAAAAAGATAGACCTTGGTGTTAGTTTTCTGAGATATACCTACCTAATTGTAATCTTCTGGGATTCTTCTTCAAAGAAGGAAAAAGAAGGAATTTCAAAGATATGTTGGGCCAAAGCTTCAAATATTATGAGATGATATTTGTACAAGCACTTGGAAAAACCCTAGAGTTAAATGAATAGAAGCTATTATTATTCCTCCCAGGAATTATGCAAACAAAGGAAGGGACTGAGAAGAATAATTTCCTGAGGCATACTTCCCAAGAGTTTTCTACAGACCACTAAACCTTGTATTGTTAATAGGTGTTACCTGAATACAGTTTTTTCATTAAATGTACTTGAAAAACACTGGGTTATACAAAGTTCAACAAGTTTCCTTATCACAAGAGTTATGAGGACTTTTACTATGTACATGTGTATAGTAATTGCTCTAGGGGTGACCGTTCAGGATAAAGGGTTTTTAAAGCTTGTTTGGTCACAACAGAATCCTTCTTTTAGGGAATAGGGAGAAGAGGTAGCATGTCATAAGACCAGTATTCCTTGGACATAGTTTGAGAAACACAGCCCTAATCATTAGTCTTATTGGCTATTGGTCTTTGATACCAAGGTGTCTTGCAGCTTTAGAAAAGCAGAGCATTAAATTCATAAGTAAGAGGGGCTAAAGAATTATAGATTTACAGGTAAATGTTCAAATGTACACCAATGAATAAGTTTGAGGATTTGAATAAGAAGACTACCATGGTTGGAATATGGCTTGAGTTTGTTCCTGAAGGTTACTGTGTTGGGAGCTTGATCCTTAGGGTCATGATGTAAAAAGGTGGTGAGAATTTTAAGAAGTAGAGCCTAGCAGAAGGTTGTTTAGAGGTGCTGCCCTCAGAAAGGGCTAAGGTACGTCTCATGGGACCCTGAGTTAGTTCTCCAAGGAAGGGTGCTATCAAAAGAACAGGACTGGCTCCTCCCTCCACTCTGGCTTCCTGTCTTACTCTGGTTTCCTGTCTCACTCTGTAATCTCTGTCTCTAGCATGTACTCTTGTCACTGTGATACCACCTATCATGAAGCTTCACTATGTTCTTGGACTACCATAGCTGAGAGCTAAAGAAACCTTTTTTCTTCATAAAGTACGTAGTCTCAGGTATTTCATTATGGTAACATTAAATGGATGAATACAAAAGCATTCTGACTCGGCCATTCAAGTGTGTTTCATCTCTAAGACCTGCCAACATCCTAAGGTTTGGTAGAATTTCATGGAGGAGACAAGCATTGGTTAGTAAGTAGCCTAGTCTTCTTTCTGTACTACTCAAAGACCCTGCTTCAGATCTCTCTTCTATCCAAGCCATTCTAGTAACTACTGTTAGATCAATTCTAGCATATCTCTGATCAAGTCTTATCCCAAGTTATATTCAAGCTCTCCAGTCTGGCATGCAGGACCTTCCACTGTTTGCCCTGCATTGATAATATGGTGGTTTAGATAGTATGAATGCAAGTCCCAGATTCTCCACTGAAAAAGAAGATGAGCTTGGCTAAGTTCTTTAACTTCTCTGGGATTTGGTTTCTTCTGTTTATAAAAGGGGATCAGTAACATTCCTCACTGAGCCATAAGGATTAAACAAAGACCACCTGACATCTAATAAGAGCTCAAAAAACATTGGCTCTTATTGTTGTTATTGTTGACATCTTGCCTGGGTCTCCTACATGTTCTCTGAGTGCCAGCTGACAGGAAAATGTCACTGTACAACACAGCACTGTGCAGGTTGATGTCATTTCCTCCATTTGGGATGCCTTGCTTATCACTTTTACCCCCACAAAAACCAGCAGGATCCATCTCAGTGCTACCTGACTCTTGAGAGCTTCCTGAATTTGGCTGTCTCTCTCTCCTCTAAGTCTCCAACACTCTTCTGTAAGTTTCATAGACCTTCAACTTTTAACTTTGCAATTTTTGTATAATTCACCTTATCCTTGGAATGATGGCTTATGTGTTTTTGATTTCCTGGTAATTGCATTCACTAAATCATCACTAAGATTTGGCTGTTAAATTGCAGAGTCCTCTACTGAGAAACATCCTCCTCATGAGATTACCTCTTTAGTTCTTTTTTGTACAGTACATGCTTCACCGAATTTTATATAATTTGCCAGCAACTGGTGAAAATGGGGCCTGGGCTAGTCTAGGCATGGAGGCAGGAAAAAGAAAGCCAAGCAGAAAGAATAGGATTAAGCATCTACTGTGATTT
This sequence comes from Chinchilla lanigera, assembly GCF_000276665.1. Taxonomy (NCBI): domain Eukaryota; kingdom Metazoa; phylum Chordata; class Mammalia; order Rodentia; family Chinchillidae; genus Chinchilla; species Chinchilla lanigera. The sequence goes on from NW_004955453.1 coordinate 15,653,146, forward strand.
TATGTCTTAGAATTTTTTTTTCAGGAACTTCTCAACTAAAAACTTCTATTCCACTTTTCCTATTTATGTCTATGATGTGCCTAGATTTATTTTGCTTATTATATGGTTAGGGAAAGTAGAAGAAAATCAGAGACAACTCTTGCCTACAATTACAATTTTGCTAGTACCTATTAAAGTCTCCATAGCTGCTGAATCATTTATTTTATTCCTTCAACCTATTTTCTGAAAATCTACATGTGGTAAGAACTGTGCCAGGGTTTTGTGGGTAAGGATAAGTAGGCAAGGCTTCTTTTGCCCTCATGAAACTTGCAGTCTCACTTGGGCTACAATCAAATGGATAAAATATGTAACTGCTAAACTCAGCATACCTGTTGGTATTTAGTAGACATTTAATCAATGCTTATTTATTGGTTGGGTGGTTGAGTAAATGAATTGAGACAGTTATTGCTCCAGCATGACCCTACATTAGGTAGAGCTGCTATATGGAGTTCCACAGGCCATGTGTCCTGCACAGACCTAGAGAACCAGTCACAGAGACAAGATATGAGCTTTACCTTGGCAGGGCAGGGAATGGAGTGCTTTAGAAATCATATCTGATACATAAGCTGTTTCTGCTTCTAGGTGGAAGAGAGCATTGCTTTATAATTTTTCTGCCATCAAATGGTGCATAGCCATGGAGCATTTCAAAGCTGCTGTCATCTCTCCCAGAGCTCTCACAGCCCTGTGCCTGCTCCATGAACCGTGTTACCATTCTTTGTCATCACTATAGGACCCATCCTGGCATCCCTGACTGTTGGATATATAAAATGGTAAATAGGAGGTGTTCAACAAGTGATTACTAGGGGGATGAATAAATGTCCTATATGATGCCTTTAAACATCTGGAAGTGCTTCCCAACTCATCCTATATCTGAAATCCAAACCCCATTAGCAATCCTCTCTGACCCTTTCTTGAACTTCAGTCTGCTAAGCTGAAAAAAGAGAAAGACATAGAATAGGATGAGAAGCAGAGATTTTTCTCAGCCCCATGGGCAGCTCACCTCCCTTGCCCATGGATTCCAACACAGATCAGGAGCCCAGTGGACTTGGCTGCCACTGGCCGCCATCCCTGACAGGTGAGCAGGAGAGCCTGGCCAGGGACCTCCATGGCTCATAGAGTGTGTGGGGGCTATGCTGTGACCTGCAGCTGACCTAAAGAGCTCAACCTAAGTTCTCCAGCAGGACATCTGCACCTGTGCTGGGAGAGCCTAAAGGACAGTGTGAAAGACACCCCACGGAGACATGATGAGATTGTGCTTTGCAGGTTGGGATAATTTCTGAGGGGTTGAAGTTTCTTTCCCAAATAGGAGAGCAATGGAAAGAGGTCCCTCAAATCTCTAAGAAAGCCATGGCTAAATATAAAATGGGGAGGAAGACTAGAAATGAAGTGGGGCGGGGAGAGAGCAGAGAGCAAGAGTAAGAGCATTTTTACAAATATTCCCATAGTATTCAAGTACTGATGCAAGGGATTTCCCCCTGAATTAACTCATTTCCTCTGCTTCTGGTGAAATTCCTTGGGAACAAACAAAGTTCCACTGGAACAACTGAAGACAAGGAGGCCAGAAAGAAGCTACTTGGCTCCTTCCTTAAGTTCCGGGGATCTCATGAATTCTTTTCTAGGAGATGCTATAACCAAGAATGTGTGGTCTGAAGTGACTTCCATGGTTTTCTATTCAAATTTCCCTGTTTCTTAGATAATATATCTGAATGCTGTTACATCTTATTCCAAGGTACTATGATTTGAAAGTGTCTCTTGGAAAATGTGTTGGAAATTAAATCACCAGTGTGCCAGTGTTGGGAGGTGGGACTTAGTGAGAGGTGATTAGGCCATGAGGGCAGAGTGAATGGACTGGTGAGAGCATCACAGAATGGGTTGATTATTGTGGGAGTGGATTTCCTATAAAAGAATAATTTTTCCTCCCTTTTGCCCTCTTTCCTTTCTCTGTCTTGTTTTCTACAATTACAATAATTCAGCAAGAAGGCCCTTGCCAGATGCTAACCCCACAATCTTAGACTTTCCAGCTTTCAGAACATGAGGAAATAAAATTTTCATTCATTATAAGTTACCTAGTCTGTCATATTGTGTTATAGTAATGCAAAACAGACTAAGGCATAGGGGGATGGAAAATATTTGGGGTGATGGAGTGCTGGAGGTCAAAGAAAAGTGATTGTCTCATGCATCTTTGGTGAAGCTTGGAAGCCTGTATTAGGCCCTATTACTCCATTTTGTTGGATTCTTATTCGGTTGCTGATTTCCTTTTGTGTTCACTGTTAACCAGGGGCCCTCAGTTGCAATACTGTGATGCTGGGGAGCAGGAGCGTCATTCAGTGTGCTTTGGTATCCTTGCTCCTCTCTCAGGGATGGTCCCATTTTCCGAACCTGGCCCACTGGAAGGGTTCAGGATGGAGTGAGTAACTTGTCGTATCCCAGCAACATCTTGTGCCCTCAGATGGAGCACAGTGAGTTCCAAAGGCAAAAAGGACTGACAGAGGACATGGTAAGAGCTGATGTTCTTCACCTGTTCTCAAGGTGATGCCAAGACTGAGCTGGAAGCTAGGGTGTCACACTTCTCTGTTAATGAATTTTCTAGTGTCCTAGAGCCTCTGGCCTATGCATAGAACAAATCCACCCCTGGTTAGGTGACAGCTCTAATAATCCATTTTTTCCCCAGACTGACCCCACTCTGAAGGAAAATTCAAAGAGAATGGATAAGCAGAAGAGAAATGGGTGAGGTTTTGGAAATGGTCAGTAGACTGATGAGATGGACTAGGATGGTCAGTACCATTGTCCCATCTTATAGATGAAGACTGAGGATCAGAGGATACATTGACCAATTCCTTACGGGTAATAAGAGACACTAGGTCAAGTTTCAGTTCTGGGGGTTTATTACAGACACACTGAGGAATAAAGAATGTGATTTGTACAGTAGCACCCTGATGAGGCTTCCTGTGCTTTCACTACAGTGGGGTAGAGTACCGAGCAGAACTTTCACTTCACTTGGAATTCATCATGATTCTTGAAGACTTGCCTTCTCGTACATGTGTATGCATTTCAGTTTACCTGCTCCATTGGTTAGGATGTTTCCAACTGCAAAAAGCCAGAAAGAGTCTGAGACTTGTTTACAAGATACAGACATTTAAAATCTTACATGAAGAAAGTTTACAGGCAGGATAGACTCGAGGAAAAATGCTTTGTCTGGACTGGTTTTTGTGCCTGGTCAGCATCTTTCCCCTCAGAGCATCTTACCCCTCAGGGCTCTGCCCTTCCTTCATGATTTCAAGATGGCTGCTAGCACTGGCTGGGGTAGAATGCTTTATTTTTTAAAATTTATTTTTATGGTTTGTTTTTTTGTTTTGTTTTGTTTTGTTTTGAGGCAGGTTCTCACTGTGCAGCCTAGGCTGGCCTTGAGCTCAGTATACAACCCAGGCTGGCCTGGAACTTATAGCAGTCCTCATGCGCATTGAGATTACAGGTGTGCACCAACACAAGCCTTTATTATTTTATATGTCTATGCAGTAGGGAGTAGAAATCCTTCCCTAGCCTAGCACAAAAGCCCTTCCTTTCTACTTGATTGGTCAAATTAGCCATATGCCCATGTTTAAACAAATGACATTGCCAGGGATGTGCTATATGCTGATTGGCCTAAACCTGAGTTCCTGAGTCAACACTGATAGGGAGAGGAGGTCACCATGAATAGGTTAGTGTATTCTGAAAGCATATCTAAAAGCACACAAGTTAACTGGGGATTACAGACATGTAAACAAAATAGAAGTCTCTTAGGAAGGAGATAGGGCAAAAAATGCTTGACAGGTGCCCAAGTGAGCCTATCACATCTAGCATATAAGGGAGGTATTGGCACCTGCCAGGGTACTTTCTGGGAAATTTTCAAACTCTTCCTCCTTTGAAACCATTGGTCTTTCCCTCCTTTAGCTGACCTGGGGTTGCCTTTGGCTGTTCCCTTCTTCCTAGCCTACAAAATTACGTCAAAATGGCAGGGTTGATTTTGCTCAACAACATAGGCATAAGCTATAGCAATTTGTGTAGGTAGTGACTGCATGTGGCTGTTTTCTGCCAAAGGGAGCCGTATAACTGGAATTAGATCAGAAAGGTTAAGCCCCTTACTCAAGGTCATGTACTATGGAGGGTCAGAGCTTGTATTGGAAACAGGTCTTTCTACCATATCAGGAAAATGTCAGCATGGGGGAAATGATATCAGCCCTTTAATGGTAAGGGTATGTGTAAAGAAGTCAAATTTTGACCTTGGGCAAGTTCTTTAATTTTGCCAGGCCCTGGTTTACACACCAGTACAGTAAAAGGGTCTTATTAGAAGATATTGAAAGTACCTCTCAATTCTAAGAATCTATGAATAGCTTTAGATTGTGGGTCTCTTCCAAGAACCTGACAACACTTGTTCTATTAGATCATTTAACTACAGATTATTTGTTTAAATAGTTTCCCAGGAGTGACCCAGAACATCCTACATAATAAACCAGTTGTTAAATCATAAACAATATGGACAGAAGTCATCATCATTATGCTTCTCATCTGAACATCCCCAGAGCCTTCTGGTTGCTTGGACACTCTGCCTAATGGAGTGTTGTCAGGGATTCCCTATGTAGTGACCACTTTTCCAAGAACTAGAAAAAACATACTGTAACAAACACTAGAGCTCTATTGGAAAAAATTTGCTTTTTTGGATGAAATAAAACTGTGAATAATTGAAGAAATTTGTCTGTGTTCTTTTTCTAAAACCTCCTTTCTTATTTTGGCATACATATTACCAACCTTATAATCTGTATCTTAGCACATTTTCTGTTGCTATAACAAAATAGCCAACACTGGATAATTTATAAAGAGTAAATGTTTTTTGGGCTTACAACTCTGGGGGTTGGGAAGTCTGAGAGTATGCCATCAGTATCTGCTCAGCTTCTGGCAAGGGCCTCATTTCGGTTCAACTTACAGTAGAAAGCAGGGGAAGAAGATGCATGCATGAGAGACAAAATGTAAGGGGTAACTTTTGTTTCTAATAATCCCTTCTTGAAGTGACTAATCCAATCCTACCAAAGTGAGAACTCACCCATATGAGAAAGGCATTAACTTAATTAGGAGGGTCCTTCCTCCATGATCCAGATAACCTCCCACTAGATTCCATCTCCCAGTACTGCCCCATTGAAAAGTGAATGTTTCAACACATGAATTCTTGGGGGATACACTCAGACAACAGCACATTGTTACTCTGAAGTTCTCAGCCTATGGTGTGGTGTGTTTCTTGGGGAGAGGTTGACAGAAACCCTTAAAGCCCCTATCTCAAAGGAATACATAAGTAAGGACAGTCTGACATCCCCAAGTGGAGCATCTTCAGTGTCTCTTTGCAAGTGTCACCCCAAAAACTCTTGTCATGATCTCTCTGGCCTGTCTTGGGCCAGTGCCCATCACTATGACCTTGGCCAGATTTGATTTATGGGGGTAAGGAGAACAGCAGATTTAGGCACACCCCACTATGGAACTGAATGTGAGAGGTAGGGCATTACAAATGGGGAGGTGGCTGTCACCTCACTATGAAGGCCAGTGAGAGGGAGAGCATCTCCTACGAGGAGGGTCTTTTAGATCTTGCAGTGTATCCACAGGGAGGAAGCCAAGTGGGACCCACTTGCTACTTGTCCTTCTAACAAAGGGCCTCAGAAAATATGAGGGTCTTTTGGATACCATGGCAATGTGGGTTAGGACTGCTGAAGGGCCTGGAAAATTGAGCTGGGGTGTGAAATCTGCTTTGAATTTTGCTTAGACTGCTGTGAAAGAAATATCTGCTGCAGTCCAGTCTTTTTTGCATCTACAGCTCAGGAAGGTGAGAGAAGGCCCAGCATGAGCCAGGATCTTCAAATAAGGCCACCATCAGGTGAACCGTATCCGAACAGCATCTTAATGAGTGAACGTGGCCCTGTGGTCACCATGGTCTCTGGATTTGCCAGCCCCTGCTGTTTGCTTTACCATGGCATATGTTGGCCTATGTGGGATGACAGTGTGCCCCAGCAGGTCTCTGGGATACCTATAGAGGCTGTCCTCCTTCCCAGCCTTCCTTGTAGCGTGGTTGCCTGTTCTCTTTACTACTTGCTGTATAGCAGCAAGGCTGAGAATTCACCAAGATTCAGCTTTGCTGTGTGGACATGTGGGGATCTTTTCAGGGAGATCTGAAGCCACCCCCAGCTTATTCAGACAGACTGATGGAGAGGGTTCACCCCTTACTTTCCAGAGAAATCTCCATGGATCCTATCTCCTCCCAGGTGCAGGTCAGGTCTTTTGGTTATTTTGTTTGTTTCTCAGATTTTTGGCAGACTGAGGAGACTAGCACTCAGAGCTTTCATGTCTCACCCATAATTTTCCTCTATTACTTTATCTCCTTGTTGGGTTGAGGGAAATGAGAGGACAAAACAAGACAAAGATGGAACCACAGGAAGGCCAGGGTGCTGGGGGCAGTGGGAGTGCCTTCTTTTGGGTGAAACAGATGTATCTCTTTGTGTTTCTTTATTATTTGTAGAGTTAGAATGGAGCTAGAAGGTGCCCCAGGCTCTCCTGGTTGTGATCTCCCTTTGTACTTTTTTCTTGGAGGGCTGCTAAATGGGATTATGGAGGAGTTGTATCTAAGGTCACAAGTCATGCCCTGGCCACATTGTTAAAGGTGGCAGGAGGGAGATAATGGTCATCCAGACATTTCGTTCTAGAAGTCTCCAGAGGGTAACGCTCCGACTTCCTGGAAGCAAATTTGATTTAATCTATGGAATAATGGTTAAAATTCGGAGATGACCACCATAAAATGTACTGTCTTGTGTGATAATGAGTGTCCTGCAAATAGAAATGGTCAAACAGAAGCTGAAATATCAGCACACAAAGACACTGTGGAGGAGAGTTCTGTATGAAAACAAGCTCTAAAAACAAATGCAATTTTTTGAGCCTAAGACTCAGCAGAAAAGAACTCCCCCAGGCCCAAGATCTTTTGGGCTCTGTGACTGTCCCTTTCCTGTGCTCAGATGCTGTGGCTGTGACCCAGGAAGTATGGGTACCAGGCCAGGCCAGGCAGCTCCTTGCAGAGCATGTGCACCTGCTGGGACTTACTTCCGTTCCAGTCTCCATCACAACTGCTGGATGAATTTTCAGGATGCTACACCTTTTTCTCTCTGCCAACCACTTCTTTTTGCTACTTCTGCCACCCCCTCGAAGTCCATGGAGGTATTTGTTTCATTTTTTACTTTCAGAAGATAGCTCATAAGAGGTTTTGGTGTTGTCTGTGGGACCTGCAGGGAACAGTCTTGTGAATGGTTAAGTTGGAGAAAGGATTTTTTCTTCTATCTCCTATTTTTGGTCCCATAGGAGCAAGCATGAGTAAGTGGAAGGGGTAGACAGGGGTTTCACTTGCTTCCTGCCTGTGTATCTTGTCCCAGTATAGAGTGGAACCAAGAAAATGCAAAGGTGTCAGGGGTCCCCTATGGCTCCAAGATGCCACTAGGTAAGAAAGACTGTCTGTTGCTGTGCCTAGGCTGTTCCACACCCACAGCTCTGCCTACTCTTAACTCTGGGGTGGGATGGTGCTGGATTTGCCATCTAAGCAAATGTACTGGGTGCCAAATATGCTGGATTTGGGGGGCTGGCAGTGAACTTGAAGAGCCACAAGCCTTATGACCTTGTTTGTTAGAGGACAGAAATCAGGCCCAGAGAGACCCAAAGGGAGCTGATGGTGGAGCCTGGGCTGTCCTCCAAGTCTCCTGGGACATCCTGATCCTTCTATTGTGATAAACTCCAAGATGATCCTCCTGCCACTTGGGTTGTGTGAACAGATTCCAGTATGTATGAGCTACAAGGTACATCCCAATTTATCTGTCCCTTATGTCACTGTATAGGGGAAGAAATTGAAACTGAGAGAAATAAAATGTCAAAAAGATGAAGTTACTTGCTCCATATACATATTGGCACTAAAGACAGGCATGGGGCACCTGGCTCCAGCTTCCTCCACACCACCTTAGAAGAAAGCTCTTCTGGGAGCCTAAGGTACCAGACTCATACTAAAAACAACTAATGCTTCCCAAGCACTAATGCTTCATTGTCTCATTTTGTTTTTCAAAATGCTTTCATAAATTTATCTCATTTCATCCTCACCCTAGTCCCCTCAGCAAGCAAAAGCTCATAACAGCAGTGGCTAAGAGTTTCCATTCTTATGGAACACTACCCATGCCCAGGCCGTGGTAGGCACTGAGTGTGTCTGCACACCTAGAGAGCAGGAAGGATAGCTCCACAGTAGAACAGTGTTGTAGAGACAACTTGATCATTTGTCCATCTTCCACGGACATCAGTAAGTCAGTGGCAGAGTTTTCAATCCATTTCCCTGACTTCTGGCTCCTGGGTCTTGGAGCAGGTGGAAGCCCTGAGTGATACTGTAAATCAGGAAAGCCTTCCTGGAGGCCCAGAGAGCATTTCCTGCTGGTGCTCTCAGGCAGCTGGAAGCCCCTTAGAATGTGTGCTGTGCCCTTTGACAGGTGTCACCCTGGTGGGATGGAGTGCAAAGGTAAAATCATTGCTTGCACTGCACATTTTATCATGGTGTGTTGGGAAAGGACACTGGGATCTCGATCTCTACTTGCTCCCATTTATCCCTTCTTAGGGCCCAAGAATCATAGAATTTTAGGACTTGGAGGGCTCTGGGCATGGGCAGTGCCCATTCATGGCCCAGGTTCAATGTCTTCCCAGTTAAGATTTCAAAAATCCTTCATGTGGACGGCCAACCTCTTCCTGCAGGCAACATGGGTCTCATTGTCTGTCCTCTCCATGACCTCACTGCCATCCACATGAGCCTTATGCATGTCCCACCCCAGGTGACCTCTCCACCCGTGCCACCCACACTCCAGGAAGGCAGTTCTCCGCCTTTCCCTGGCACCTGTTGATCACCCCTCCCACATTCACAGCCCGGAAATTCTTTGTTGCCCAAATTCCACAGGATGGATGACAGTGTTTTTCCTCCTCCAAGGTTCCTTTTCTAACACTCAGATGGGCTGTGGCCATGACAGTAGTGGTTGTGCAGGGTCAAGATAGAGTGGGAAGATCCCAACCTAGCAGTGGTTTTCATTATGCTCACCTCTGCTCATCCTTCCCTAAGAGCGCTCACCTCCGTTTTCACCTACAAGGTTGTCCCACACATCAGCTCATTGGTCTTTATTGCCATGAAGAATGTTGAGCTAGCATTCTTAAGGTAGAGATGACCATTCAGAGGGGAAACATATGCTCATACAGGTTAAGGAACTAAGCCATGATTGGTCACAATGCTTGAGGAACAGAGTTGGGTCCTGTCACTTCAATCCCACCTAGAGGTATTTGCTCTCCAGTCTCTCTTCTTTCAGTTCTCTGGGCAGTCTCTCTACTTCTCTTAGTCTTCTCCAGTCTTGCACCTTCATGGATGCCATATGTCCACTTATGTCCACTATGTCCCTTCTTTTTTCCCACCCCAAGTTCCATTTACCTGAGAAATACAGACACCCCAGTTCTCCTAGCCATAATGCAGTGGGGTCACAGACATGCACAAAGGCTGAGTATGACAGGTAAACAGTGTGGAGGAAGAGGGACAAAGAAAGGATCCGTGAGTGGAGAGATACAGAAATTGGAGACCAGAAGAAAAGTGAGCAACACAAAAAAATATAGGTGCTAATGAGGGAAGAGAGGAAAGATGAGAGCTTTGGAATAGAAAGGCCAAGTCCTAGATCCAGCCTCACCTCTTACTGGCTGAGCCACTTGGGAGAGTCACTTAAGCTCTCTGAGCTTCATTCAGTGCCACTTTTTAGTGGCACTAAAAAGCCTGGGATGTATCAATAAATAGTTTTAGGAAATTCTGCCTTCTTGTGGGTGGAGATAGAAAATAGCAATAAACATAAAAAGTAAAGGATTTAGTATATTAGAAGAGAGATGCTATAGGGTTTTAGTCTTGGAGGAAGCCAGATCAGGTTGAACATGCCCAAGCTCATTACAAGAAATGCATGTGTGATGGGAAAATAGGGAGGCTGCTGGAGATATTGGGGGGATACACCAGACCACAATGGCCAGTATGATCCTGAGTGAGAAGATAGAGAAGTTTGGGTAGAGGCAGCCTGGTTTGACACAGTCATCAGGTGATCAGTCCTCAAACCAAAGCGGACATCAGGAGTCCACATCTTCTTGCCATACCCTGTCATTTGCTGGGAGTGAGCAGAGGAAGGTGTGATGTCAGCTCAGGTGTAGTGATGGACTACAAGCAGGGATGCTGAGGCCCTTAACCAACCATGCTGCCTGGAGTTGGAGATCTGCAGGATGCTGTATGTGAGAAAAAAAGTACTAAAGAATGGAACAGAACAAGTAGGGTGGGAAGAGCTGAATGTAAGCAGATTGCAATTTTAATAGCTTGATGAGGTAGTCTTATTGAGAAGGAAATATTTGAATGAAGGTTTGGAGGTGAAGTGAGGTTGGGGATGCAAAGATGTCATAGCTGTCATTGCTGCTGACATCACCACACCACCAGCTTTGCTGAAGAGTTAGGAGCTTGGTGTGAATTCATGCGTGGGAAAGCACTTTGCAACAGCGTAGACTTAGCTGCCAGAGAACAAAAGGAGACCATTTGTCCTGGCATCTTGGGCTGATATGTCCCAAAAAGAAGATATGTTGGCCTTGATCCCAGACCACGTGGGACCCCTTTGCTAGGAGAAGGAACCTAGAGGACTGCACAACTGCTCAGAGAGCAAGGCATTCTGTTTCCAGGGCATGCTGCTCCCAAGGATCCATAACTCTCTGAAGCCAAAGCAAATAGCTCCCAATGTCCCCAGAGGATAGAATCTTATTTTCAGCTTAACAATGGGATATAAAACAAAATCTTCTTTTCTCAGACAACTAGATGAATATGTTATTCTCCTTGACAACTGGAGTTAACAATAGCTCCAGATAAGAGATAATTTTTGTCTCTGTGGTATCCTGGCAGACAGTTTTGTCAGTAAAACCCAAAGGCAAGAAGGAAGGGGCTGGCAGTTTCCAAGTACTTAATGTGTGCCAGGTCAGATAATTTAGTTGATTTTCATAAGTATCTGAGTCCTCAATTCATTTTACAAAAATAGAAAACTGAGGTGAGGTCCAGGGGACTCCCTAGTTGGTAAAGATACAGTGGGGATCCAAACCCAGATCTGTGTGTCTCCTTCTCTTGCTTCTTACTACATTGCATTCCCTCTTGTCTGTCATATTCACCACTTATTAAAATGAAGCATTTTAATTACTTATCTGAGTATGTGTCTCCTCTTCCCTCATTCCTGATCTACAAACACACTGCTCTTGAGAGGAATAGGTGGACCATTTTTGCCTCTGCTTGATCCATAACAAGCACAAAGGGCCCTCTGCAGGGAGGCTGTAGAGTTGGGCATTATATGGCCAAGCTACCCTTAAAATCTGTCTATACCTTCCAGGTGAGAGAATGGGCATATGTTTTAATATGCTTTGGCACTGAGGTTCTTAAATAAGATTCTATGTCAGAATTACCCAAGGAGGGAAATTTCAATATGGCTGAATAGTGGAGGAGCCACACTGGAGCAACTCAGAAAATTAACTAAAAACACAGGTAATCAGAAGAAAAGGAGGGAAATATCCTAATGTCAAAATCAATCTGAAATGAGACTTGGAGATCAAACAAAACATAGGCATAGGAATTTATAAAGTGATTATCCAGGGCTGCCTGTGGATCTCTCACCTGCATGCTGAGCAGGACCTCCACTGGGGAAGCTTCCAAAAAACTTATGCACACTAATGGTACCGTTAACTCAAGCCACACAGGATAGATTTGGGATATAAGACCTCTCACCTCCTTTGCCTTCCTCCATTCAAAGGATGCTGCAGCCTGACAACAAATTTTACTGGCATACACAGGGGTGAGAGACTGGGAAGCTGCTCCCACCCCAATGGGCTGCCGGATTTTTTTTTTTTTTACATGTGCCGTAGTGGCTAACTGTAACCTCTAACAACACCAAGGTTAGGGACTGCAGCAGTGGTGGTGAGGGTAGTGAATAGAACAACATAACCCTTCCTGTCCCAAAAACAACTGGCATGAGAGAGGAACATGGATTGTGGACACAGAATTCAAGCAGCCTTGGGCTGTGAAGTCACTAAACCTCCAACCCTGTGACCAGCAGTGCAGGGAGCATTGGGTGCACAGTGACAAGGAGTGTGTGTGTGTGTGGGGGGCCTTCTCCAGTCCTGGAACCCTGTGACTGATATGTGAGAGGAGCCAGTGGTATGGAATGGAGAAGGCTGTGCAAGGTCCTGGAGGGGCTAACTGTACATGGGACTGGGAGTTGCCTTGGGCTGCTTCTGTCTGAGTGTCCCACAGCAACTGGGAGAGCAAAGCTGAGACAATCAGGGTAAGGAGACATGGGCAAGACATCCAGAAAGCTGCTGACTAAAGACTCTAGTTCCAACTGCCACATCTAGGGGCCAAGAACAACCCCACACCAACACTAACCCCACTGCATACTTGGTGGTGGGCTTATCCAACACAGATCTGGGCTTTGACTTGGACACTACCACAGAACTTTGGGCATCAGAGGAATTTTTTTCTTCTTTTTCTCTTTGTCTATTAGTTTGTTTCATTTTTGCTTTTTTCTATCAGTTTTTATTGGGGGGGAGTTGTTTAGATTTTGACATTCATTGTTTGTTTTGTTCTGTCCATTCTGTCTCTCTCTCTCTCTCTTTTTTATTTTTTAGTGTTTTTTTATTTTAAAGAGAAAAAATAACACAAAATTTCAAAACAAGATAATAGGAGGTAACAATGATTAATAGATTGCATATCTGAATTAGTTACTCAGAGTATAAGATATCAGCATTTAATTGTCTAAATAATATTAGCACAAACCTTTCTTTTCAATGAACTAGAGAAATTAGTAGTATAACTATCTTAACTATCATATGTATATATGCTTTTCCCTTCCTTCTTTTATCCATTCCCCCATTCCAGTTTCTCTTTTCTTTTGAAGTTTCTTCCCATTTTACAATATCTATTGTACATTTTGGATCTTATTTACATTTTCAGCTTCCACACGAATGAGACAATGTGATGTTTACACGTGTGCATGAGGTTTATTTCACTTATGAGGATGGTCTCAATTTGCATCCATTTACCAATAAAAGTCTTCAGTTTATCCTTTGTTATAGCTCAGTAGTACTCCATTGTATAAAAAGACCACATCTTTTTTATCCATTCCTTGGTTGATGGGCATGTGTTTCCAAGATTTAGCTATTACAAGTTGTGCCACTATAAACATGGGTGCACATATATCCCTGTCTCTCTCTTTCCTCAACTATCTTTCTAGATTCTTTGGTATTTATATGTGAATGAACATTGTCTCTAGTCTTTCTGGTATGCTTCAATATTTTTGGTTTCTTTCATCCTTTCTCTCCTGTCCTCTTCTCTAGTTTTCTAAAGCTTGGGTGATCATCTTTTGTCCTTCAGCCTTGCTTCTATATTTCTCTTCAGTTAATGTTCTGTTTTGCCCCCATCTGTCCTAAAGTCTTCTCTATCTTCCTGGGTAAAATCATTCTGCTAAGGGAAAACTCACTACAAATAAGTTCTTGGTTTATGTTGGATTTTGTTTTACGACTACAGATCTTGCTGCTATGGTTAAAGGTACCAAATTAACAGTTACCACAGTTGGTCAGTTTCTTTTTTTTGGTCAATTCCACATTCAGGCATTTATGGAAATAATTAGTTCATTTTAGTCATACACAAGAAATTTTAAGCATGGAATATTATTTTATAATCTAAATTTTCAGAATATACTATAATTTTAATGTAATCTAATATGAATTTTAAAATATTTTGTTTATTAAAATTCATAGTATATATTAAGAATAAAAAATAAATCAAAATATACAGTTTTAGAAAAGTTTGTCAGTTTCTAGGCTGTGCTTGATGATATTGCTATTGCTGATTATATTACTTTAACTAGGATGCCTAATGTACTCAATTGTTCACCTTTATATGACAATGTTGTGGTTGTCTGGAATCATAATAATCACCATAGTCTAGTACTGAAGGACTGGATTCTGAGCCAAATAGATAGAAACTTCTCCTCCCTAATAAATTAGGAAGGTAGGATCTTGGGACAGACACAAAGACCAAGAAAGTCCTGATATACCTAGAGGACATCTCTGAGGATTAGGCATTTCCTAAGGAAGCCTCAATGCTAGCAATAAGCTACTTAACATGATAAACTTATAAGCACCATGAAAAAAAAACAAATTAAAATAAAGCATAGAAAATGACAAGATACAGAAACAAAATGCAACCCCAGGCTTCCAGTCCAACCAATGACAAAGCCAGGGGACAATAAGAGAGAGGAAGTCAGAAGCCACTCAGCTGAATTTTCTAAAATGATAGCAGTAGCAGTAAAAAAAAAATCCCAGATGAATGACAACCATAATGAAGGGCTTGTTCAGTGAATGTAGAGTAGAGATAGATAAAAAGATAGAGGAGCTTAGGAAAATAATGGAAACTGTGAACACCCAACATAGGAAAGTAATGGAATCCATGAAACAGAGCCAAACAGATACCTAGGAAATTGAAAACTTCATTGAAAGTTTGCAAAACTGAATGAACAAAAGTGAAAACAGACTACCAGACTTAGAAGACAAGAGTGGAGTTAGTGATCATGAATAGAAAGATTTTTAAAAATAGCAAGGGGCCACAAAAAATCAATCTAACAACTGCAAGATGATGCAAAAAGAACAACATAAGATTTATAGGCGTGAATGAAAAAGCAGAGGTCAGTGCAAATGACATAAAAAACCTGTTCACAGAAGTAGTGGCAGAAAACTTCCCAAACATGGAAAAGCAAATTGATCTACAGTTGAGTGAGGCATATAGAACTCCAGCTAACCATGATCAAAATAACTACACCAAGGCATAAAATGATCAAGAGTCCAGAAATTCAGCACAAGAACAGAATATTAAAAGCTGCTAGAGAAAAGAAACAAATCATCTGTAAAGGAAACTGTATCAGAATCACGATAGACTTCATAACACAAACCCTTAAGTCCAGAAGAGCCTGGAGTGGAGTATTTCAAGTCCTGAAAGAAAACAACCTCCAAGTCAGACTGATACACCCTGCAAAAGTATCTTTCAGGATCAATGGAGAAATAAAATATTTCCATGGCAAAGAACAACTGAAGACATTCATGACCGCCAAACCAGCTCTACAAAATGTTCTGAAGGATATTTTAGAAAGAGATAATGATGACCACATTCCAAGAACATCAATACAGAGAAGTCACCAGGAAAGGCAAGCAATTAAAAAGAGGACAAGGATGAGACAATACATCTCAGTTATCAGTATCAACTGAAATGTACTCAATTCACCAATCAAAAGAAACAGACTGGCAGAATGGATCAAGAAATAAGGTCCAACAATTTGTTGCATATAAGAAACACATTTAATTCAAAAAGCAATTCAAAGACTGAAAATCAATGGATGGAAAACAATATTGCATGTGACAGAAATCCAGAAAAAAGCTGGGGAAGCTATTCTATTTGCAGACAAAGTGAACTTCAAACTAAGACTGATCAAAAAAGACAAGGAAGGTCACTACATACATGTTAAGGGAAGACTCTAAGAGTTCACAATCATAAATATATGTGTACCAAGTACTGGCACACCTAATTTTATAAAACAAATATTAATGGACATGAAAAATCAAATAAGCCTTAGCACAATTGCAATGGGGGTCCTCAACACACCACTATCACAAGTAAACAGATCAACTAGACAAAAAAATCAACAAAGAAATATCAGAACTGAGCCCATCCTGTGAACAAATTGACTTAGCAGATGTTCCACTGGACGTCATCAGAATACATGTGCTTCTCAGCTACCCATGAGACATTCTCCAAAATAGATCACATACCAATTCATAGAATATGCTTAAGTAAATGCAAAGGAATTGAAATTATCCCATGAATATTAACAGACCATAGGGCAATGAAATTGGAAATCAATGGCAATTACAAAGACTACATAAACACAGGAAATTAAATAACACTCTTCTAAACAACCAATGGGTCACAGATGAAATTAAAGAAGAAATTAAACAATGTCTATAATTGATGATAATCTTATACAACATACTAGAACTTATGAAATGCATGAAAGCACTTCTATGAGGAAAATTAATAGCAGTGAACACTCATGTCAGGAAAACAGAGCAAGCTCAAATAATCTAATGTTGAACCTCAAACCTCTAGGAAAAAAAGAACAAGTGAAGCACAAATCTTATATAGGAGAGGAAATTATAAGGATTATAACAGAAATTAATGCAATTGAGACTAAGAAAACAAAACAAAGAATCAATAAATTAAAAAGTTGGTTCTTTGCAAGAATAAATAAAATTGATAAACCCTAAGACAATCTCATAAAAAACAGGAAAGAAAAGACTCAGATTCATGCATTGGGGAACAAAAAGTGTGAAATCACTACAGATCTTGTGGAAATTCAGAAGATCATCAATTCATATTTTGAAAATCCTTACTCTCATAGGGTGGAAAACACAGAAGAAATGGAAAGATTCCTATATGCATATGAATTACCAAAGCTGAAGCAAGAAGAGATAAAAATTCTAAATAAACCAATATCAGTCAATGAAGTTGAAGAGGTAATTAAAACTCCACCAACAAAGAAAAGCCCAGGTCAAGATGGATTGACTGCTGAATTCTAAAAGAAATTTAGGGAAGATCTAATGCCATTAGTCTTCAAACATTTTAATGAAATTAAAAGAGATACAAGATTGCTGAAGTCATTCCTGGAAAGAAGCATTACCCTGACACCCAAACCAGAGAAGGATTCAACCACAAAAGAGAACTACAGGCCAATCTCCCTCACAAACATAAATGCAAAAATTCTCAATAAGATATTGGCAAACAGAATGCAACAAATCATCAAGAAGATTATAGGATGAAATATGATGCATCCTAAGGATGCAGGGATGGTTCAACATATGCAGATCAATAAATGTAATATACCACATCAACAGAGCCCAGGACAAAGATCACATGATCATCTTAATAGACAGAAAAAGCATTTGACAAAGTCTAATGCCCATTTATTGTAAAAATGCTACAGAAAATTGGAACAGATGGTCTTTATCTCAATCTGATAAAAACCATCTATGAAAAACCAATAGCCACCAGCATACAAAATGGACAAAAACTAAAAGCTTTCATTCTGAAACCCAGAACAAGGAAAGGATATCCATTATCACTATTCCTATATAATATAGTTCTGGAAACATTAGCCAGAAAATTAGATAAGAGAAAGAAATAAAGGTTATAAAAGTAGGAAAAGAAGAAGTTAAATTATCATTATGCAGATGACATGATACTCTGTATAGAAGACCCCAAAAACTCTACCAAAAGACTTGTAGATTTAATAAGCAAATTCAGTAACATGGCTGGATACAAAATCAATACTTAAAAATCAATAACATTCCTGTACACAAACAACAAACTTATTGAGAGGGAAATTAGTGAAACAACGCCTTTCACAGTAGCATTGAATAAAAAGTGAAATACTTAAAAATCAATCTAACAAAGGAAGTAAAAGATCTTTACATTGAAAACTGCAGTATTCTGAAAAAGGAGATCAAAGAGAATATCAGAGAATGGAAAGGTATGCCTTACTCTTGGGTAGGAAAAACCAACACAATAAAAATGGTCATAGTCCAAAAATACTTATACAAATTTAATGTCATTCCAATCAAAATAGTAATCACAAACCTCACAGAACTAGAGATAGCATTACTAAAATTTATTTGGAACAAGAAGAGACCTGGAGTAGCAAAAGCACTTCTGGACAACAAAGACAAAGCAGGCGGCATAACAATCGCCAACTTGAAATTATACTACACAGCTACTGTGATAAAAGCAGCATGGTACTGACCAAAAAAACAAAACAAAACAAAACAAAACAAAACAAACCAGACGCAAGGATCAATGGAGCAGATTAGAATATGCAGAAACAACTTTAAACACACTCAACCACTTTATCTTCTGCAAGGGTGCCAAACCTTCTCACTGGAAGAAAGATAGCCTCTTTAATAAGTGCTGGAGAAACTGGCTTTCCACACGCCAAAGACTAGACGTGGATCCATGTCTCTCATCATGCACTTAACTAAAATCAAAATGGATCAGAGATCTAAATATTAAAACAGAAACATTAAATCTCCTGGAAGAGAGAATAGGTGGAACTCTTAAAGACATAGAAGCAGGGAGAGATTTTATGAATAAATTTCTAATTGCACAGGAAATATTACAAAGAATCAACAACTGGGATTTCATCTCATTAAAAAGCTTCTGCACAGTAAAACAAATCAGCAATAGAGTAAAGAGACAACACACAGATAGGGACAAATTTTTGCCAGTTTTTCCTCAGACAAAAGACTGCTACCTAGAATACATAAAGAACTGAGAAGACTAAAACCCCCAAATTAAAAAACCCAGTCCAAAATTGGGCATCTGAGATGAACACATGCTTTTCAGGTGGAGAGGTACAAATGGCAAATAAATACATGAAACATATTCAACATCACTGGTTATCCAAGGAGCAAATGAAAACAATGCTGAAATTCTATCTCACTCTGGAAAGAATAGCTATTATCAAGAAATCAACCAATAACAGATGCTGACAGGGCTGTGGGGAAAATGGAACCCTCTCCACTGTTTGTGGTAGTGTAGACTGGTGCAATCACTGTGGAAATCTGTGTGGAGATTTCTCAAAAAAGCAGGAATAGAGGTTCCATTTTGCCCAGCTATCCTGCTTCTTGGTATCTTCCCAAAATAATTAAAAGTATACCATAGTGATATATGCACACCATGTTCATAACAGCACAGTTCATAGTAGCTAAACCTTGTAAACAGCCCAAATGCCTATTAACTGATGAATGAATAAAGAAGATGTGATTTGTTAATACAATGGAATACTAGTCAGTCATAAAGAAGGATAAACTTGAGACATTTATAGGTAAATGGATACACCTAAAGACCATACTCTTAAGTGAAATAAGTCAGACACATATGTATAAATATTGCATTGTTTCTCTGATGTGATAAACTGAAAGTGTAAATAAGGACCAAAATATATAATAGATATTGCAAAGTAGGAAGAAAATGTTCAAATGGGTAGGGGTACAAGTGAAGGGTGAGGGCAAAAGGAAGGAAGGGAAAAGAAAAAAATGGGACAAGGAAGATAAAATGGAAGCAAAGCTTTAGTGAATAAGAAGTGGAAGAGGGGAAGAAGGGAGATGAGGGGAATGGAGAAGCAATAAGAATCAGGGTATATCATGTACGGGTACATATTCCATATGATGAATATGAACATTATATCTAAGCTGCACTAATAGAAGTAATTAATGATTAAAAAATAATTACCCAAGGATCTTGGTAAAATATAGATTCCTAGATCCTGCCATTGGACATTCTGCTTTGGTGGGTTCAAAGTAGAACCAATAATGTGCATTTTAATAAGTGTCATTATTCTGTAAGAACATATATTAGATGGGAAACTATTAGGCTGGATGACAGTGGCATTTGGTAGGATTCCTAGGGAAGATGGCCACTATTCTTTTTGTGTCTTTTGGAAAAAGGCCAAGGGAAGTAGCTCTCCTGGCTCCTGGAAAATGCCCAGATGGTCTTTTCTCAGATCCACTAACAGGACAAAGTCCTGGATCAAAGCAGTGAACTTGATCTCATTCATGTTCAAAGCAGTGAACATGATCTCATTCATGTCCTTAATGTGGTCAAGTATCTTCAATCTGCTCAGAAATACCCCTATGAACTCTTAGAGAAAGTTAAGTGAGCTTGTCCAGAACTTGACAGTGTATTGGTCCTGTGATAGAAACCTCAGGGATCTTTCCATCCAAACCCTGGGTTGGTACGTGAACTTCAGAGGCTAAGTACTAGTTTGTAGTCACATGCCCACAAAGGGTCTCCAGTCAGATAAGAAGCCCAGGTCTCCTGATTCTCACGTCATCCCTTGCTGACTTCTTTTCAAGCCCTCAGATATAGGCTGCTCTCTCATCTAGCATCTAGCTGTCCACTGTGGCTCAGCAGGCCTGCTGACTCTGAGCACATCAGGGACATTTTCTAGGTGTGACGAGGAAGACTCTCAAAGTTCATACCTCTAAATCCCAAGTCCCTAATGTGTGTCCAGGGCAGAAGCAGAGCTGGTCAGAACCCCTCTCCCCATATTCAGTTCCTGATGTTTATCTCTCATTTCCTGTTAATGGATTAAAACCCACCTCTGAGTTCACTGTGGCCCAAAGTTTGGTGGTAGAGTCTGATACTACTTTGGATGGCAGCAGGCAAATATTTTATTTTATTTTATTTTATTTTTTTTTTTGGTTTTTCTCCGGTACCGGGAACCGAACTCACGACCTTGCGCTTGCCAGGCAG
>NW_004955453.1:15678021-15842152 GCF_000276665.1 Chinchilla lanigera
GGACTTAGCAAATTACAGACAAAATGGTAGGAAATTATCAATGGTTATTGTTTTACATATTGTTATCTACAAAATAGTTTCTCAGGAAAACAAATAGACAAATAATAGTGAGTTACAGACAAAAGAGGTAGGAGATTATCAAGAGTTGTTTTACTATACTTTGGTATCTTCAAAGTTGGCCGTGGTCTCTTTAAAATGGACATTGGTAAATTGGAGGTGAGGGTGGAATTTAGAGACCTGAGTTCTTGTCCTTGGTCTCCTGGTCAACATGGGTACATCATTCCTTCATCTTGGTTTTCCTTCTCCTTGTTCTAAGTCAACATGAGGAAGTGGTTCCTCATCATTTCAATTCTGAAAAGTCTAATAATTAGTGACTCCCAAGGGGGAAGGGGACATGCACAGAGGTGAGGGGAATGGCTAGTGGAATCTGAGAAAGGCCCAGCATATTCCTTCTTTGTGTCTTCCCCTGTAGACTGAGCAAGTGAATGAGGGAAAGTCTTCCTCAGAGAGCTCTAGCAGGACCTGAGGTTTCCTCCTCAAGGATCTTCTTTCTCCTTCTAACTCACCTGTACAAACCACATGGCCACAACAGACGACTTGTGGAAGAAACTATAATTCTTAGATGTTCCATGTGTTTTTATAAGCACTTAACTTTGTCAGGATAATTTATTGAGATACAAATTTATATTGCTCTTGCCATTGTAGAAGAGTCAGAAGAGATTAGATGTTTTCCTTCTTCTCCATTCCATCTTTCCTTAGGAGCAAAAAAGTGTGTGAATCAAGTGGAAAATGGTTTTATTTTCCAAAAGAGCTGGATGGTAAAGATAGGAGGTGAGTGAGTTAGACAGTGGGAGACAGTAGTTTGGAGGTGAGGAAAGGGTGGAAGAGAATTGTGTCTGCCAGGGTCAAACCTGGGAAACAGAAGCCACTTCAGATATTCAACACAGAGAATGTAAGACGGGAATTGGTTTGAAAGTCATGGGATTATTGAGAAACCAAATAGGGTTGGGAATTCAGGCCTGGGATCAGCAAGAGGATGGGGCCTGGTGGCTGTAGGCTGGCAGAAGAAGAGAGGTCCTGAAGCTAGCTGAAAGAGGAAGTTCAGGAGCCCTGCAGGAGATTCTGGAGTCTCCTAGAAAAGGCAATGACTGCTGGAGATGCTTCTTAAAAATTAGAAAGGGGTAGCAAGACTTGGATTCTCCCTTTATGTCTAGTCCTATGGAGACCACCTAGGCAACTCTCCTTGAAAGAGGAACAATTGGCTCCATTTCTGCTGAGCCTGACCCTATTCCCATGTACTGATATGTGCAGAGTGGGCTAGGACTTTTCCTTACCCCT
This sequence comes from Chinchilla lanigera, assembly GCF_000276665.1. NCBI lineage: Eukaryota > Metazoa > Chordata > Mammalia > Rodentia > Chinchillidae > Chinchilla > Chinchilla lanigera. The sequence continues at coordinate 15,679,360 of NW_004955453.1, forward strand.
TCAGTTGGCTTTAAGCCATGCATATTGGTCTAGCTGAGGTGCTGATGGTAATCTTTGGAGATGGCAGGCATGTTTCCCTGACCCCCTGCTGCTCCCTTAAGTGAGCCAGAGTGAGGCGGGATGTGTGAGCCAATGCTTCACACTGTTGGCTGGGATTGAGCCTTGGGAATAGAGTTTATGACTTCCTGGGGCTTCAAAGATTACACATCAGAGCTGAAGCACCTACCCTAAAACATTAGATGCTATCTCAGTGGTGTTATGCAGATTAGTCTTTCTGCATATCTTTCTCTCTGCATATGGTAGAGGTGATTTCAAGCCTTCTACCTAGCCCAGCTCATGGCACTCACATATTTCCCACCACTCTTATAGTCACTCATCCTCAAACCACTCCCTTAGTCACAGATGAAGAAAATCTGGGTTTGGTCCTGGATACAGGTTTTTGTTCTGCATAGCCATCATCATGGCTGGACTTAGGACCCCTTGGTTCCCATAACTATAAATATGTTTTAGTGTTTTTATTCTCACCATGGGTTGCACTGGATGTGGTAGATTGGAATTGACTCTCTAGAATTCCAATAACTTTTCATGGGATTACAAATGCAAACTTCCTGGGCCATGAGGAGGACTGGGAAGGGCTCTCTATATAGTCCTTTAGCAATGCCTCATTTTGGGATAAACTGGAGAACTGTGTCCTATTTTCAAGGAAGGACAAAGAGCTGAGGTCCTTTGATGAGCGGGACAATGTAGCAGGGTTGAGCAAGAGCAGAGCCTTGGGAGCCTCAAAGACTCCTGTGTTGTAGGCACAGAGTGAGGCAGTTTCCTGCTTTTGGGTGAAGCGCCTGGCCTTGGACATTGAACACCATGGAGATCAGTCCTCCATCTGTTTCCTGAGCACCATCTTGCATCCCTTCCAAACTTGGGACTGAAAAAACAAAGAGGAATGTGGCACTACTTTGCACTTGACTTGTGGAATAATATTGGTCCCTGCCGCAAGAGTTACCAATGTTCCCACACCCTGTTTTCACAGACCAGTATTTCACAGTCCAATTGAATACAGCTTCTTCCTCTTATCCACTGAGGAAGTGGGTCCCACTGGGATCTTAGGTATATTAGACATTTTGACCCTCTGAGAAGCTTATCATTTTTTGTTCTTCTGTGCAGCATAATGCAAAGAGGAAAACAAGGGAAGGTAGGCAGCCTTCCTCAGCTTCCTTCTTAGTGCTAAAAAGGCCTCCACTGTGGTTGTCTAGGAGGGGAGTATTGGTGAACAACTCTCCCAAAGCTTGTCTCTGTTGGAAGCTCATCTCCACCCTTCCTAAAAGGATGGTCCACTCATCTGACAAGAAGAGTTCAATTCGGCTTAATTAAGGAAGGTTTGTTGAACACTGAAGACTAGGTCGTATGCTACGTTCCTTGGTAGACATAAGATGAACCACAGAAAATGAATACACCTTGAATGCACAATACTGTTAGGTGAAATAAATCAGGCTCATAAGCTTAAATATCACATGACTTCTCTTATATGAGAACCCCAAAGTAGAAATAAATTAAAGAGCAAACTAAGAGAGATAGTAGAAAACATGGCGGTAGATCTTCTGCAAAAGGGAAGGGGAGGGGAGAAGGGAACAGGAGGAGAAAGAATGAAGATGCGTTACATATATGCACCAACTCCCTGAAAGGAATATAATTGTTATGCATCACAGACATGTACTAATAAAAAGAAAAGTTAAAGAAAGTTGAACAATAGAAAGTTCTTGCCTCTTGGGTGTTCATCACTGGAATTAGAAATCCAAGCAAACTCAGCTCTTTCCCAGCAGAGGGTGCTTGTCTTCCCGAAGGCCGCTTCTGCTGCTTCACAGTGGGTGTAGAGACTGCCCCACCATGAGACAGTGTCAATCTATGTCATTTCCAAGTTTTTCATAGGACATAGATTAGCTATGCAGAGTAACTCACCATCAGAAACCCAGGAGGGTGTTGCTTCACACTGCAGGATTCCCATAAATAAAAGGGAAGCTGTTTCTCCTCCGTGGTTTAGATGCTGCATGGAGGCAGAGGGATGCACAGGAGACATACAGAGCCTCTCAGGCTTCAGAACGTCTGGCTCTTTGAGAACATCTTCACTTCCTGGTTTGGCTTAGTGGAGGCTGCATTTCCAGACTGTCGTATTCACCCCAATTTATCCAGTAGCCAAAGGGAGCAGGGCAGGAGATGGTTCTCCCTTTCTGTTCCCATATGGTTGTGCTCTGTGGAGATCCATTTGGATTCACTGGAGATTAAAGTCTACCAGAGTCCCAATTACCAACAGTACCCTGAGACTAAGTTTTGAGTGAAAGTAATTTATTTGGGAGTTGTCCCCAAGGAGCTCTAGCAGGGGAGTAGAGATGTGAGACAGAGAAAAAAGAGAAGCTGGTTCAGGGGATGTTAATGAGTAATGTCCCCATTGTGGGCAACTGGGGGCAGTCAACCCTACCATGGGCCTCATAGAGATGGCAAAGAACACACTTCAGAGTTATCCTGAAGGTCCAGGAAGTTGGGCTGTTCATTTTTCCACCAACTGTCTTTTATCATTTGTTGAGGACTTTGCATTAGAGTGTGAACCCTTGTGCAGACCACTTACAACAGGATCCCTTTAGAAGTTGAGAAAATGCGGCTCTTGGGATTCCTCTTCAGACCTATGGAATCACAATCTGAATGTGCCACAGATCTCTGTAGTTTAAGCTTCCTAGGTGGTTCTTGGGTCCAATAAGTTTTGAGAAATCTGCTGTGGAAAACCCATTGAGTGGGAAGAAAAAATGAAGAAACACTCAGGGTATGAAGGTGGGGTCCACTCTGTAATCTGACAATCAGGGTCTCAGTCAGAAGCTAGTAAGAGAGGTTTTGCAAAGTACTGAATCCCTTTGCTTTGAGACATTAGTGCATTGAGTCAGAGTTAGAAAGCTGCACTTGGGGGCTGGGGATTTAGCTCAGCGGCAAAAGCGCCTGCCTGGCAAGTGCAAGGTCGTGAGTTCGGTTCCCGGTACCGGAGAAAAACCAAAAAAAAAAAGAAAGCTGCACTTGGTATTGCTTCATTCTAGAGTCCAGCCCATTTAATAAAAAGGAGTATATGTGAGAGTGTTGTCAGAAGTAAAATCTTGTAAGTAATCTTTATGATACAAGAAAGTACTATTTATTGGATGTGTGCTACTGCCTGGACGTTGTTTTAAATGTCTTATGTGCATAAAACTCATTTAATGTTCACTACAACTTCTGAGACTAATACTACCCTATTTTGTAGTTGACGAGACTGAGTCAGGGAGAAGATAAACTGCTCAAAATAAGGGATCTGACAGGAGATTCAGGATTCAAAGCCAGGGACTCTGGCCTCCTGAATGTTCACTGTGCTGACTTCTCATGTGGTAAAAATGAGGCTGTGTTTGTTAAAATGTTTTCATGATATTGTAGTCAGTGTTCATTCAGAAAACTCTGAGGAGCCTCCTGAGTGATACCAACTCTTTTCTTCCTTTCTTTATAAAGCACTGACCTCTGATATTTCCTAGTAGTAACAGAAAACAGACTAATACAGGTAGAGAATATAGGATTGGGAGTAATTTTAGGGAAAGAATGAAGGTTTAGAATGAATCATGTTGTATTTAAAGAGCTAAGAAATAGGGAACATATGAGGGAGATCTGCAATGATGGCATATAAACAAAACTTCCTTTTTATTGTGGAAAAAGTTCTTGCTATCTGATGGTTCTACTTGAAATCTTGTAGGCCTTTTTCCCCCCATAACGTCACTGGAAAAAAGCTTTGTTTCACTTTTAACAAGACACATTTTTACTTTACTAGCTGATAAAGAACACATGTACCAGGTAAAACATTACTTAATTCAGATGTTTAAAAATGCAATTTTATTTTTAAAATTGAACTCAGCCACCATTTTTTTGTTGTTGTTTTTTTGCTGATAATTTAAACTAGCCTGTTCCGCAAAGTGACTTAGTCACTTCTGGTTTAAAATCTGGTCTGTTCCAGGGTCTAATTTTCTTTAATCTCTTTTCTCACGCAAGGATGGAATACAGAAGCTACATTGAAATCAAAGCCTGGTTTTGTTAAAGCCTAAACCTGCCAGGAGACTTTCTAGGCATCCTCGAATGGAAGAGAAAAGGAGGGAAGGCAAATAACTATGACCAAAACAGAGTAGAGATATTTTAAGGGCTGGAGTCCCCTGATGGTGGGGAGTCTCCTTGTAGGGAGTCTTCTGGTGATGCCTGGGAGAGGAGGCTGGTCTCCTAGAGGAGGACTAGGCTAGAGGACACATGTTATCAGAATGTGTCTTTGTTTTCAGTTAAAGAAAATACCCTTCACTCTGCCTTATTTCTCCTTCTCTAAGAGAAACAGGAGCAGAGTCCTGGTTCTCTGAAATTAACCAGGGCCTCCCCAGAGCAGCAGTCAGGCAGGAAGATTTAGCCCCCTTCCCCTCCGTTTCCCTCAGACCTCTCCTGGAGACCGACTGCCCTCTGTGTTTCACTTCCTGTCCTGCTCTTAAACGCTCCTCTGTGCAGCTGTTCCACAGCTGGTGGCCCTCTAGTCACCTCCTGCCCCCGTCACTTCTCTGCTGAAGGGGGCTTGGGGAGAGTGGGAAGGTGCAACATCAATATAAGACATTTCCTCCCCTGCCCCCTCAGCTGTGTAGCTCAGCTGCATGTCCTCTGGCACCCACAAAATCAAACACCTGCCTGCCAGATGTTTGCACCCACAGACCGGCAAGGCTGATGGCAGCCAGTCCTGCAGAACGGAGACAGGTATTTAATTGAGAGCAATGTTAAATGGAATTCTTGGCCTGAGAAAGACTTAGAGTGGGGGGCTGTCCTTTCCTTCCTTGTACCTTCAGGAAGTATGAAGCTAAACAATTGAATTCTTTATGTTTTAAAGTTATCTAATAGAAGAGTTCACAACTTCCCTTGGGCCCATTGTCAGAGAGTTTGTTTTATGACCTACAATATTTCTTTCTAGTTTTAAGGGAAGCAGGCTCATATCACGCAGAGCTTATAAATAATAATCACTCTTCCTTGTTCCCCAGGGCAAATTATTAGGAGAGGAGGAAGTGTGGTGAGTTGGGATGAGTCCTGTCTTTGGAGTCACACAAGCCTATGTTCCAATCCAGGCATAGTCTCAAACTAGCAATGACCTGCGTTAAGCTCCACATCTCAGTTTTGTCCTCTGTAACATGTGGATAGCAGCGCTTGTCCAGCAGAGTTTTAGGGACTAAATGGGTAACACGCATGGATCACTGCTGGCTCAGAGGAAAGTCCCAGCACATCAAAGTTGTTTCCATTATCATGGAAAGCCTGTTCTGTAGTAGAGGCAAAAAAGTAATGTCTGGTGTTACTTACTGTCGGTTCCCTCATACCTGATGTGTGCTGACCTAGGTGCCACACAAAACATGAGACCCCGCTAATAACTTTTCTTCAGTGCAGAGTTTTAAAAAATGTGTTTATGGTCTACCTGCATCAGAATTATCTGGAATCACTTGTTAAAACTGCAGAACTCTTTACCTTATTGATTCCAAATCTGGGTTCTATTGTGTAAGGGTGAGATCTCTGGACTCTGATTCTGACTCTGTTGGCAGGGACAGAGAATCAACATTTTTGCAAGTACCCCAAATAATTCTGATCATCTTAGAGCTGATTCTTAGGGTATGTCACTAAGCATATGTACCTCATAGGTCCAAAAGGGATGTCACCTGCTGTATTTCGTTGTTCTTCCCAAGAGTCAGCAGTCTGCTAGTGCTCACTTTCCTGGAATTGCAGGGGCACAATGTTAACTTTCCAAACAAACTTGAAGTTACATCATCAACTCTCTCATTAGGTATGAGCATCCAAAGAGGGCATGAAAGGTTCCCTAAGGGATGGTGGAAATGGGATGAGATGGCAAGAGTCCAGGAACAAGGCAGCAGGAAGAGGAGGGTTCAGACATGGCCTGGTGGTGCTTATGGGATGCTGGAGGCATGGTGAGCCAGCACTAGCTGTACAGTAGGGAGACATGGAGGAAGGGGTTGTAGGTTTTGTAGCATCTCCAGTGTTTGGATAGAAACTAAAAAATCTCATCAATCATTCCTGTGCTTCCAAATGACAAGATATTGGATTCCAGATATTTGAGGTCCCTTTTAAGAATAAATTAGGGATCAAGGAAAACAAATGGAAATAGAAAAAAATGAGGGAGGGAAGTGAAAACAAGGCAAAGGCCAAAGTTGATCATTAAATTAATGAATGAATTCATGAAGTCCCACTGGGTAGAAATCCCTGGATGTACAAAGACCAATCAAACATGAATAATCTCACCAAGGGGCAGTGACAGTGTGGGGCGTGTGAGGTTTTACAGCAAGATTCAAGGTGAAACTTTTGAGGGCATATTTTAATCTCAGCAAGATTCAGATTTTTCATCCTGCAAATGATGTAAACGGTAACTATACTTCTTTCTGGTTGTGATGAGGACTAAATTATATAATATGTGAAAAAGTAACTAGTACAGTGTTTGCTCATAAAATTATTCAATAATTGTTAAAACTTTCTTTGAGAAAACATGACTCCTACATAACCACCCAGATGTAAGTGGCACGACTACTACCCAACCAGAGTTGGTTTTAGTGTCCCAAGAACAGGATGGAATTGCTCCTAAATATTGGAGCCCCGCTGAAATTTACCATAGTTATTCAATCCGTAAAAACTCACACATCCTAGAAAAGACTGCATCATTTGTTAGATCCTTGAAAGTCTGCTTCAAGCTTGTTTTTGAGAGTGCTTATCTGATAATCTTGGGTCATGTCACTTGGAGACAAACAATGAAACTACCCACCTTCTGAAGGACAAGTCCAGGGAAGCCAGCCCCTATGGTTATTTTGTTTTATTATTTTTAATTTAAAATTATGAGAAACTCTAAACACTAGTTAAGTGCATGACACAGGAAGGCTCTGTTTCTGGGCAAGATGGCGTAGGCACATGTTGTCCTATTTCTCCCACTGCAGCAGAAACCTGGGTAGCTTTTGAGGGCTCTAAAATGTAAAAGGTTGTAGATGGAGAGAAAGGTTAGATTTTGAAAGAAAGGTTAGATTTTGAATTATCACAACCACAGAGAAGTCTATAGTTTTTTTCTTGGTCTGGTATTTCCTGGAACTCAGTGCAGCCCCAAATTTAGAGGCGGGAGGTGGGCTGCCAAAAACAGGACCAGAGGAAACCCTCTGCTTCTCATTTGAATAGGAATGAAATCTCTCAATATTCAGAGAGGAAGTAAAAATCCTTAAGTTTTCTTCTCATCATTTTTATTCTTTTCTTTACTTTTGGGTCCTAACCCAAATAATGCTATGCGGACAACAGGAATAGGAGCCTGCAGGAACCTGAAAGGGCAGAAGGAACATTTTTCTCTCCCATCAGAAGAGCTGTGGTTCCAAGAGGGGTGAGGGAACTCATGTTGCATTTTCCATCTCTCTCTTTCTGCTGGTTGGTTTGGACATGGGTACAGTTATGGAAATGAGGAGCAGGGCTTTCTGGCTGGAAGACTGGAAGAGGCACCCATGGGAACCAGAAAATATGTCAGAGACCACAGAGAGGGAGAAGCCAAGAAAGACATCCCTTAAAGTGGCCTAGGCTACACACCATGAGCTGTGCCTGTGTGTACAGACTTTGAGAAATGAACTGTGGGACATATTACTACTCATGGCCCAGATACGCTACTGGGTGGTATTCTTGTGGGGCAGATGGACAGTACTACAAAGATTTTATGATTCAACTGATATTGGAACCACCATGCTTATAATATTAGTTGGAAGTTGTGGCCCCAAATTAACTGTATTGCAGCAAGAATTTAAACCTGGCTGAAAATCTCGTAGAACAACATTAAAAAATGTGAAGGAACAGAAAATTATTTGGTCTACAAAGAATCAGAAAAATCTCAACCTATCAGTGGAAGACATATTGCTATGCCTTCAGTTTTTGCACCCTCAGATTTTTCACCCTTGCTTCATTTATCCAATCATTCTTTCCACTTTCTGAAGCAGCTCTGGAAGTCCTCTTGTGAGTGTCATTATAAGGTAGGATCAAAAATACGGTAAATGCTGGTACTGAGTGCCATCTAACTGAAATACAGGCTCCTACAGAACATTACAGTGTGACTTCATCCACCTTATTTCCCAGATCTGGTGCAGTGTGACTTCTGGCTCTCCTCCAAAGTCAAAACGACCATAAAAGGCAAATGTTTCAAATCATTTCAGGATAATGAGGCAGTCATGACAGCACAGCTAATAACACTCACAAAAGAGAACGCTCAGAACTGCTTCAGAAAGCGGCAAGTGGGTGTTCGAAGTGAGGGGAAGTATTTTGAGGGAAATTATTGCCAATGTGTCTTTTTCCAAAATAATAAATAATTTAAAAAGGTTAAATAGTCACAATAGTTTTTGAATCCATCTTATTTAAAGAACTCTCAAAGTTCAATAATAAAATTTAAAAAGTTCAAAGAATTTGAATAGAGATTTCAGAGGGAAAATAAGCACATGCAAAGATGCTCAACATCATCAGTCATAAATTAAAATGACAGTGAAATTTCATTATACTTCTGTGGGCATGGTTAATGTTACCAAGGATGGTAGAGGCCAAGAATAGTTGGGATTCAGTACAGGTTGGTGTGGAGAGTGCGTGGGATGTGGTGTGGGTGCGATCAGATCATGACTGGCCTAAGGTTCTAATTCTTACCTTTGACTTGTCCCATGATTTGCTGGAGGTGGGGAAGATTCTGAGCTATGAAATCCTGTTTCACTCAGGGCCAATAAGGTGGATGAGGACACACTGTAATGTTATTATGAGCCTTATTTTGAGATGGTCACTTTCTTCTTTTAGATGTTCTGTAGACCTTTAAGAAGGAGAAAATTCAAGGATCCCACACTCCTGTTTCAGAGTCCACACCATGTGACTCCTTCTTTTAGGAATTTACCCATCCTTCATTTCTTTTCAGACCAGCTTCATCTATTCCTGATATATCTCCTTTAAAAAATCCATTCCTATTTTGAAAGCATAGACTCACTCTTCTGCATTTTATTCCCAGTTCTGGAAGCTTATGTTATAAATCCCCAAACCCTGGTGGTAATTAGACTTTGGGGATTACTTTTTTTGCTGCACTAATTTCTCTTTATGTTTCATCCAACATCTCTGAGTACAATTTCTTGCATCTTTTGAATATTTAGTAATTATTAAGAGAATGTATAGGGAGTAAATAGAAAAATTGCATGCAGAGTTCAAAGTATTTATTACATAGTACATTTTTTTTTCAGTCAATAAATCTTCATGGAGTACCTGTCCTATTCCCAGCACTGTTGAGTTTTAGTAATAAACTATAAAGGTGGTTCCCTTCTAATTGGAGAAGAGCATAATAAACAAATCATTAGATGGGTAAGATGTCAAATGAAGCATTCTTCAGACAATGACAGCAGGGAAGAGAGATGGAGTGACATGTGCAAGAGGGTTGAGGCTGTCAGGAGATGCATGTGCGATTAGATGACATTTGAACTGAGTCAGGAAGAAGGTACTTCTTTGTGGAAGCTCTGGTAAGGAGGGATGCACTTCAGGAACTAGGATGAAGCAGGGAAGTAGTTGGGGGAGCATGTTTTGATTTTTCTCTCTTTCTCTCTGATTTTATGCCAGTAACTTTTACTTGGAAGTGCTGTCTTCGAAGACTAGACTCCTGGGGCTCAGGGCAGAGCAGAATGGGTCTGGGGAAAGGTGGTAGTAACCAGAGATGGTCTTTCACTGAGAACTAGAGGAAAGATGGGTCTTAGATATACAGAGGAAGAACAAATAGCTCTTAGAGGGATTAGTGCAAACTGCTAAGCCTGCTCATCCTCATCCTATGTCCTGCTAAACTGGACTTCAATCCTCCTAGCTTTCAGTGGACAATCTGGGTAGGTGGTCTTTGCTGAGGCAGTTGAGTTTGTGAAGTGAATAGACCTTTTGCATAGTCAGTAGAACCACATTCCTATCACACTCCACTTCCCATTTGGCTATGTACGCTGAGTTGGAGTGTTATGTTCTATTATACCATTTTCTGTCATCCCACAGTTCTCATTTTCTCACTTAACGATTATATATACACACATTTTTGGATCAGCTTTGCTTTCCTATACAAAGTTTTTGAGAATAATATAATTCAGTTTGGTTCAAGGGGCAGACTGGGATTTATTCTTAAATTTAGAGAACTTCATTTGAGGGCAGGAACTATTCCTACACAGATGAGATTGTAAAAATAATGAGCAGTTCTACTCCAAGCCAGAAGCACGGAAAGGACCCTCAGCAGAAGTCTCTGTCCATCTACAGAAGTGGAGCCTCCCTGAGGAGTGCAAGTCCAACCAGTACTGTCTGATGCCTCTTTCCAAATACAGCATCTCTTCAAAAGGTGGTGCTGTAGATTAAGGAAAGATGTCCCTGGCAGCAGGCTCCCAGGTTCTCTGGAGAGACACTCTTGCATGTCTCCAGGGGGCCTCTGATTCTAGACCTCATCCTGTTATTTCCAGCACATCCTGCTGGTCCTGGGTAGCCCACCTCCCTCTCTGTCTGATGCCCAGGAGGCTGGAGTGATTATGGAGGCAAGGGATTCTCAAGGGTCTTCAAGGATTGCACTGATTGTAACAGGTTGGAAGGGTAGAACTGACATGACAACAGGAAGAAGAGTTGGTGCGGAAAGGAAAAAGATGGAGTAGAGCATTACAAGACTTTTATTTCGTGGACAAAGCAGACAGGTGGGCTTTTGTAAGGGAAAGATCGTAATGGTCATATAGAGCAATTGAGAATTTTTGGGCCTGTGTAGCCATTTGGTAGTCAATAGAATAGTACACATGGAGATAAATATTCTTCTTTTAGTTCTCAAACACTTAGAAAGTTGACAAATAAAATTGGTTTAATCCTTTCCGTGCTGGTTCTCTTTGGAAAACCTCTCTTTGGAGCGACTGTGTATAAATAGGTCAGTACATGCTAGAGCAGAGTATCTGCTAGGGCTTGATGAGCTGAGCTAGTGTATGTCAAGAGTGAACAGAAAGATTTTTCTCTTTATTTATCTTGCAAATTACTACGTAAAAGGAAGGATATATACAGACCTGAGATGCTGGTGGGCAATCTGTGGGAAATGTCATATTCAGCCACAAGTTCCTCAAATGATGGCTTAGGGCTCTCAAATGGAATTTTAGAGCGATCAAATGAAAATGAGTTCTGAGTCAGTTTATTCTTTAACAAGAAATTTCAGTTTCATTTGATCCCTTAGAAGATTTGCAATCTTCAGTGGAAAACTCTGCATTTCAGAGCCTTCACCTGTAAAATGGGGCAAATATTATCATACCAGGTAGATGTTCGGATTGAATGGAAAATAACAACCAAGGGTCCTTTGTAAGCATTTACAAAACACTATATGTGTCAGTCATACAGGATCTCTCTAGGGAGTTAGACATGGGAAAATATAAGCAAGGAGATAAGCAAGTTTCTTGGAATAAGCTCAACTCACTCCTATGTTTTTAATCTTTCAGAACAGTGAATTAGAGGTCAAACCTAATTAGAGGTCAAGTCTTTTATCCCTGAAATAAAAGTGACCAGAAAGACTGATAAAAGATTGGCTAGAGAGGCTCAGTCACCAAGTTCACTGAAGTAAGGAAAGAAGACTGACAAGTAAAATAGTTATGGCTTTTACACCTCCAAACTTACTGCTTCCAAGAGAGTTTTTACTTCAAACTGACCATTTTGCTTTATGCATTAGTCTTTATGACTATTTCTTTCATGGTCAAATGAGGAAAAGTTGGTCAGGTTTGTCCAAACATGATATGCTTATAAAAGACATATACCAGTACGCATATTAAATTCTATGTTAAGAACCTGCTACTGAGAAATAAGACCAGCAGTTAAGAGAAATTTTCAAATGGGATTTTAAAATTAGTTCTGGAATGAAGTTGTATTATTTTAAATTTTCTTTGCTGTAGAATATTCCAAATATATGCTAAAATAGAAAGAATAACACAAAGAGCCCTCCTAGACCTAGTTCTAATAATTACCAGTTCATAGGCATTCTCATTACTTCTGTATCATTTCACCTTCCTCCCCACATTATTTGAAGTAATCTAAGACATCAGGTCATTTCAGCCATGAATATTTCATATATATCTAAAAAAAGACAAGGAATCCTAAAAATCTTTAGTATCATTATTATGTAAAAACTAAAATTGAGTTCTTAATATCCAATATCCAGTCAGTTTTCATAGCTTCAATTATCTTATGAATAGGTTTGTTTGTTTAGTCAAGATGTCAATTAATCCACACATTGTGCTTGATTGTGGATAGACTTTTCCCCTAAATTTTAAATTTGAAATAATTATACACTCACAAAAACTTGCAAATAATACTAGAAAGTTCCTTCCCAGCTGTCACCCATCTTTTCTCAATGATGACATTGTAATTGGAGTATATTAACACCTATCATTTCGTTTTGAAACTCTATCATTTTTATAGTTTTTGTGTTGTTTTGTTTTTGTCTATGTTGTTATTTTGTCATTTTTAATTCTTTTTAAAATAAAAAATAAAACGAATTGATATGGATACAACACAATTAACTGGATTGTAGATGTTCAGTTTACCAGTCTGTGCATGCGTTTATATTTTTGTATGTCTTTGTATATAATTCTATAGCACTTGCCCCCATATCCCATACAACTTTTACTCCAGGTAAGGTATGGAACTACTGTGGTCACAGAGCAATTCTCTCATGCCATTCACCCCTCCTTCCTCTGCCGGGACCCCTGGAAAGCACTGATCTGTTCTACATCTCCATAATTTTATTTTTAGCAAATGCTGTATAAACAGACCATAAAATATGATCTCTGTGCATTTCTAATTGCTTTTAAAAATTTTTGCATGTGAGCAGAGAATATGAAAGTAGCAATCTTAGAAAATAAAATGCCTCCCCACCAAGTGTAAGCAAACTGATGTTTGCTCATTCACCGCATTTTTTGAGACTCTAAGATGCGCTCACGGCTCAATGGTAGATAAAACTATGTTTCTTCTTGGGACAGTGGCTGTGCCATGTGTTTTGTTTGGGAAGGCTGTCAGAGTAGTATCTACAAGTCATAAAACCGTTAGTTCTTTCAGGAAGAGGATGTTAGGTTTGGCCTAAGTTTTAGTCTGTGCTGCCTTTTCTTCCCATGTCTGGGTTCTCCTGACTCCACCCAGCAGATCAGCCTTTTCAATTCGTTCAAGCTTTTCCAACAGAATACCATCACGAGTGACTTATGTGCAACAGGAATTTTATTTCTTACAGTTTTGGAGGCTTCATAGTCCAAGATCTACACATGAACAGATTTAGTCTCTGGTGACAGTTGGCTTTGGGATCAGCACCGATGATTCCTTCCTACCTCTTCATGGAGTGGAAGGGACTACATAACCTTCCAGGGCTCAGCTATAAGGATGCTAATCCCAATCACAAACACTACCCTCACGTCTTAATTACCTCTTCCCAAAACCTCACCTCCTAATTTCATCACATTACGGGATAGGAGTTCAACATATGAATGTTAGGGAGACATAAGCAATGAATCCAATGCAAACCTACCGCAGGCTCAGAAACAGTGCTTACCTGAGACACAAGTGACTTCAGTCAGGCTCAGTACCCCAGCGATAAGAAGACCATCCCTTGTTTTTTCCCTTCACTTGGCTTTGTGCCCTGGTTCTGATTTTTTCATTTGACTATCTATCTATCTATCTATCTATCTATCTATCTATCATCTATCAGAATATTGAGTTTCACTGTGGCATTTTCATACATAGTCCAAGTCCATAGTCCATTTTCATACATAGTCCATGATTATACTTTAATCATATCCACCCATGACCCTGCCTTACTCTCCTCTTCCCCTTTTCCTTATTCTTCTGGCTTGTTTAGTTATCTCCCTTTCACTTTCATGTTATCCTTGCCCATGAGATACCACACACTAGAGAAAACACATGATAATTGTGATCAGAGTTGGCTGATTTTGCTTAAGATGACAATCTCCAGTTCCACCCATTTTCCTATGTATGGTATGATTTCCTTCTTTATGGCTGAACACTCCACTGTGTGTATATATATATCTGTATCACATTTGCTTTATCCATTCATCAGTTGACAGGGACCTAGGCTGATTCCATGGCTTGGTTACTATGAATTGAGCTACAGTAAAGGTGGGTATGCCACTACTTGTATAGTTTTCTGACTCTGATTCCTTTGAATGTGTGCTGAGAAGAGAAAGTACATCTGGATGATAAGGTAGTTAAAGTTTTTGTCACTGAGTGTCTGTTCTGAGCGCAGGCCAGTGCTCACCCTGAGTTCCATTCCTGTGAGGAAGTTTCTAGATCTTGGTTATGGTATAGTTATTTGCTTTGGGTCCAAGTCCCTCTGAGGTTATGCTCACGCTTTTCTTCATCAGCCTAGGGTTCTGATGCCAAACCCAAGTTGGAGGGTTTCTGAGGCCACATCGACCTTTGCCAGGCTGTCAGCCAGCCTGTGTGTTTTTTTCTTGCCTAAGCCTGAATTTCTCATCCTCATCCTCCAGCCGATGAATAGGTTCTCTACTCTCCCACCTCATTCCTACCTCTTTGCTGCTACAGTTCTCTTTGCATTCCAAATTCTTCCTGGTAGATTGGACCTGAAACATGCATAACTCTAGCTGGCTCTCTCCTTGTCCTTGGAAGGATCCAGTTTCCAGTTTTTGGTTTTCTGGCCTGCTCTCTATCATAAGACTAGGTCATAGTGTGCTTGGTCCCAAGCTATAATATGGCTATTTTGGTCTTTGTAAGTGTCTGTTCATGAGTTTAACTGATAACAGAAGGGAACTGAGTTAGATCAGTTCCTTCCTGACTAAAAGGGATATTACATAGGAAAAGAGGCAAGAATATGCCCTGGTGGAGTTAAAACTATTTGGGGGACCAAAGACAGGCTGTAGTCTTAACTTGATCATCAGCTAGCTGGTGATTTGGAAGAAAATACCCTCCTTTTGGAGCTTTAGTCTAAGAGTAAGGAAACTGGTCTCAGGATAGTGTGCAAACTTTCCTCTGGCTTTGGTAGCCTAAGCTGTTATGGTCTAAGTTTAAATCTCCTAGTAGTTCTCAACTTCTCTCTATCACCATGGACTAATCTACTCGTATTTTTTTTGTTAAATATTATAGATCAGTGGGTATCATTCTGGCATATTCACACACGCATATAACATTCTTTTATCATTCCCCTCCATTACTCCCCTCTCTCTGCCCTCCTTCCTCCTCTGCTCCCCTTCCTCTTTTCTACTTTCCTGTTACATCTTCTCCTTCTCTCTCTCCCCTCCTCTTTCCTCCCTGAGAGGAAACATTCAGTGTTGACTTACTTAACACGATGGCCACCAGTTCCATACATTTTCCTGCAAATGACATTTCATTACTCTTTATGGCTGAATATTTCATATATTCCACCCTGGTATGTGAGGTTTCAGAACTGTTAACCCACACTGCCATAAGAAACAACTTCATCCATTAGGGTTCAGTAGAGTGCTTTTTTAGTAGTTCTTTTATATGTATTTTAATGTCAATAGTTTTTCCAAGAGTTATTCTACTCCATGCTAGACACCTAGTGGCTGTTTTTGATCTTGCAATATATATAGCATGTGATATATATCACAAAATGGATATCACATTTCCTTTATCTGTTCATCTGTTGATGGGCACTCAGCCTGTTTCTATAGCTTCACTATTGTGAATTGTGCTGTAATTATATGGCTTTGCTAGTATCTCTACAGTACGTTGAATTTAATTCTTTTGGAAATATACCAAGGAATAGAATAGTTGGATTAAATGCTAACTTTGCTTTTAGTTTTTTGGAGTGTCCATCCAGATTTTTATTTTTTTTACTGAATTACTGAGAAATTACATTTTTTCTGGTGCAGCCAGAATCATCAAAAATGTAAATATAACATGTTACGGTCCTCTGCAAACCTTTCAAAGCTCAGATCCCTGACATTCACTGCACCATTGACTTCAATCTAAATTTCTAACATGACTTACCTTCCTTGTCTCATCTTAAGTCCCTTCAATCTGAAAGTCCCCTTTAACAGAAAGTCCATGGATTCATGGATTCTGGGGTGGGGATGGGGTTGAGTCACACCTAATGCAGAAATTCACATATACTGGCCACCTTATCCTTCATTTACTTCTTGCACTTCTCTCTTTATTCTCACATGCAGGATAGCTTTCTGCTCCTTCAGCTCCTGGAGAGTTCACTTGTCTCCTCTTCCATCCCTTAAAAGGCAAAGAACTTCTCTTCCATCTGTGAATGACAAAATCATAGGGTGGATTCTTTCCCCCTGGCTTGAGTCAGGAATCTACAATGGAAAGAGCCTCTTAGGCAGGGAGATGTTGTGGTGTGAGTGAGAGTGTCTAGGGCAGTGCCCACTCCTGTGGCCCAGAGGAGAGTGGGCTACCACAGACACAAGTCAGGTGGGAGCACAGGCTCTGAAGCTGAATTCTAGATTCAGATTCCAGATCTGCCTCTTGCTGAGTAAATTTAGCAAGTGACAGTAATTTTTCTGTCCATTCAAAAGAAGTATTCTCTCCTTTTGAATGGGTACAACAGTACTTAAATTACAGGTTTATTGTGAGAATTAAATAAGTCAATGTATGTAAAATGCATCACAACTGCTGTGTGCATGGGAAACACCATGCTAGCGTTTGTGGGATAAAAATAAAAAACAAAATAATTCAACTGAGTTGCATCTTCCCAAGAAATAGCCACTTTGTTCATATTTAATAAGCATCTTCTAGGCACAAGGTACAGTTATTAGTGACGGAGATACAATGGGGATAAATACGGACAAAATTTCATCCTTCATTATATCCCATAGAGCTCCAGACAGTACAGAAGGGACAGACTGTATCCTTAAAGACCTGCCTTTTAAAGAAATGAACTAGGTGTTATAAGCTGGAGACTTGCAGAGGTATTTGTAATTTTTCTTTCATAGGAATGTAGCCTAATTATTGAGAAGTTACTGCCTGGTCAGGTGATAAACTGCCGGAGGTAGGGAGTGTTGCCTGCCAGAGGTAGGGAGTGTTGTCAAGTATGGCATGGTGAACTGCGCTCCCTGATGCCAGCCTCCAGCAGGGGAGAAAATCCAACTACACATTAAAGAATGAGTTACTCTTTCTGCAAAGTTTATGCTCTGTTTGTTTGCTTTTTGTTTGAGTTTAGTGTTCCCAGGGCTATATGGGTGGGAATGGGAGGGGCTTGGGAAATAGGAGATTGTGGATTTTCAGCTAAAACTGGCCGGCAAAGGACAGTCTTTCTGTCAGCTGGGAGCCAAACTGAAAGGGACTTTGATCTACTTACAAAGGACAGTATTTTCTTCAATATGTGACAAGATATAGTGATAATATATACTATAGTAGTATACTTACTGTATAAAGTAGTAACATACTTTGGATTTTTTTATAATAAGCCTGGTTTTCAGTATTTCTTTCTGAATAATTTTAAATGATCAAGATAGGGCAGCAATTATACTATTTTTGTTAAATGGAACCAGCTAACTGTATACATGAGAATTACAATGAGAAATTTTACAGCAGATCATTTATCACACGTCATGTCTTGATTTTTATTTTGGTGAGACAAAATAGCTGTAGAATGTGATGTGTGTACACATTCTTGATGTATGGTCAGAATTGTTCCCAAGTGATGTTATTTCCCCATCACAGTTTCACTGCCAATCTCTTCCCACTGTTTACAGAGTTAGAGAGATGGCTTGTGGCCATGAGGTGAAATCTACTTAGCTTTCATTCTCCAGTGAGACAAGTGTCTCTGTGTACGTTATTCACTTCTGTATCCCCGCTGCCTGAAAATGATAACAGCCAATTTTATTGAGTGCACAGTATATGCTGGACACCTTTTGAATATTTCACATGTATTATTTCACTTAATCTCAGTGGCTTTACAATATATATTTGCTTGTTACTTCCATCTTGTAGGGGATGAACCCTAGGTTTACATGGGCTGTGACCTCTCCCACATTGTTGCCCTAGTAAGTGACAGAGTCAAATTGGAACTCAAGAGGTCTAGGTAGAGAATCTGAGTTCAGATCATTGTGTCAGATAACCTGGCAAATGTACAGAGGGTCAATCTTTGTTAAACAAGTAAATTTGAGGATGGAATGAAAATAAGGGGCTCATGCAAGGACTCAGAATTTTCACTGTGGTGTCCAGGTCTCTGGACCCTCATCTGCTGAACTACCTGGGGCAGAGCTGCAGATTCAGAAAGACAACCCAAGGACCAATATCTGGGTGTGAAAAGTTTAAGAGGCAAGAATCCTTCAGATGCTCTCACTTCCCCAACAAGCCGGTAGGGAAGCATGTGATGGGTCTAGAATCTGGGGTGGACGATCACTGATGCGTGCATATGCTTTGTGAACACCATCTCATTCATTCCAACATAAACCCAGGGTAGAAATGAGAAGAAATTCTTTGACTTATAGAGTTGGGGGCATAGTTAAGACACTGGGCTACATGGAGAGGGCAGACATGGCCCTTGTTTCTCAGCAGATTGTGCAGCTTGTCTTGAACTAACACAGCACTTGCTTTGTCTCCTATTTATTCATCTTCCATTGCCTTTCATGATACTATTTTAGGATATCTTGTTTTCCTAACAGAGTGTGCTTCTTGAGATCAGGGCTGGGCTCTGTCTCATCTTAGATGACTGAAGGAATAAGGTCAATTAATTGATGTATGTAAATGTATTTTAAAATAAAAAATTTACTTGAGTATGACCATAAATGTACAGAATATAACAAAGATAGTACACAGCATTCCCACATACCCCACAGAATTTCCTCTGTTCCTGCCATCACACATTGTTGTGGCTTATTGGTTACAACTCATGAATCAATATTGACGTTATTGCTAATTAAACTCCACAATTTATTTAGGCTGTAGTAAATTTATTTTCTAATGTCCCTCTTCTCTTCCAGAATCCTTTCTATACATAGTCATTGTGTCTCCTTAGGTTCATCTTGGATGTGATAGTTTCTGAGCCTTTTCTTGGTGTGATGACCTTGAAAATACTCAGTAGTACTGTATGGGTCTCAATATGATGTATCAAGTGTGTGTGCTATTAACCTGACCTCACTGGTAGCCTTGACCCTGATCACTAGCTAAGGTAGGATTTGCAAAGGTTTTCTACTGTAAAGTTACTGCTTTGTCCCCCACCCCCTTATTGTAATCTTTGTAAGTAAGTTATTAAAAATCACCCATACTTAAGGGGTGGGGAGCTATGGTTTACTCTTCGAGAGGGAAATTTCTACATAAATTATTTGGCATTCAGTATGGAGGATTTTACTCTTGTTTCCCATTCATTCATTTATTCCATCATTCTTCATTTGAGTCAGTGTGAATGCGTGGATATTTGTGTTACATTTTGAATTATTTATCCAATGTGACATTATTTATTGTTTTGCTCGAATAATTCCAGATTTGGCTATTGAGAGTTGTTTCTGTTGGCATCCATGACTTTTGTACTGACTTAGATGGTCTTGATTTTTGAGAACTTTTTTGCCTTCTGGTACTATAAGATGTTTTAGGCTCATTTCATATTTTCCTTGCTGTAGCTTTGAAATCAGCTGTTTCTTGAAGGAGCTCTGGTTCTTTTGTTGGATAATACTGTTAGAAACCAAGATCTGGGTGCTGGAGGTGCATGTTGAAACTAGAGAAGCATTTCTTTTGGGTCATCTCAGAGGCTTGAAGAATAGCTGTATATACTGACCTGTGTGTTACGGACATATCCAAAATTGTCTTGATATATAGCTATCACCCTTACTAGCTGTCTTACATAAGGCACGTATTTCTGATGATATTCCTAACTCTGTAATCCAGTACCACATGGTTCATTCTAATTTTACCCCTTTTTTTATCTGTAATAGTGAGAAATCTGACTTCACCACCAACTGTCTATCTACTTATTCACTCAATACTGGTACATGAATTTTCAGAGTTATTAACTCACCCTGCCATGAGAAACAACTTCACCAATTAGAGTACAGTACAGTGCTTATGAATATTTCTATTATATATATTTTAATATCAATAGTTTTTCCCACAAGAGTTATTCTTCCCAGTGCTCAACATCTAGTGGCTTCTTTTGATTTTGCAGTACTGGATATTGAACCGAGGGCCTCATATATGCGTGGAAAGAGTTCTGCCATTGAGCTATAGCTCCTGCCTCCTGCCTCCTGCCTTTCTTAATAATATTGTTTCAATGTGGGTGTACTTAATACCAGCGAACTGTACTGTTTAAACTAGTTAATATGGTAAATAGAACATTATATATGTTTTGTCACAGTAAAAATATTGCTTTCCCTTTCTTCAGTTATCCCAGTAAATTCATTTCCAAACCAGGCTGATTATCAAAATCAAGGACTTTGTAGTATGAATCAAGAATCTGTATTTTTAACAAATTTCCTGGGTGATTAGTAGAACTTGCCTGTATTAGCGGATTTTTTTCTTTTAAGAAAATTGAAAATACAATTGGCAGATGTTGGGATCTGGGGCCTCCAGTTGCACTGGCAGCTTCATGGTAGATGCAGGGATCCTCTGGGACCTGCCAGCAGTTCTGGTTGTCCCATTTGGATGATGAGTGGAGGTGCAGCCTTTTCCACAAGCTGGCCTGGGGATCTGTACCCACGCTCACTCCCCTTCAGCAGCCCAGCCCTTCTACAGGTCTGGCTCAGCAGCTCCAGCATTGAGCTGCCTGGACCTCTCCCTCAGGGGCTGTGCTGAGTTACAAAAACTTCAGAGCTCTGTCTCCTCTATCTTCAGCATGATCTAAGCATGTCAGAGTTGCCACATGAAACAAAGCTGCTTCTCAGAGCAGGTTGCCAATTGGAGAACCAAGCATCTCCCTCTCAGCCCATAATAAAAGCTCCATTAATGTCCTTTATTAGATTTGCCGGTCTTTAGAGCAGGCTTACCTTGGACCAAGGATAGTTGGAGGTGGAAGGAGGCGGCATCATGTGTCCTCAGCCTGTGACCTGAGGCTGTCTTTTCTAACACACTGGAGGGCAGTAGCCTGCCTGGCAGTGAGCAGGACTTTAATTCCAAAGCCTGACCCTGCCTGTGTAATTAGAGGCTCTGGCTAGACCCTATCTCATGGGTGAGTCACCCAGAAAGGGATGTAGTTACTAAATCCTGGGAAACCTTGAAGTTGTCTGATAATTCTCTCTGTGGTGGTAAGAGTTTATGTCTGCAAAGAAACCCATATGGATGCCCGGCAACTACCTGGGTAACTTCATGTCCTTCCCCCTCACTTCAGCGATAAAAAACCCACATAGGAAATAAAAGGACATTATTTTTGCTTGTGTGAATTACTTCTGAAAGAGTATGCCACTTTGTGCTTTTGAGTGTAGGGTAGGTGAAGACTGTAATTTAGACAGTTGACACTTCACAGATATGACAGTGTGTGAGGAAAATGAGAGACAAATCTGTGTACTCTTACTTTCCAAAGATCAAGATAGCCACCAAGGATTTTGTAGTGGAAACATTCAAAATCTCTTCTAGTTGCTTGAAATATACAGTACAAGATTGTTGACAAGTGCAGTAGAACCCCAGGAATTAGTCCCCCTAACTATAACATTGTACCCACTGGTCAACTTCCCCTTCCTTTACCTCATCCCTTCCCCAGGCTCTGGTAACCACTGGTCTACTCTCTATTGCTGTGAGGTCAATGTTTTCAGGTCCCATCTGTGAGTGACAACGTGTGGTGTTTGTCTTGTATCTTTTGATCTTTTCAATTGCAATGCTTCTTTACTCATTAGAACTCTGGTAATTTCTCTCCTGCATTCTGATAGTAGTTTTCCAAGAAATCTCCTCCCTCACTTCCTCCACCCTTCTATCCTCCCTTCATTTCCTGGCCAAAAAGCTGCATCTGAACATCAGAAACAAACTGACCACTCCTTTGCTTAAAAACCCTGCATTGAATGCATACTGAACTCCCAACCTAGTAACTTGTTCCTGCAACAGAAGGCCGTTTTCCTACTGTCAAAGCTTTGCTCATGCTGCTCACTCCGTTTGGAACCCACATTCCCTTCTGTCCGTCAAATTCCTGTCTATCAGGACCATGTAAGGTGGAATCTCCTCTATAAATCCTTGCAGGATCCTTTCGGTTTAGAAGCAATTACTTCCATTCAGAATCTTTTGCATTTTGTTTAAGTATTTTTGTGATGACAGCAACAGTCTGGCTGGTGGTGAATATGGAAGAGTCCATTGGTCCCACTGGGTGGAGAGCAGGGCCCCAGTCTTCCTGCTTCACCATCTTTGAGCTCCTACCTTACTTTATCTCCCCCAGGGGCCAGCGCAATGGTTTGTTCAAAGAAGGTTTAATTTTTTAATAAATATTTGCTGCTGAAATGAATTTGTTTGGTATCCTTGGACTGAAAGATTTTCAAATAGCAAGTGTGATTTTTTTAAAGGCACTATATATAAATATATATATATGGATTGGTAGCATAACTGTACTGTTGGTGTCTGATGGTTTGTGAGCGGACTAGTTAATGATTAAAAGCTTTTTCTTAATATTTTGACCAATTTTGCATGCTTATATCTGGTAATTTGAGCAACTTATGTGACAACAACAATTTGCAGTATAACATCCATTGGTGAATTCCTACAATCCTGCCTAGTGATGGTATGTATTGTCTCTAATGTTCTTTTAAACTATTATTTTCTTATTCCCTGTAATGATTTGATCAATCTTCTATTCTTACATCTGGTAATCTGAGCAACTTCATTGAAGATAACAATATGTAATATAACAACCACTGTTAATCTTTATCATTTGGTTTGAAACCCTGTATCATTTTTAATGTCCTTGATTTGTGTAGTTTGTATTTTGCTATTGTTCTTTTTTTTGGTACTATTTTCTTTAAAATAAAAAAAAAGTGTGATTCTTTCGAAAACAACATTTGGATCCTCATCCTGTTCTATGGCAACCCAGGCTTGAGGAGGAGGAGATCCTGACTCTACTTCATTGTGATATTTGTCCCTTCACATCATGCTGACATTTCACTCTGGAGTCAGTTTCCCAAGACTGAGTGGATCCACAGCCCACACTGTCTGAACCCAAGCCACTAAAGGCTTGGATAAATTTTAGTTGACAGCTAGTACAGAGAAGTTGTGTAAGCATCACACAGCAAATCACTAGAGAGGAATGGAGGTGCCCCATGGTTCTCTTCAGGTTTAAAATAAATCTCAAAAACTAAAAGAGCTATTTTTGCAAATTGTATGTATTATCCTCTTCAATGGACATTTTCTCTGCACTGTCTGACCCTCACTGTGCTTTTGGAGATATGTAAAAGGTAAACAAAACAAAACCCACTTTCTTAAGAAATCTGCTTGTCACAAATAGTTACTGTCTCATATGTTTCCTCCAGCTTTTAGTGCCATTTACTTCTCAGTCTTTCCTTTCAGATTTCATTTCTGGCACCTGTTCCTCTGCCCACCTCAGAGCCATTGCTTCCCCCAGGGCCTGCTTTTCTTGCCCTTATATCTGCATCCATAGTTCAGTTGTACACTGAGAACTCCCACGTTTCTGATTCCGGTTGAGACATTATAATCCCTGCTTTCCCAGGTCCACAGATATTATCAATTATTTTAAATTTTTTATTAGTACATGTTTACAGTACACAATGACTACATTTATCATGGAGAGTTTGTACACATAGGTAACACAGCTTAACTATTTTTTTTACTTCCTCTTCTCTTCCTCTCCCTCCATCTCTTGATCCCCTTCTCAAAATCTATTACTTCTTGCACTGTACCTCCACTGAGGTGAGCTGGGCCAAAGAATTCTTATTTCCGTTTTACAGAGGAAAATGCTGAGACTTAGAGCTGAAGGGCAGATTCAAATCCCCGAGTGAGGTGGCTGCAATGGCAGAGCAATGACTTGGGCTCCCTGATCCCTGTGCAGGGCTGTGGTCACTTGGCCATGACATGGGATATTGTGAGGATTAAGCGTAATTGTGAACTTGATTGGCGTGGGAGCCACATAAGGGTCAGTAAAGCACATTTTTGGTGTGTCTGTGTAGGTCATAGAGGTGTGACTGAGGGGCCTGTGTCTGTTCTCTGACCCCTTCCTCTCTGGAGCTGCTTCCTTGCTCTCTGTTTCCTGGATGCCATATCTTCAGCAGCTTTGTTCCACCATTCTCTTCCATCATGGTGTTTCTGTCTTGGAGCCAGCTGACTCTGGACTGAAACCTCTGAGAGTGTGATCTAAAATAAACTTTTCTTTCTTTAAGTTGTGGGTATCAGATGGTTTGTCCCAGTGATGAGGAAGCTGGCCAGTACCTACATTTACCTTTTCAAGGTCAGGCATGATCTCCGCTTCTGGCCCAGAACTCTATGCCTTCAATTGGCTGACTGTCCTGTCTGATAATGTGAAAAGCTCTCCCTACCTGTTTCCCTCTCTTCTGTTTCCATAAAATTTTTCTTCTTGACATTTCTCTTGCCATGTGGAATCACTTATTAATGAGAAACTTAGCATGGAAGCCACATCTGTTTTCTTGTTTTCTATTCCCCAGCTGAGTTTGCAAAGAGGAGAGGTTGAAAGATTTGGAGATGTGTGTGTGTGTGTTTGTGCAAGAGACAGAGAGAGAGATAGACAGGGAGAGCAAGAGAGAGAGAAAGAGAGAGAGAGAGAGAGAGAGAGAGAGAGAGAGAGAGAGAGAGAGAGAGTAGAGGTCCACTTGCCTGGATCTTGACTATGCTGAGGTTTTACTAGCCATGGAAGTCAAGCATGGGTTTCAGCTTCTAGCACCTCAGGATATATTCTGGAGGTCAGCCTCGTTCTCTCCCCTCATCCTGCATTCATTCCCTCTCATGTCAGGGGAATTCTGGAAGTCCTTCTCTCCTGTCAGGGTCCCTAAGGGGAAGCACTTTGTACTTCCATTTTTTTCTCAGCTCCTGCAGGGCCATATTGGAAACCATACCTGGATGGTGACTCTCTGTTTGCCAGTGCCTCTTCCCTATTGCTCTGAGCCTGCAGGTGGAAGAACCATGTCACATCACAGCACTCCCTCAGCTCTGTGGAATGTATTTTGTCTTTAGCCTGGATGAACTGCAGGCCTCTTCCTGTTTGAAGCTGAGCTGAACATCGCTCTTGTTTCCTCTGACTTCTTTACTACCCCCAAGGCCTAGTCCTGGCTCTGTTCATATGGGGTGTCCTGATTGCAGTGCCTGTGGAGGAGGGATTCAAATCACAGAAGATTTAGTTGATATGTGGCTAGCTTGGGTCTGGTTTCTTCAGCTTGCAGGTGAAGAAATTCAGACCACATTGGTGAGCAGGCCACACATCCAATAATTTAGCACAGAACTTTTCAAAATTCTGACCATGGTTTGTGCTTTCTCCTCAGGGACATAAGCAGAGAAGGAAGCAAATATAACAGGAACACAAGCTATTGACACTTGAGACCTCAGCAGAAATTTGAAACCAATGTCTCCTATTGGTAATTCTGAGACCTGTCATTCATCTATTCATAAACTGTGTTTTCATATATGGGAAGAAGGGAATAGAGAAAAGAATAGAAGGAAGAGGCTCCTTCTCTGAGTTCCGTTACTTATCCTGGTTTTTTCTGAGGGTAAGTCAGCCTGGACTTTCTGACCTTCCAACTAGCAGATCAAGAAGAAGGTACAGTCTCTGCTCTTTGATAAAAAAACTTGGATCATCACAGGAATAAAAATGATGGCAGAACCTGTGCCAAACTTATCGACGAGCTGAGTGGACATTTGTCATGAAAGGGAGGATGAGGTGCCGGTTAGAGGGCAAGCTCCCCTTCAAAATAATCTACTCACCTGAATAGTACTCAGCACTGATACGAGTACCTCCAGCTCGCCCCCTCTTCATCCAGCTGTGTCCTTTGTCAGAAAGCAAAGTATTTGGGGGAAAGTTGGGCCTAGAAGAGAATGGATAAATGGCTGGTTTGGGGAAATTGAATCCAAAGGAAAAGAGACAGACTGAAGTGGAGGAGATGGCCCAACGGGTGTGGATTGCTCTATAATACTTAAGGTATGGGATGGGAATTGCCTTTATTCTTGTGTTGCATTATTAAAGCAATAAAATTCTTTTATGCTCAACAAAATCCATTCAAAACCTCAGCTCCCAAGGTGGGTTAAAAGTCCATTTTCACATACCTTTTTTAAGGATGCCTTCTTTTTTAGGTTTTGTTAGTAAATATGGGAAAGTCCTCTGTCCAGGAGCCTTTCCAGTATTCTGAAGATGGCTACTGGGTAGCCTGTATCAAATTAAGCACAATTTTCCAGCCACCAGATTTAGCTGTAGGACCCTGTCTCAACTCTCAGAATCTCTGTCTAACACTAGTTCCTGGCTTACCACACAGGATCACTATTTGAGGCTCACTAGGAACATAGCATTTGAGGGAACCCACGGCTTCATGCTTTCCTGGAATTTATCCTTCTCTTGTCCCCCCGGTTATGGGAAATTTCACCCACCATATCTTCTATGAAACTGGGCTATTGTCCTCTTTTTCTTGGACAGCAGCTGCCATCTTCTCTTGGACAAACAGTCTAAAAGTATTTTGGTTAACTCAGATCTTCAAAAGCAGAACTTGTTTTTGGTTATCCTAAAAACCCTGGAAACATCTTTCCCTCCTCTTATTCATTTTCCTGCTTCCCTGTTTTTCTTTAATGCTATCCTTAATCTCATCTATTAACTCTTCCTCTTGTTCTGTCATTCACTATCTTCCCCCTTCTTGTAGTTTTCACTTTTCTTTACCATGACACGTGCAAAAATCAATCAACCAACATCTAACCCCAGCCTAAACTTACAAAGACCTGGCTACCCTTCCTTGAAGACAAAGGGAAGAGTTAAAGTTTCTTTTTGCAAAGAGATGCAAGACCAGATGTGGGCCCAGCATCTGAATATTCCACCTGATTGCTTGAAGTTTCCCATAAATAAGCAATTGGACAGAAGTCGTAGATCTTGACCCTCAACTATTGCAGAGAGGCTAACGTCAATAGAATGGCAAACGAGAAGGAGGGGGCCACTTGGGATTTCTTTCTTTGCTAGTTTCATTAATTTCTATAATGGTGTTAGTCTGCTCAGCTGCCATAATAAAATATTATAGACTGCGTGGCTTCAATGATAAAAATTCATTTTCCCATGGTCTGGACCTAGAAGTCCCTCATCAAGGTACTGACTAGCAGGGCTGGTTGCTTCTGAGGGCTCTCTGTTTGGCCTGCAGGTGGCCATCCTCTTATGTATGATCCCACATGATTTTTCTTCTGTGGCGGTCCATCTCTAGTGCCTCTCTGTGCATCCAAATTTCCTCTTCTTTTTAGGACACTGGTTAGACTGGATGAAGGACAGCCTCAAAGACCTCATTTTAATAATATCTTTGAGGACCTGTCAGCAAACACAGTCAGGTTATAAGGCACTGGAGGTTAGGACTTCAACACAGAGATTGTCAGGAGTGGGGACACAGTTCAGCCTATAATACTGATGTAAGTTCTTAAACCCATGAATTCCATTTTCTCCACTCAAAGTTCCAGGAAGCATTGGCTCAAAGGGGCTTCAGCTTTTTCTTTAAAGTGTTATGATTTCTTCATTAATATGACTGTACTCTATGACCACTGAGCTCTAAGTGACTAGTTCAATTTTTTACATTCATCAAATTAACATCCTTATGCCTACAGACAAACTAGATACTGGGTAGATGTTCAAAACCTAGATTTAGGTGGGTGTGATGGCATATGCCTATAATCCCAGCACTTTGGGAGACAAAGGCAAGAGTATTACAGGTTTGAGCTCAGCTTAGGTGACTTAGCCAGACCTAAAAAAGTAAAAAAGGGGCTGGTGATATAGCTCAGTACAAAGGTCCTTGGTTAAAGCCACAAAAAACCAAATCAAGCTAAACTCTGAACTTAACATAGAATTGATGTTCAGTTTTAATCACTGGGATTCTTTACAAGATTTTATTAGAATAAAATCCACACACTTTTAGGTGTGACTAGAGAAGACAGCCAGATAGTCCCCAGTTTGGGCAGCTGTGGACTCTCAGTACCTCTTCCTATACTGACTCCACAGGCAGCTTAGGGGACCGCAGCCCTTCCTGACCCTGTCCCATCTTCTTAGGGCCTCCTTGCATCATGTCAAGATGGAAGGAAAGGGAGAAAGAAGCCAACCCCTGTCCCAGGGAACTGGGGCCAGTTGGAGCCTCTGTGAGGATGTATGTCAGCAGACAAGGGCTCTCTTGTTGTTCCTGGGCCTCCGGAGCAGCCCAGATAACTTGGCGTTTCATCTTAATGGGCTGTGGAGTCCTCTTTTCTTGCACAGTTAGGGTTTTCTTTAAAGAAATAATTAGCAGGTACTTTTACATTTCTCCAGTGACTCATTCTTCTTTGAAATACTAACCTGGGGTTGTCTCCTTCTGAGAATAAAATAATGATGATAGCAATTTATTTCATAGTTAGAGCCAGGCCAATTAGCACATGCCCCATGCCCAGAACTTAAAAAAAATCTAAAATCTTTTACCACTCCAGTATGTCCTGAAATTCCATTAGCAAGGCTTTTCCTTGAAATACTTTTCTTTCTTTTTTATTAATATTGTTTTAAATATATATATATATATTTATGTTATATAGTGTGATAATTCAATACATCCATGCAATGTGTGATGATCAAATTAAGGCTGTCCATCTTAGCATCTCCTTAGACATTAAAATTGTTTTGATCAACATAAATATTTATACATATTTATAAGGTACAGTGTGCTAGGATTTTTATGATGGGGAAGAAGCTAGAGGCAGAAGCGCTGCTGGCAGAAGCTTGGGAAGTAATGGGCTTTAAACTCTTATGGATCTAACAGATAGGAGGAAAGCTTGGTAGGACTTGTGAGTCAAGCATCCAAGTGCCAGGAGAATGGAGAGGTTTCCTTGTCTGGAATGCCAGAGTCTTAGTCATTTCCTTATCTCTGGGACAACCTGACACTCACAACTAAAAGGAGGAGAATTTTATTTTCATTTATGGTTTCAGAAGTTTCAGTCTAAGTTTGGCAGAATCCAGCCTGGTGGAAGGACCTGGTGGCAGAAAAACTGCTCACTCCATAGCACTCACTCAGCAGAGAGCAAATGGAGGAGCCAGGGAGGGAGAAACACCCTTCCACATATGCACCCAGTCACCTGCCTTTTCGGACCAGACCCTATCTTCTAATAGGACAAGTAGCCACTGAACTTATCTGTAGCTGAACCAACCAATGAATATAGCACCTGCATGATCTAGCCATTCTCCAAACACACAAGGCTTTTGGGGGACAATTTAGGTGTAAACCATAACAGTGAGTGTTTCATTTGATTTCATGACATCTCAAGGATGCTAGGAGGGATAAGTGATTTACTGACACCTCATAATCCCCTATTTTTTAAGTTTTTATTTTAAAGAAAATAGTACAAAAAAGAACAATATAGTGCTACTCAGCCATAAAAAAAGATAAACTTGAGGCTTTTATAGGTAAATGGATGCAACTAGAGACTATATTCTAAGTGAAATAATTGGATCCACATGTGTAAATATCACATTGTCTCCCTGGTGTAAGAGCATGAAAGAGTAAATAAAACCCAAAATGTACAATAGATAACAAGAAAGGGAAAGAAATTGCTCAAAGGAAGGAACAACTGGAATGACGGAAAGAAGAAAAAGAAAGTACTAAGGCATTTTATATATAATCCCCTGTTCTTGAATAACATAAAACCTTGTTCATTTTCCTTTTCAGGGCCCATTTCAGTACCCACACTGTTTTCTTCCTTCTTTTCCATGTTCTTTTTATCAATTTGTTTCCTACTGCAGCTCCTGTGAGGCATGTGAGGCAAAGGTTGTATTCTGACTCAGAATGTGAGTAATAGAAGGCATCTTGGAAATCAGCAGTGTCTAGTCTTCTGGTCTTACACATGAGAGGACTGAGATCCAGAGGGTGAAGAGTGTGCCTTCAAAAGGTCACAGTGAATTCAGGTAGAATTAAGAATAAACTCAAACTCTTCTGACTTCTTTATCCTTTCCATTTTATATCTTCACATATCAAGAATTTGATGTATTTATGGAAACATGGGACAAATTTGGGGTTATACAGCCCATGACAAAGTACTTACATGTAAGGCTGAGTTAAATTCTATTCAGTAATGGGTTCAAATTCCTTATTTTTCTTTTTGATGAAAACAGAGTGTGGTGCTGAACAATTTTTCAGTTATATTACCTCTGAGGCATCTTGTACTTGAAGGTATATGTATCATTGTGGTTCCTTTATTTAAAGTTTTCTCTTCTCTTCTCTTCTCTTCCTTCTCTTCTCTTCTCTTCTCTTCTCTTCTCTTCTCTTCTCTTCTCTTCTCTTCTCTTCTCTTCTCTCCCCTTCTCTCCCCTCCTTTCCCCTCCCCTTTTCTTTCCCCTTCCCTCTTCCCTTCCCTTCCCTTCCCCTTTCCTTTCCCCTTCCCCTTTCCCTTCCCCTTTCCCTTTCCCTTTCCCCTTCCCCTTCCTTTCTCTTCTCTGATATACAGGACCCAAGAGTCTATGAAAAGCTGGTCCATATGTTTTTGGTCAGATCTTCCCATGTCCAAACGAGATGCTGAACTTCTTAGTGAGTGGGAGATTAGACTGCACTGTTCAGTCATTAAGAACTCATAATAAGGGAGTGGAGATTCACTTCCTGAGGTTTGTAAAACTTGTCTGGGATGTCCTATGCTTAAATAAGTGGCTTAAACTTGCTAACATAAATAAACCTCAATTTTGTGAAATGTAAAATGGAAATAAAAATAGAATCTACCTCTAGAGTTGTTAAGAGAAATAAATGAGATCATGCATGTGTGCTAGCTAATTTCAGTTTTTGACTTGACTGGACTAAGAGATCCATGGAGAGGTGACTGGATCATGAAACTTGTATACTCATCAGTGAATTAATGATGTTCATTGGTGAGTGGGCTGTTAGAATGTGCTGTTCGGACTTGGAGGAGGTGGATCCCTGGCAGTGTGCCTTTTGAGGGTATACCATATTTCTTGCTGGTGCTTTCTCCTGTGTTCTGCTTCCTGACCACCATGAAGTGAGCAGTTTTGTTCCATTACGTCCTTCTACCATGATGTCCCAGCCTCACATCAGACCCGCAGCAGTGAAACCAACTGACGATGTTCCAGAAACTCTGAAACCATGAGCCAAAATAAAACATTTTCTCCTTTAAATTGTGCATGTGAGACATTTTGTCCCAGCAGCAGGAAAGGTGACCAATACAGCATGTATACATCTGACATATGCTAAGCTATACGTAAGAGTAATTTTCATTGCTATTATTTCCTGATAAGTCAGCAAGAACTCTCCTTTATTCTTTTAAAAAAATTAGTGTGTGGTCCATCTAGTTTGATTGATGGTGTCTGAGTCAGGGCTGGTGTGTGGGCGCTGTGATTCTGTGTCCTGTGTCTTTCTTTTTTTCGAATGTCTATTAACCAGTATTCTGGGGCCTTCCCCTGGGTCATTTGTCTGCACTTTCTGTGTGAAAGGCTGCCAGATCTATCTTCTGTCAAACAGAGAAGGACACTGGGCCAATCTTTCTTCGTGGCCGAACCAGAAGAAACCCACTGGGAGGGGACAGCACACCACCCTCCACACTTGTAAATGAGAGCAGCTCTCTTTCCTCACCCGGGGCTGTTATTCTGAGGCTATAAAAAGATCTCTGTCCACTTCAAAGGGCTTTTTATCAGCTTATCCATACAGATCCTGTTCAACTCTTCTCATTTTCAAAGGCAGAATGAAACCTCTTGGCTGAACCCCCAGCTAGGCTCTTACCTTCCTTAAAATATCTTTAACTTCAATTAAACTGATCCCTCCTGGCTCCTTTTAGCAAATAGGTTGTCTTCACAAAGAGTTCCCTGACTTTCCCTGCACCCTTTCCACCTCCGCCCTTGTCAAAGGCATGCCATTCTGATCTGCAGGGGAATTTATACAGCTAAGCAATGAGCTTGGGCCAAGCTCTGATACTGCTGGACCTTTTTAATGTACTCTTGTTTCAGAACATAGCAAGCTCTGAACCACTTCTGTGTCTGTAGAGAGGGGCAGTAAATTAAGCATTGAGTGGGAAGCTAACAGCCTGGGTTTTCTAGGTCTTGTTCACCACAGACCTTCCTGTGTACATGAGGTCGAGTCTGGAATTCATTTTATTAGGTAAAATGGTGGAGGCAGGTATAATTATTCACACTGATATACGCAATGGTTACTTTGCTGTAATTGCTTGTTTCTAAGTATCTGCCCAGTAGTGTGTGTTCCTCGAGGGCAGGAACAGTTGTCTTATCTCTGTCCAGTTTTTTTGAAAACATTTATTGAATGAAGGTGCCTGAGCTCTCCTCTGGTATACCTTTCCACCTTACCAGCTGTGCCTATCTCTGCCATATTGTTTCAGGGGCTCCATAGCTTTGCTAATCTTGATTGTTTCCCAAACACTTAATTGCCTCCTTCTACCCTGTGGCACAACTAATTCTACTAGAGCAGGCAGATTCATGGAATGCTGGATTCTCTGGCTCTCTCCCGCCACCTCTTCCAAGCTGGACATAACATCACATTTCTAGTGGAAGGTCTTGCATCCCCAGTAACTTTTGAAGAGTTCCGATGATATAACCCAGAAGATTAGGAGAACTAATTCCTCAATGAGTGAATTTGACCAGCTGAGAGAGGAAATGAGAGGGCACCTGCAGAGAAATTCCTGCTTTCTTCTTCTCTCCAAGCATCAATTTTTTTCCTGTACAACATGTACAGAGATGTCCAGTATGATTGAGTGACCCATTTGGTTTCTTTGTAGAGTATAAATCTGTAGCCAGCTGGATAAGACATCATTTTTGTGTGTCATTCTTCCTTGTCTCTTATCCCTTACCCTCAGTGCCCCAGGAATGTGCTTTCTAATAAACTATTAACATTTAAGTCTCTCCTCAGATCCTGTTTTCTGGGGAACCCATATTAAGGTGTCATCTATCCAAATCAATCTGTCCCAAACTTGCTCACTCTTATAGGTTCATAAAAAGTTAGAACTAGGAAGGATAATGCCATCCAGTTACTCACCTTAATGAATCATAAAATGAGGTCTAGAGAAAGGAAATGGCCTGCTATAAGTTAGTGACTGGTTTCGTACTAGAAGTCAGGGTCTTACATTTCTATTCCAAAGTCTAGAGATCAGAAGAGGAAAGGGAAGGAAGAAGCCTTGGTGAGGATTCCTCAGCAAGTGAACTTCCGTCTAGTGGTGAGAGCATCTGAGTACAACTAGTTCTTAGCTGGTTCTTTGGTTGGATGATTTAAGCACACATGACAATGTAGAGAAACCGTGACAAAAGATATTTTGTGCAATGAGGACCCATCTGCTTTTGATCAAGAGCAAGGAGCACCACCCCGGATGGGAGTGAGATTCTAGGAATGAGATTGTAAGCCCCATGCAAGAGCTTTGGAAATAATGCTAACTGAACTGGTATTTTTACTTTTTCATTTGAACTTAACTGCTACCCTGACTAAAAGCAGGGCTGTACAAGACCTCTAGAAGGGACCTTTAGAGCTAACAAGTGAGGCTTTGTGCACAATACCATCTGAGATCCTCCTTTTTCCCAGGGATGAGACTAACAATCATAGTGTGAGGGTTTATGCATATGGCTGTTGTCTGTTTTCAGATAAGAGGAGAAAAGAGAACAAGGAGCTCATAGAAACAGACTGGAAGGAGGCTGGGGATGCAAGTAGTTAATCCATCTTACTTTATGAAGAAGAAGAAACCAAAGACCTATAGGTCATGTGACAAGCTGAGGGTCAGGCAGCTGATTGGGACAGATCTAGATTCAGCAATAGCTTAATTTCCCAGCTGAGAAAGGGAATTCAGAAAAGAAACTTCAGTTCTCCAGGAGGTTGGATAGCACAAAAATCAGAAAGTGGATTATCTCTCATTCTTTTTTCCCAACCCCAGGATAGAAATGGAAGAAACAGCTTTCTGTCTCTCTTCTACCTACCACTCTCATCTTCACATGAAATCATAGAATGTTTTGTGGTCTCGAATAACGCAGAGGAATAGGTGCTGACTTCATGGTGTCCTGGAAGCAGAGAAAGAGGGAACAAGGAGCTGGGGATGGAGATGGATCTTCCCAGGCCACACCTCCAATGACTCACCTCTTTGACCAGGCCTCAACTCTGAACAGCACACTTAGTTATAAATTCCTCAGTGTATTAATTCACTGATGAGTGTAATTCAATCATTTCCAAAAGGCCTTGTAGGGTTGCATGAGTTTTGGAAGGTTATCTAGTTATAAACCCAAATAGGCAGTGTCCCATTGTCAGTCACATGGAGGGATGGGGTGAAGGAGGCCTGCTACAGCACCTGGGATAGAAGGGGAGGAAGAGGGACCAGTCAGCAGAACTTGACAGAAGAGAATCTGATCTGTAGAGAGGGCTTTGGATGGGAGCTGTTGATTTTTGTTGGAGGATGAGCCAACCCAAGCTGACCTCTCAGAGAGGGAACCAAGGAAGAAAGCGCCCTGACCTCCCTCTCCTCCCTTTCTCTGATCTTCTGCCAGAACTCTATTAGCTAAATCCAAGTGGGAGTTGGGGGACATGGGAGTCCACTGATATAATTTTTCTACTTCAGCCTCCCAGAGCAGAAAGTAGGGTGGAGAAAGATAGAGAGTAGGTCTGGAAGGAAAAATGGAAGATATATGCACAGAACATATTTGTTAAGCCATGAAGTCATTAACAGAGTGGGTTCTGTACTGTGTCATCCAGAACCAACACAATGGCAGTTTGTATTCCCTCAGATGCTACCAGTGTCATTGGCTCACCTCTCATATCAGGGTCCCTCCCCAGAACTTGTCCTTTCCTTTCAGCTCTTTTCTCCCAAGGTCAGGCTTTCTCCCCAAGAACAGGTCATATATTTTCCTCAAATTTAGACTGAAGGTCTTTTTACAAAGAGTGACTATAAATTCTACCCCTCCCTTGATGTAGCTCCATAGGAGCCCCTGGTGGTGCATGTTTAAAGCATGTCTTTCATGAGCTACTTCTTTATCCTGGCTGATGACCTAATGCCCAGGTGTCCACAGTGTGACTTGGTGTCCCTCTCACAGGAAACTTGTTTATCCTGGCAGACATTCTTAAAGCTCTTATCTGATCTGAGTCCAATTTATTTCTACCAAGACAGCCATAATCTGGAGCAGTCCTGTTCAGTAAAAAAGTGAGGCTCAGATGTGTAGTCAGGTGAGATGTAGAGGAGGCAGCACAGCAAAACATGCAGGACAACAGGAGCAGTTTATTTGCTATAGACTCCAGACAGAAAGATGACAGCATGCTTCACTGGGACAAGGAGAAGATGGGAGCTGTCTGGGCACATATACATTCAAGAAGTAGGTGGAGGAAGAAAAAGAGAGTAAGAAAGAAGAAAGAGAGAGAGAGAGAGAGAGAGAGAGAGAGAGAGAGAGAGAGAGAGAGAGAGAGAGAGAGAGAGAGAGAGAGAGAGAGGGGAGAGAAAGCTGTGTGTGGGCCAATGCCTTTATCAAGGTCCAGGGAATTATCCAGACAGTTTTCCCATGAAGAGGTCTAACTGATGATTGTATAATAAGCAGGCACGAGTTCCAAGGGGTTATGCTGTTATTGAGAGGTGATTACAGTGGCATATCTGCAAAGTCCATGGGGACAAGTGGGGTGAATGAAGTAGGTTCTCTCTAACTCTTCCTTGGGGAGGTGGTCACTAGGAAGAAGCCATATGGGGCAGACATCTGCATTGATCACACTGAGGAACTGGGAGGTGGTGGAGAACTAGAAACTATGATGCCCAGCTTCTTGTATGGGAACGTTCATCCTATAATCAGACTAGATGTCAAAGCAACACGAAATCATAAAAATTCACTTAGCCCAGCTCTGACTCGTGTGTAGACTTTCCAAATTGCAGACAACTCAGAAGGCCTTTTCCAGCTACAGTGTGTGATGAGGCCTTCATTAGAACTGCATTGTGGTTCAATGTCTCCCTCTGCCTGGACTTGCTTCTTTCTCTCTCCTGCAGGAGTTGTTTTTGAGAGTTTTCCCTCAGTGTGGATCTTCAGATTGGAGTCTTTACTGATATAACTGATGTATAGATTCTGAACAGCTACCATAAGCTCAGCCTTCCACATCAGTTACCTTAGTGCAGTTTGTGTAGGTTGCACAGGAGCGTCTAGGTAAATCAGTAATATAGGACTGAAATTTATTCGTCACAGTACTCTCTAAGACATTTGCCCAGGTCAGGAGAACACCTCTTTCTAATTTACAGCGAGTTTCTGTATGGGCTCTAGCCGTTCTTGCTCCAGGCTCATTATTTTCAATGAGTTTTCCCAAGGTTGGGACAGAAATCAAAAACAAAATGTGTGGGAGTGAGGTTGCAACAGCCTCTAAAAAATTAAGAACAGGCTGGCTTATCTTACAGATTCTAAGAAGTGACACCCTGGCTGAGACAAACATCCTCAGTCAGCCTACAGGTGTTTCTTCTTGAAGCTCAGATGATCTTATTTAGAGAGATGTGACCAGTTAAAAAGTAATGCATAGTTGGACTGGGATTTGTGTCTAATTTTAAATGCATTTCCCTTGGCTAAAATTGAAAAACCTGATTTAAAACCCACGCTGAAGTTGCAAAACCTATTCTACCTTTCCTTGGTCACTAGAGGATTTTGTTAAGAACATTACTTTTGATCCTCTCATTTTCTGAGAACATGACTTTGGGGAGGGAAGTGAGCTTCTCCGGGTCCTGTATTACTCTAGTTGGAGACTAAGCTCAGTTGTTCTAACTCTTTGTCCATTGTTCCTACAATAGACTCTACTAGGCTTCAGTGCCACTGAAGCCCTTGCATCGTTTATAGGTGGTGAAGTATCCAGGAAGGGAAGCTAGGAGGGCCACAGCAGTTTCCTAGCAATCTGCTGAACTCCCAGGGCTCTGTAGAGGCCGCAGGGAGCAGACAGGATTTCTCCTTTGATGTAGCTCCAGAGAGAGACCACTTTCCTTGACCAGTGGCTGGGGTTCTATTTTATGTAGACATTTCCTGCCTTCCCTTTTCTTAAAACATCCCTGCAGGAGATAAAGTATTGCACATTTATAGTTTGGGCTTGCCAAGAACATCCCACTAGCTCATCTCATAAATCTAGCCAAGCCTCCCTCCAGCAGCAAGTCATGGCCAGTACTGCTAGGCCTGGGGCAGGCAGGAGTCACTGCTGGGCTGCCCATGACCGTTGGTGGACCTCTGTACTCTTAGGAGTTTGTGTCTCCTCCATCCTTCCTGTTCTCTGAATTTTGAGACACAACATTCCCACAGATGGTCAACTAGCACCTACAGAGATAATTTGTATTCATTCTGTCTTTCTCAATCCCCCACCCCACCCACCATTCCACTCTGCTTTGTCATTCTAAACTTACATTAAATGCAAGCTCTGTCTAGTCATGGGTTCAGAAGTCTCAGGCCCAGTTCATGCCTCACTCAAAACACAGTACTTAACATTTAGAGATGAAAGCTTGTCTTCTCATGAGACACGACCTTGGACAGGTATTTGAGGTTGGCGCTGGTCTTCTTTAGACACAAGTTCAACCAACACAATCTATTTCTCTCATTGCAAAATGTTTTCAACTTTGGATGCTTTTATGCCCTCACTTTTCTAGGTGGTTTTTTCCGCTGTCAACCTTATTTCTTTTACTAGTCTAAAGGCCCACCTCCCTCCCTGTATTCATCCTTCTTCTGTCCATCTCTTTATCTCCTTTCAATTGTTCCAGCTCACAGGACAGCAGGAATAGCAGAATGTTAGTATCCGCATTACTTTACAGTTCAGACCAGACATGTTCATGTCACAGAAGAATTTGAGGTCCTCAGGGACAAAGTCTTGCCCACTGTTATCCAGGTAGTAGATGCCAATGCTACAAATAAAATCTGTACCTCCTCACTTCTTACCCAGTACTCTTTCAGGAATAGCACATTGCTTCTCTTTTCCCCTTGCTTTCTGGAATTCCTGCCTAGTCATTGCTTTTTGCTCAAACTTCTATCTTGGCTCTTTTAGCTTCTGCCTCTAATTGTGGCCTGGGAAGATAGAAAGAATAAGAGGGATTCCAAGGATGCTAAGGTGGTTGGATCTGGAGTTTAGTTTCAAAGCCAAGTTTTATGTCTTATGCTCTTTGATGTCTTGGGCATGGCTCCTCATCTGCAAGGAAGGCTACTGAGAACAACCAGTGGGGTCTGAGTTCCTGGTGTTCTGCCTGGCTGCCTCCAGGTGGTCAGGAAATTTGTTTTCATTTCCTCACTGCTCCTCCGTGCTTCCAGTTCTTCAGCTCTTCTACCGAAACCACATAGGGAAACAACCTGCCATAACTGGAATCCAACAAGTTTGAAGTCTCTAGCAATTCTTTTACTTTTCACCTTTGACCTTTAGAAAAGTGATAAGTAAAAAGAAAACAAAATAAGATTACAGATTTTAAAGGTCATCCTAGAGTCATAAGAATTTGGGTAGGGCTCAAGAAACTAGGCTCCAGGCTAGGCTCTTGTCTCCACCAGAATGACCCTGGGCAGGTCTCCCTGACACGGGACACTGGACGGTCTCTTTTCTTCACTTCAGGTTTGTGACTCCTTCATTTGACTTCTAGCGAGTATGTGACTCAGGGTTCCTCTGCAAGCTGCTTAATAAGCAAAAGAAAGTTTGGTGAAGTTTGTTCTATTGTACTGAACAAAACTGCAAAGTGGAATTGGACGTTTTAGAAACTATTTAGCAATAACCTCAGTTAAGCATCCTAAAGGACCCAAGGAAAGACTTTGGATTAGTACAGGCTGGTGAAACTTTGTGTGTGTGACTTGGCTACTTTGTGTTACTTTTTTTTTTTGTTGTTTTTGGTTTTTCTCCGGTACCGGGAACCGAACTCACGACCTTGCACTTGCCAGGCAGGCGCTTTTGCCGCTGAGCTAAATCCCCAGCCCTACTTTGTGTTACTTTGATGTAATCCCTAAGATCACAATACAATGAAGATGGCAAGATATAAACCCTTCAGTGGCTTTTTATTTTCCTCAAATTCTGTGAGCAGTTTCTAAAAGCCCTGTTTTCTGGCTTCTATTTCCCCTCACCTGTTGTTCTATCTACTCCACCCTACTGTCTTCCTTTTAATTCTTCAGTTTGTGTCTCTCTCTCTCTTCCTTGATCCTGGGATTCTTTCCTCCAACTTCCCCAGATAATCTTTATTTCTCCTCCAATCTGTCCCTCAGATCATGTGTTTTTCTCCAGAATGTTCTCCCTCAGGTTCCTCTGTCTCAAGCTCTCATCACCAACCGTACGCCACAATTATGATCAGATCACTCCTATAATCAGTTACTTAGTGCTTACCTGTCCTTCTTGAGCTTCACCTCCACGGCAGCGTTGCTTGCCTTAATCATCTGGGAAATGCCAGTAATACAGCAAAGTGCTCTGCCATTATAGAATCTTAAAGGATATTTCCTGGGTGAGCCAATGAACGTGAAAGGTTGAACTTCATTGCCAAAACCAACTTGTCATCTTAGTCAATAATATTAGGCACCAGTGGGACAGATAATGAGTGCTAAGAGTTTGAAGATGTCACTGATTATAGATCGGAAGTGTCCTGGCTGCAGACCATAAGCAGGTGTGGGCTTCTTCATCCCTCTCACACTCTGCTTCTTCGGAGTTTACATCTACAGATGACTCTGGCTGTATTCTTTGGCTTCTCCTATGGGCCAGGCTACCAACAGGGGAGAATGCTGTCACTTTCTTTCTGAGTTCATCTAACAGTAGATATGATGGTGAATTGACCAGAATTTGTTGATCTCTTAACATGGTAGGTTACAGTACACACTGTAGCAGCCATTTTCCAGTACACACAGGGTCACACTTCTGGAATGTTGTTAATCTTCTTGCTAGCTTTCTGGTGGATAACTAAATGTTGGAGTGTCATCTTGGTAATATCATGCTTTTGGAATAACCCATTATGCACATTCAATTCTTTCCATCTCACATAAGGCAGGCACTAGGTGGTGAGCTGCGGGCATTGCTACCCACTGTGTGCGTTCTGTACAACCCTGGATTTATCTGCATTTTTTTTGATCTTCTGGCACCTTTCACCTTGGAAATTGGTTTTTCACACACAATTGGCTTTTCTGAACTATACCATCAGGCATACTTTTTCTTTTGCTTCAGGAACTTCTTTTGTATTTCATGTAATGTAGGTCTGCTTGGGATGAAATCCTTCAGCTTCTATATATCTGAAAAGTGTATTTCTTTGTGTTTGAAAGATATTTTTACTAGGTATGGAATTTAGGTTTCATACTTTTAAAAACACATATGACCCACAATTTGCAATGGTTTAACTTATGATTTTTCAATTGTACAATAGTGTAAAGTGGCATGCATTCAGTAGAAGCCACTTCTTTTGTTTTCATTTTTTGAGACAGGATCTCTTTTTGCTTTTGTAGTCCAGGCTGGCCACAAACTCACAGCGATCCTCCTTCAGCCTTCTGAGTGCTGGGAGTTCAGGTGTGTATTACTATGCCCAGCTTGAAACCATATTTTGAAGTATGAAATTTTATGTTTTCCTGGGATAAGTGATATGTCATTCAACATTGTCTTGTGATGCTGGGTACTGCAGCTCCAAATCAACCATGGGATCACAAGGATAACTAGGATAGATATTGGTTGCATGTTCACACAAACTCTGACGTCAGGTGATCTTCATGATGCTTTTTGAGAAGTATGGGTGGTAGCCAATTTGAAAGCAGAGAATAAAGAAAGAGAAGATGTACCTTGAGTAGCACAATGCACCAAACATTATGTAATACACACACAGGTAATGAAATAGTGGATAGATAGTTTTGACTAGATCAGAGTTCTTAGTGGTTTTCCAGGGAAGAAATAAAATCAGAGACAAAAATTTTTAAAAAGCATGATCATTCCACTTGACACCTCTCTGTTTCACTATTCTATATCAAGAGTTCTCATGGCTGTGCTTTCTCTGTGCTTCATGGG
Organism: Chinchilla lanigera; assembly: GCF_000276665.1. NCBI lineage: Eukaryota > Metazoa > Chordata > Mammalia > Rodentia > Chinchillidae > Chinchilla > Chinchilla lanigera. The sequence goes on from NW_004955453.1 coordinate 15,720,420, forward strand.
CAAGTTCTCAGAGACAGCTTCTAAACACCTCTGTCTGTTATGCCTTCCAAGTCTTGGGAAAATTAGGAGAAAATGAAAACTGTAGTCCATCATGTGATAGCATTGCCTACTTTAATTGATGTAACTACTTTGTCTGAGATTCTTTATTGAGTTATTTAACTTTTTCACTAGCTTCTCTGAGTAGGCTTTTGGCATGTACTCCCCTACTGGAACAGGAGGGGAGCAACCGGGACAATCTGGACTTCTAAATGATCCCATTCATTTCAGAGAGGCATCACCTTCTGCCTTACAACCTTCCTAAATCCTTTTTCATTTCCTCCCAGTTCTCCATGGCTGTACACGTTCAGCCTTCCACCCCTCTGCCATGTGCGTTATTTCCAGTCCAAGTTTACTTAGGCACAGTCTCCACATGTGTATGTTGGTTTTTCCAATGCATCCAGCATCCTCTTTCCAACAGCTGCCTTGTTCTACAAATAATACCAATTGGACTCAAACAAAAAATAAATAAGGCCTCCTCTTCTCCTGGGGAAGCCACCTGCCTTCTACCTCCAGTGCAATTTTTCTCCTTTTTGTTGATCTTGGGTAAAGTGTGGAACAGCAAATGGTGAAACAAAATTTCAAAGTCATTTGCCTGAACAGTTTATATTCTTTGGCCCTCCACCAGCCACCCCGTTGTACCTCAAGTAATATTCAAATAAATTTTTCTGACCTCTTGTTGGTCATAAATTTCAGTTTATGTGTGAGCGATGTTCCCACATTTCTTGGTTCACTTTTACTCACACCAGAGGGGGTAGTTACAGGCTGATGAGTGACCCAAGAAAGCAACCATTACGAATATTTAAAATATATATGCTTTTGAACATGCACATATATATTTAAATTGTTTAGCATGAACAAAGCAGAGAAGAAGCAAACACCATGAGCAGATAATTCTTTCATTTGTTCAGCCAAAAGTCTTTTCCGGGATGACTAGCAATTTTTGGTAGCCCATTTTGGGGCCATAAATATGAATGAATTCATAAATTCAGTCATTCAAGAAACACTGAATGACTATCAATTATGTTCCTGTTTCTACTCTAAAATTACAAGGAAAAATAAGACAGGACAAATTTATCATCTTTAAAACTCACATTCTAGTGTATTTAGGGAATGTATGAAGGAATAACAGGGAAGAGCACTGACACTAAATTGGGTGTTTTGTATACTCTACTAATTTCATTAGGTCCCCTTCTCAAACTCCTTAGTTTTTATACCTGGGTCCTTTTCTTAGTATCTCTACCCAACCAAAGTTCACATGGATGGGATAGATATACAGTCAATTATCATAGGTACTATAGCCAAGATGCCAAGGGGAGGCAGGGTTCACTGCTCAAACAGATAAGGACCTTCAACTTTATTGTGCATAAGAACTTTCTGGGAAGCTTTTTAAAATGTTGGTCTCTGGGCTTCAACCTGAGAGATTCTGATTCAACAGATTTTAATGTAGGAAACCAGGAGTTGTGTGTTTTGACAAATGCTGCAAGTTTTTCTAACGGAGCACTTTGACAAACAGAAGCCAAAAACAGGTCTTACAGGTTGTTCCTCTGGCATCCAATATCTCCAAATTATTTTTTGCTTATTTTCTGGTATAATAAATATCATTGTCAGATAGACTTGTTTATATGTTTCTTGATTTTAAAATGTCATTTAATACTTTAACGTGAATTACATCAGTAACTGCACTATCTTCGATAAGAAAAGGTGAGTGTAGCATAAAATACAGGGTAGAAGTTGTAAATAATAGAAGCAAAACTGTATTTCTGGAGCTTGGCTGAGTGACCAGGTGTCAAATCTGCTTGTCCCTTTCTTATAAGTCAGTGCTTCACAGCTACATCCAAAGAAGTGGTACACGTTAAGACCAGCTCAGAGCCTCCAGACCTTATTTTAAATAAGACTTTTCTCTTATACCATTCCTTTTTGTTCTCTTCTGAGCTGTTTCTCTCTTCTCCGATCATATGTCTCTGAATATTTTGTCTCCTGGAACCACCCTAGACTTCCAGACATAAATCTTCCTTTTCAAATCATTTCAGAAAAGTCTCAGTCCTTTTTGGTGTGGGATGACTACTTGCTCATGGGTGTGTTAAGGATTTCAGGTATAACTCTTGGTCCACACACTCCAGTGTGCAGGAAATATTGCATTTGTTTTTAAATAAATGAGCATAAATACAAATTTGACTCCTCACCCATTCTGGTTTTTTTTAGAAATTCAAGTGATATTTGGCACTCCAGACCTGTCATAACTACTTCCCTCGTTGCTGGGAAAAATACCTGACACCCCTAAGGCAGAGATATTTATTTTGGCTCACAGGTTGTAGGGGTTTCAGTCATGGTCTGCTGGCTGCAGGCAGGACAGCATGGCACAGGGGTATGGTGGAGGAATAGTTGCTCATGGTGTTCAGGAACTAGAGAAAGTTCAAGGAAGGAGCCAGAGAAGGAAATATATTACTGTGGGCCAGGCACACAATGACCTTCTTCTCACTGGACCTCACCTCCTAATAGCAAGTGAGCTGTAGGACACCATAATCCAATTAGCTTCCAAAAGCCCCATGAAGAGCACATGAGGTTCTTGGGGTACATCTAGATATAAGTTGTTATAGTCCGGGTATATGAGGGAATAGATTTAATACAGGACACATAATTTATAGGACTATTTTATAATATTCATCTAAAAAATCAAGTGCATAAGAGTACAAGAAAACTGTCCATTTACTAGAGACCCAAAGAATCCAGCTGAGAGTCTGGCTTCCATGGCAATGTCCTGCATGAGTCCACCTGAAGACTTACAGTCAATGGCAATGTCCTCCACAAGTCCAGCTGGAGGCCTAGAGCCCATAAAAACGCCTCATGAAAATCTGTATCAAGGACCTGCATTGTGAAGGCCCAAAGGCCAGTGGGGGAAGGTAGAAAGTCTGGTACCAGCAGGATGAAGGATCTGTGCCATCAGACTGAGGGGTCTGCACTGGAGCCAGGAAGTGATACTTGGTAAGGACCAGAGCTCCCTGCAAAAGAACTGCAGCCATCCTCACTGACAGCAAGGACCTGAGCTCCTCAGATGATGAGAACAGCTGAGTTCATATCCGGAAAACCAGCATGACAAGTTTCTCCAGGAAAATCGACAGCGCACAGTCTTCCCCTCTAGTTCTCCTTTTATGCTGTTGACAACTATCCTCAGATGGGCCTTCCACATCCAGCACCAAATTGATTCTGGGTATTTTTTCTTTTATATAAGTCACTGAGGGAAGAAATGTTAAGGATTTGGGTATTTACAACTAGAGAGGAGAGAAATGGATCTCTTTCTTTGACTGCTTCTTTGGGAAAAAATAATGATATTGAAAACTTACTATTACCAGGACATAGGCTATGTTACCTTATTGAATTCTCTAACATACTTGAAGAAAAATAATAACCACCAGATTACAATTACAGGGGAACAAACAGACTGATAGAGGTCTAACATTTGCCCATTTATTACGATAATTGTAAAAGATCTTTAATATTTGGAAAGTCAGATATTAGCAGAGGTCTAAGTCTTTTCATTTAAAGGTTTCTTTAGTTATTGCTTATGGGTATAAAAGAAACTAAGAGATAAGAGAAATCAACTTTTGAGTCCTAAGTTGCCATAACCATTGAGTTCCAGCCCCTACCTATCTTTATATCTTCTTCCTGAAGGAAGATGTAGTTATTATAAAAAGACAAAATTTATCTTCCTGGCAAAACAATCCTTATATTCTGATGGAAATCCTCCAGTGCCCAAAGTTACTACTAATAATGGTCATGTTCTAATGTACATTCTGCTCTAAATGTAGCTGGGCATGGTGGAGCACTCCTGTAATCCCAGCACCTGGGAGGCTGAGGCAGGATTGTTGAGAGTTCAAGACCAGCCTGAGCTACAAAGTGAGCTCAAGGCCAGCCTGAGCTGCATAGTGAGACCCTGTCTCAAAAAAAAAAAAAAAAATGTGGCCTATGTTTGCATCAACCTAGGCCTGGGCAAGGCCTCATTCAATTTTGAATTGATCTTTTCTTCTTCTAGTACCTTATAATGCTTTGTCTTAAGCATACTTTTTACCTGTGCAGTTTCCATCTTGCATGTTGTGAATCAAGCAGTTTTCCCTCTTTTACATCTAGAGAAAATATAGAGAACAGCTAGCTTTTTCTCTGTACGTAATAGTCCCTCTGAGACTTGAACGCTGCTATCCATTTCCTTACCTTTAGTACAAGAAATTTTTGCTGGACATTTTGGAAGGCCCACCAGAAGCAGCTTTCAACAAAAATATTCATAAACTGGAATAAGGCTACCAGGGAGGAGCTGACCTCTGTTGGAACCGAAACATCGTCAGGATTATGAAATTCAAAGGCAGAACCCATCTAGACTGACTGAATGACTTATCGACTTATTTATAACAAAAGAGCACTTTATTCCAAAAAATATAGGTGGAACTAGTCACGAGTGGCAAGATAATTGGGTTGTTTATATTTATTCTTAAATAATTAGCTAACTCAAAGAGAAATCATTTGGACACAAAGCTATCACAGTAAGGAGAACAAAAGAAGACATAGGAGGCATCATAATTTGCTGTCTTGTTCTTGTAACTCCTAGGCTGAATCATGATTTATTGAATACCCACCATACCCTAGGCATTGTTCTAGATACCAAGGCTACAGTGATGACAGAAGAAAGCATCTCCTGTACTAAATGTTAAATTCCCTCAAACAAATCTTGTTAGTCACAATCTCTGCTGTTAAAACTTTTTATACGGATGTAGGAACACTTATTCCAATACATCCAAAGAAGGAAGGAAAAAGTAAAATTATGAAAGGATGGTAAGGAGCATAAACTTTGAAGAAGCTGATAATGGATTATTAGACTCTTCTAATTACAGCATACTCAAAGAAGCTGCAAATGCAAAGGCCCTGAGGTCTCAGTGTAGTGAAGAAAAACAAGAAGGATAATGAGCTGGGAACACTTTCAGGGAGGGGAAAGGTGGCAGATAAGGTCAGAAGCCAGCTAGAGAGGGTCTTTCAGACTATGGTACAGAATTGAGAAGCCACACATGAAAAGAAGCCTGAGTGTTTTAGGGTCTCTGTGAGGGCAAGAATTTCGATAAAAAGCCCAGACTTTGAAGTCTGTGACCAGGTCTGGCACTTACTGTGAATTGGGCAAGCTAAATAATCTGTCTGAGCTTTGACTTCTTCAACAAATTTAGAACACGAAACTTCAGAGAGTTGTTTTGACCATTAAAAAGGCAAAGATAAAAATTGGATAGTGGTTCAGAGCACAGCAGGTCTGAATAAATGCATTTGTCATGACTCTGCTGCTGGCAGTGTTTACAGAGACTGTGGCACTTGGCATCTGGCATGGGAGACTACTGCAGAGTTTGAGATTAGTGTCAAGGGATTATTAATAAGGGGAAAATTATCATTCAGATTCAGGCCTGTCTCACTCCTAAACTCTTCCTTTATTTTTCTCTCCCTTGCTTGATAATTCTAAGACTGAAATTCTCAACTCTATAAGTAATTTGGGGGTAGGCCAGTGATACTAGAAACAAAAATTTGGAAACTTAAATCTTGTACTGGTGTTGGGTTTATTCAGTTTTGCTTCCAGGTCAGAGTCAGGTGAGGAGATGTCAGGGCACAGTGTGTTGGACAGGACAGATGGAGTTGCACAGAATTCTTAATGGGAGGGCAGAGGGCCATATATCCCTGTTGGTTTAGATATGCATATGCCCAAAGCAAGACACCAAGCAACATGATATGGGGGGGTATATCTCCATATGCTCTTCTGTGACTATAAGAACATGGACATAGAGCTTTGTGGACTGGAAAAGCGGACAGGAATGCTGGCATTTACTTACCAGTGCTCAGTAAAAAAATCCATGAATCTTCAACTTGCATATTCTCAGCCTCACAAGAATCCTTAGCTGGCCATATGTCTGTGATACAGAGAATGAAGAAGACTGCAAGGTTAACTTAAATCACTAGAGGCAGAGACAGGAAGGGGAAGCAATAATGTAAGAATTTGACAATAGGTTTGGTGTTTAGTTCAGGCTCCTTCTAAAACATCTTCTATTCAGTGGAAGAAACCTTAAGGCTAAGTCAAACAGCGTCCTACGGAAGGCATCTCAGAAAGAGTGTCTTCCTGGTGGCTCTCTGTTACCCAAAAGTCAGTGCGGTTGGCTTTAATGATGCTATAAAATGGCAAGCACAGTGTTTGCCTGAAGTGAAGATGCTCTGTGATATATTTTGAAATTGGGAATGCTGCAGACGTATCTACAACAGGATTAGAGTCAAATCTGAGAGCAATACAGTCAAATACTGTAAGCAATGTGGCAGCCAGGGCCACAGGGCTCCTGTACCAGCAGAGTTGTTGAGATACTTACGTGAGACTATGGAAACCAAGCTTGGAACAGGGCTGGCCATATTTACATGCTCAATAAATGGAAAGAAAAGGGGAGTGGGCAAATTCTTTGGGAGGCAGGTCATTATTGTGAGTACGTAGTTGTTGTGTTCTGCTGTGTTCCTTCCTGTCCCATCCACATCTCTTAGAAGAGTTTAATTAGTCCAGTTTATATTTTAAGTTTGCTGGAAATAGCTAAGGTCCCTGGGGAGTAGGCTGGCTCTGTTCAAGAGATGAGAAGAGAGCTTGGAGGTGTTATTAATAAAAACAATGCACTTTCACTTTCTCGTGTTATTGATTCAATACCTTAAAATGCATCAGGTATATTACTTATGACTACATTTTACCCTCAATGTTTAAATATCTCTCCACATTGAATAACCTAGCAAAATGAAGTCTCAGGCACAGTATGTAACTTGTCATGAAGGGAGGAGACCTGGAGTTTTGACCCTAGCCTGTCCAATTCAGAAGCCCAGGTGAGAATGGTTCAGCCAGGCTATGGAGAGGGGAAGAGTGGGGCATAGCAAGTGCATTGGTCATGGGTATAAACATTGGCGTGCAAAGATGTTTTGCAAAGCACCACTGGAAATCACCCAGGGGCAGGTATTTGAAAGGTCCTTCAGGGAGCAGGGCTTTGGGTGTATCACTCGCGGCCCTTTTCCAATCAACATTCTCAAGCTATCTTGGGTGGATTGCTCATATTCCTCATTCAGAGTAGGCTGTTTTGGACAAGATAGAACAGGAAAGCATAAAAAGGCTGGGTAGAAAATTAATGTTTTAGGCTCTTTTTTGTAGAGAATATGAGGGAGATTAACTGTTTTAGACAACCTCACACATTGTATTTTTTCAAGAAAATATTTGCTTGGGGCTTGAGTTTTATTTTAACCACAACATGTTTCACAGGGCTCTCACAGCTGACGTAGTAGCAGGGAATAACTTAGCAGCCCTAGAACAAAGTTATGTAGTGTGGTGGGGAGAGTTTCTCTATTTCCTTGTTTCTAGTTCCAGAAGAATCAAACCTTTTGTGTAGGCTGCCCGACATAGGCCATGGCCTTGTCGGTGGTTCCTTAATTAACAAAGAGATTTTTATTTATCCAGTGCAAAGTTTGTCTTACCTCCTTTCCCTATTCAGTAAACCAGCCATGCAAATCAGCACGTACTGAGACCTCAAAGAAATCCAACAGTGGACTTGAAAGAATCCATGCTGCCAGCTGAAGGAGAGTTTAATAAGCCTGGTCTCTCCTTTTTTTTTCTTGGATTCCATTTTTACAAGACTCTGATGTGTTTGCTGTAGTAAAATGCTGGGCTTTTAGGAAGCCAGACGATGGAAGGCAGTCCCGGGACTGGGGATGGTAAGGGTGTGTTGGGGATGTAATGGGAAGTGTGGCTTGGACCACAGCCAAGGTTTGGACAATTCAGAATCTCTGAAGATTCATGCTTGTGGGAAAAAAAAAAAAATGGAAAAGCCATAGCGTTAAATATAGTCCTACCTTTTTATCTCGTGGACTTTAAACTACTTATGTTTCTTTCCCCTAAATACCTCAGGCTAGATTTAATCTCTCCCTTTGAGTCATAAGATGGTCACAAGGAATTGGACCTTCGCTTGCTGGTTATGGCCTCTCTGAACAGTGATGGAGGCCCTTTAGCTCATCATCCTGATGGAATTTGTTCCCACTTCTGGCAGACAGCACTGGAACTGGTAGGAGTACTTGTGTTACAACTGTCAGTCTCCTTACATTCCAGGGAACAAGAAGGGCCTGTATTCTCTCAAAAGACAGTGAGATGAGGAGACTGCCAGGATTTTTGTTATCTTTGACTCTCAGCTGAGTTTTTGAGGAGGGAACCAGCACAAAGACACCATTATGACTGCATCAGTAATCTCCTCTGAAAATCATTCTTCATCAGAAACAAAGGAAAAAAGATTAACCATCAATAAAGGACAAAGTGGTTCCCAGGTACCCCTAAAGCCCAGTGTTAGAGAAGCTTGTCTAATTGCCTTCATCAACACCTCTAGTTAAAGCAGTGAAGGGTAGAGAGAGGTAACTCTGAGCTTCATGGTGGTCGGTATGGACAGACAACAGGATGCTTATCCACTAGGTCCTCAGCAGTGGAAGCGATATTTAGTGCTCATGGATTGTTCACACACATGCTACTTTTGCAGCAAGAATGGAGCCATATGATTATCTCTGCACAATGGCTTTGATCAGAAATGGACTGTGGCCCAGAGAATGGAGAGCCACTGTACCTTGTTGTTACTCTGCTGGAGCAACCATGCAAGGTACGCGCTGAGATGGAGCAATAGCTGGAACCCTGACTCACTACCTGGACGAGAACGCCTACCAAGTCACATTGCATCTTGAGTGACTGAAAATTAAGCTTTTGTTGTGCTAAAACACTGAGATTATGAGTTTACCCACACTAACCACTAGGAATAATTATCATGACTAACAGGATTGTGTTGGGTTGGTTGTTTTCAGAATGTTAGTGCTTCTCCAGAATAGGCCGATAGAACCCTGTTTCTGTCAAGTCTTGCAAAATAATCACAATTTCTAACAATTTCTGTGATCCCTGAGTAATAATCAGTACCAAAAGAACATCACTGAATTGTTGAGATCTCTATAACTTGACAATTGAAAAACACTTTCTATATGTCCAGGCATCTCTTAAAAATGCCAATATACCAACATTCTAGATGCCTCAGCAACAAAAAGTAGATCTGATTGCATCTGTTCATTCAACAAGTATGTATTGGGTGCTAAAAAAGCCCAGACAGTCTTCTAGGTACTAGAATACAATGGAATTTGGCTTGCTTCATGGCTCTGCCTCCATCCCTGCAAGATGGTGATTACATAACATGACAGAAGGCAACATGCCCAGAAGCTGAGCTAGGTGCTGACACATATCAATGATCTCTTCCCAAGAACCCATTAGGTAAGAATTCTTTCTTTACTTTTTCTTACAGATAAGGAGACTAAAAGCTAGAGAGTCTCCAGGTCCACAAGGCCAAGGACTGCAGAACATTCTTAGCTCCCTGATTCCACACCTTCTGTATCCTTTCTAACTGTATATAGGTTGTTTCAAGATTCTATCCCAGACCAACTATGATGAGATTCTGAGAGGTTTCTCTATGGTCAACTTTGCTCAGTAAGCAAAGAAAGGTCTCTTTTCTGTTTGTCACCTGTCTGTTGATAAGCATCTATAGGGCAGAGGAAGATGTTTCTCAAGAATAGTAAGATAAGGTTTTGTTTCTAAGAGACATGGAGGTGAACGTCATAGACAAGACTTAGAAGACATCTGGTCCAGTTCACTGACTTCTTCTGAGAATATGACACATCTTATTTTGACCACATCCCTCTCTGGTGTACTTATTGAGGAGGAGGAGAGAGATAATCTCTCTGAATATCTAGTTTCCATAGTCTTCTCTGTTGGCCAGCAGGGAGACTTTGTTCTCCATTCTAAGTGTTTCCTTTGATTGAGACTTTAGTAAAAACAGCAGAGTAACCATTTGTGTTAATCTATAAAAAGGGTGCTATGAAATAAGCCTGTAGTCCTGGTGTGAAATTTTAATAATAATGATTACTGGATTGGAGATGGGGAAGGAGGCAGGAATTAAAAGAAGTTGCCTGATGTCAAACTGCATCCCTCAAATCCTAGTTCCAGAAAAAGGAACACCAGTAAGATGCAGGGTAAGGCGTCATCTTGTTGTTGAGCCAAAGAAATTGCCAACTCAGTAAAATATTGCCTTTGATGCTTTTGCTCCAGGGACTTTCACTTTAATGGAGGATAATTAATTATCATCATCCACTCTTGCTTAGTAATAATCTTTTACAAGCACTTGAGCATTCCAGATGTATGCAGTTGTCTAATATCCAGGCTGGAGGGAAGTGGATCTTGGGTGGATGAAAATTGCATCTCTGGAGAGCTTCTGCCTTGGGGCACATTCTTCCCAAGACTCTGTGCTCAGTAGCCAAGCTAGGGGTTCTCAGCAAGTCTGTAGAAATCTGGCCAAACTCATACAGGATGGTCTGAGAGAATGACATGGAGTGGACATAGCCTAGTTCTTCAAAGGGATGGGCAGAAGAATATGCAAGAATTTGGGTTGTTTTTGAGGAGTAGCCCATGAGATGCCAGCCTCAGTTCTGATGCTCTGACATGAACAGCATCGGAGAAAGCATGAATCTACATAGGTTGCTGCTCTCTAACCTGAGCGGGTCATAAAATGTTCTTTTGCTCTTAATCTCACTCAGCTGTTCATGCAGATGACTGAGGTTGTCCAGCTGAATGGAATAGAGCTCTTCAAGAACAGGTGCAAAATAAATATCCGCTATTAAGTTTGATTTCACGATGATTACATGCCTTGAGCTAGGGTTGCAGCAACTTGTCCCTCTGCCTGTGGCTTTTTCCAAGCCAGTTTTCTGGCTGAAAGGACATTCTCTTTCATAAAGGTGGGTGGTGGGAAGGAAAAATGGGGAGAGATACTTTCAGAAAACATTGAACCACCCCAGTACTTTGCTAAGGAACTCGGACTCACTTATTTCATCCTCACTACCCCTCTTTGAGGTTGTATGGATGAGGAAAGGGAGGCTCAAAGAAATTATGAGAAGTTAACTTAAAAGAAGCAAAGTGGCCAATCTAAACCCTGGTGCCAATGGGATCAGGGGCTCTTCTTACTCTGCTTAGGTAGAAAAGTAAGGGGAAGAGTATGTGCAAGCTAGTAAGAGAATGAACAAGACTGGTCATCCCTGCACTGGCCTTCTGTCTTATTCCACTGTTCTCATTCTGATCCTCCACTTGTGTCCGTCCTGAGACACCAGAAATGACAAAATAGCTAAAACTTCTCCAGTCCCATTCTGCATTCTTATCAGAACACCCCGTTACCTCTACCTCCGCCCCTCCTGCTGCTGTTGGGGGAGATGCCTGTTCAACTCCCTGCTCTAGCCCTGGAGCACACTCCTCCCACCTCCTTCTGCTGCCCCACCCAGAGCTTCTCTCTGATTCCTAGAGTTGCCAAGCTCCTGGTGACAGGGAAATCAGAGGAGGAACATGGGCTGCCAGGCTGTGTCAGGTACCTGAGACCTATCTGGGAAGATAAACAGAGTGCCCTGCCCTTCTGAGTTCCTGGGCCACTGCAAAGATGGAATTCCAGAGATAAAGTTCCTTCCTTCTCCCTCCATTGACTCTTCCTTGCTGATGGAGCCTGTTGATTTTAGTCTTTGCAAGAGAAGGAGGGAATCTTCAGCATGGCAGTGTTGTGGGTGCGGCACTCTGGCCCTCTGCAGGGCAGCCTTGCAACTTACCCACAGTGCTCGGTTCTGGAAAATGCTCCTCTCCTTTTCCTTCTCTCCCTCTCTCATTGCCCACCTCTCTCCTCCCCACCTGCCGTTAGTAACATTTTTTCACATGAAATGTGTTAAGAGAAACAGTATATAAGGAGTCAGTACTGAATAGAATGAGAATATTTTAATTCTAAGAAGTCAATTATCTCTATTACAGCTTTTCTGAGAATTAAACTGGAATGAGGAATGTGAGGGGTTGGTGGGGGGGGGTGGAAAGAGAATTTCTCATTGAAGTCAGCCATCAAGAATTTCTCACCTAGAAGGTATGACAGTTACTACATTTGGTGGTCAAAATATAGTGAATTTTTTTTTGTCTTTTTGAGACAGAGTTTCACTATGTAGTTCAGGCTGGCTTTGAGCTCACTTTGCATCCCAGGCTGGCCTTAAACTCGCAGCAATCCTTCTGCCTCAGCCTCCTGAACACTTAAAGTAAAAAATTATTACAGTAAAAAACATACTGTCGTAACTCTCCCTCAAAATAGCCCCCCTTTCTTTGAACACACTTATTCCATTATTTTGCCACTTTCTGAAGCAGTTCTGGAAGTCCTCTTTTGTGAATTTTTTTTTTTGTGCCTGCCTCAATGTCCTGAATTCATTCAAAACATTTAAACATTATGATGTGTCCTCATCTATCTTATTCACCAAATCTGGCACTGTATGACTTCTGGCTGTTCTCCAAAGTCAAATGTCCATGAAAGGTAAATGTTTTGAATCAGTTCAGGACATCGAGGTCGCCATGATAATACACATAAAGACATGGAAAATGACTTCCACAGCTCCTTAAGAAAGTGGCAGTAACTATGGGATAAGTGTGGTTGAAGCAAGGGGGTGTATTTTAAGGGGAATTAATGTCCATGTGTCTTCTACTATTTTTAAAAATTCAAAATTCAAAATTTTAAAAAATTTTAATATTTTTAAAAATTGAAATGAACACTGTATTTTTGTTTATAAGATTATCATTATTATGTAAAGAGGCAAGCTATCTCAACTTCCAGACCGTAGAAGCAAGTTCATATACCAGATGGCCACTTCCTGAGCAGAGCTATGGTTAAAGCACCATTCTGACTTCTTAAATTCACATCATTTCTAATCTCCAAAATCTAGAATGTTTAGTGGTTATCTCACTAAAAACTCTTTTATAAGCACTCTGCGTCCACGACCACGCACCAAGAACTGCAAAACTGGTGGCACACATAGTCGCTGTCTTTTACTAGAATCCCCAGAGGGCCTTCCATGCCAGGCACTCTGCGAAGGGCTTCACAAGCATTATCCCATCGTCATAAGCAAGAATCCCATTTTTCAGAAGGAATGAAAGAGGTTAAGCAGCCTCTTCAAGTGCAGGGGATCACGGAGAAGCAGAGCAGAATGTAAACCTGAAGATCCCAGCTGTAAGGCCTATACTTTTCCTCTGACTGCTGGAGAAACTCTTGAGAACCCAGCCATTAACACATCAAGGTTCCCATTTACTTACATCTTGCTCTGTTATTTACTGCAGCAAGGCAAACCATTTCAAGACATGGTGGGATTGAACAACAAACATTTTATCATGATATTCAAATTCTGAGGGTCGGAAATTCAAAACGGGGCTCCACAATGTCTTGAACTTCAGCTGAGATGATTCAAATGGTTGGAAACTGGAAGAGAGGATCCATTCCAGGGTGACTCCTTCAGTCACATGTCTGGGATGGTGTAATCAGGAGCATCTACTTGTGGCTTCTTGGGCATCATGGTTCAAGCATAGTGGATATTCTTACATGGATTCTCAGGGCTCCACAACAGAAAGTCCCACTGAAGAAAATACAACTTAATTCCTCCCTTAACCATCACCTGACCTGTTCTAATGTCATAAACCTGCTCAGTTAAGGGGAGGGGACATGAACTGCACGTCTCAATAGAAGATAGCCAAAGAATTTATGGATATGTTTTGTAATCACTCCATGTGTTAAATTCTATGTAAGCAAGCAAGTGGGTTGAACACTTCAGATCTTGATATATACCAAGCACATAAGTTTGTTTCTTTTTTAAAAATTAAATTGAGAAGACTGTAATAGAGACAATTTGAATATTTGGTTGGAGACATTCTCTTTCCCAGTACCATGCTGACGCAGTAGAAAGGATAGGAGTCAGAGAGAGAACAGCTGGACTTCACCCACCAATGGGATGTTGATTAAACAGGAACCAAATTGCTCCGTCTCTATGGATGTCATTGAGATTTAGAATCAGCTTACCTAGTCCAACTCTTTCATTTTGCAATTGAGGAGCCTAAGGTCCATAGAGGAGAAAATACTTGTCCAGAGCCATGTTGTCCAGTGTGGTAGTTATTAACCACATGTAGCTATTTAAATTGAAACAAACTAAAAGGAAAAGTTCAGTCCCTTAGTCACACTTGCCATATAGTACTTAATACACATACATGGCTGGTGGTCACTGAAACAGACAGCGTGAAAGGGTAGCATATCCATCACTGCAGAAGCATCTCTTGGACAGCCCTGTTCTTGAGTCACACAATCCACTCACTTGAGGGGGAACCTTAGTCTAGAATGCCGTGTCCTTTGGTGACTGCGCCCTGCAGGGCCTGGAGGTGCAGGGAGCTGGAGCACTTTCAGCAGAGGCTAAAGCATCTCTCAGGCCCACAGCCTGCCTCTTCTTTTTGCATGCTAACTTGAGTCAGGCTGACTCTGATCAGCCAGGTGACCCTGTCTGCTAAAAGAGGCTGAGGATGGGACAAAGGGAGGAGGAATGGCCCTGAGATCCCTGCCTGGAGATAAGGAGGACACTGGAAGTCTTTGGGTGCATCACAGCAGAGGGCAGATGAGATCCCTTCTGGGAAAGAGCAGCTGTGGATGCTCTCATGTAGCAGAGTGAGCTGTCTCATCTGTGTTCTTTTGGCTCTTCTACCTTCTGGAAGAGCACCACTCCCTTTTGATCTTGTAGCTCTGTCAGTGCTTCTCATCATGGACAGGGCTCCAAGGTCAGCTAGTGTCCCTCCCTTCACAGGCTTTTGGGTCTGCCAGACACCAGCATCACCCCTCCTCCTGGGAAGGCGCTGCTGCCCCCTTATCTACAGTAGCAGGGAGGGAGCTGTCAGACCCTCCTCATCCCATTGCTGGGCATCACTGAGGCCTCTCTGGCCTGGTGCCCACTCAGAGGAAGAGTGGCAGAGGTTTGAGTCTTGGCTGCTGGCCCCAGCTCCACTCCTGACCCTATATGTGATTTTTTTCCATTAGTTCATATCTTTGAATTTCAGTTTCTAATCTGTAAAATGGAGATGGTTAAATGTAGTGGTTCTCAAAATTTACTGTGCACATTAGTCTCCCAGGGACATTTTCAAAGTGAAGCTTCCACAGTTCTGCAAAGAGGCCTGGAAGTTTGCATTTCTGAGAGGCTCCCAGGGCATGCTTCTGCTTTTGCTGGGCAGCAGCAAGGACTTAGCCCTATTCTAAGTAACTTTCTTCTGTAGTAGAAATGTCCTATATTTTCACTCTCCAGCATGGTGGTCACTAGCCACAAGTGGCTATCAAGCACTTGACTCCTGGTTAATGAGTCCAAGAAACTGATTTTAAGTTTTTACTTAATTTCAATTAATGAGAGTGACAAACCTCTACCATACTGGATGGCACAGGACAAATCTACCACTGGCCAGCCATATGGATTCACACAGGTCGTTCAATCCTTTAGACCCTTAATTTTACCCACAAAAAACCCCGAATCCAACAAACCAATCAAACAACCATGAGATAACAGTGTTGTTGGTGAGAGTGGGATTGGGGGGGTAAATTATAAAATAATTTATAGACAATAGGCGTGTGTTTTACAGTAATGATACTGCTACTATTACTACTACTACATAGGAGAGTGGTGGGAAGAAAGGATATTGGAATGTGGCAAACTGAAGTTGGCTTCTATCTGTTTTTGGCCTTCTCTGAGCTTGTTTCCTCATCTGTAAATTGAGTGATATTAACTGCCTCACAGAATGGCTGAGAGAATTAAACGGGTTAAAGGTAAAAAGTGGCTAATATTCCTGTAGACATAGTAGGCAGTCAGGTAATGTTAAAGTGGAGCTGTCCTGAGAGGCCAGGGTTCAAACCTTGGCTGGAGCTCTTGCTAGCTGTGTGACCTTGGACTAGCTGATGGATCACTGAGGAAAGCACCTCAGTTTTATTATCCTATGAAGTAAGAGTATATTTACCAAAGAAACTTAATTATTCATTTAGCAAATACTAATTGAGCTCACTACATTTCCTGTGCTATGTGCTTAAATTATGGTGGCAAGTAAAAATAGAACCTGTCCACACTCTCCTGATCCCTACCATCCGTCACATGACAAGCCAAACATCAAGTGTGGCAGGGAATACAAGACGCTCTAAGGGTGTGTAAGTAGGAGGCCAGGAAAAGTTACTGTCGGGGGAGACATTTGTCAATTGAACATTGGAAAGGAGACATAGGCAAGTCTTTGTGAGTTGTCTGCTTATGGAGTTGTTGAGTAGCAAAGGAGAGATCACATGTATTTCAGAAGGGCTCAGTACCCAGCGGTTCTCTCTCCCTTTTGTGGAGATGTGAAGCACCTCACTCTGGCCAAGCAGACCCAAGCTCAGTCTCTCTGTTTGAATTCCTGAGTCCTTCTTGCAGTTCAGATAATCCTGAACTGGGAATAACTACCTTTCCTGGTGGAACTGATTCATCACTAAATCTAGATGTGCCAAATTCACCAGTTGGTAGATATTGCACTTAGTCCCTAGGTGAGTAAAATGCTGATTCATTGGCCCTAGGGAGGAATGAGATCTGAATGGATTCTTTCACCAGGAGATGCAATGGGCTGACCAGGCAGTTACTTCTTTGGCATTTGTAGTCTGTATTGATCATTTGTCAACACACACATACACATACCCCCCCTCCCACATACAATGACTTACACTGGTGATGCTGAGTAGTTTTGAATAACTAAGGCATCTGACATCCTTCAGAAAGGAGGAGCTTAGATTCAGGAACCTGTGTTTAACTCTGTAGCTCCACATAATCACTGCATGTCATTTGCAGGTGGTGACAGATGTAAGAGATGTGGGCTATCTCAGTGATTCAGGTTCCTGGGCTCTGCCCCAAGGGCAGACTGCAGCCTTTATGAAGACCATGGGCAAGTACAGCATGCTCACCCCTTATCTGAAGCTTATTCTCTCTCCCTAGATCCAAATGCTCTCAAAATTGACTTAGTGTCTTGAAAAGCAATGATTATAAAGCCTGTTTGCCAAATAATCAGTTTACCTGTTGACTAATATGCCAAGTGTACCAAACTGGCTATTTTGTAATATTTGATTAGAATGTTCAGTTACTTTACCAGGAATCTTTTAACAAATTTAATATGGATGTGTTAGCTTTGTACTAGTAATATAACATAAAGAAAGACATTTTATCACTATTATCAAAATTTCAGAGTTTCACATGGTAAGTTCAGTTAATGTTAATACCTATGTAAAATTTTTCGGCCCGTGGCTTTTTCTGATTTTCTCTGTATGTCATGGAATATAAATTTTAATTTAATCTAACCTAAAGCAAATTTACTTTGTTTTCAAATTTAAATGTAAATGTCTGCTTTTCTTTATATTGAAGATTTACTTTAAATTTAAATTTAATTTAAAATTCTGATATATTTCCAATGCCTTAGAATATACATATAAAATTAAGTTTAAATGTTGGATTGCCAGGAATGTATAATTAAGGCAGATATGTTGTTTGAGGGATTGGCACACATTGCTAAAAAATGGAAAATGGCCTTTCCACACAGTAAAAAAAAAAAAGAAGTGGCTAAAAATTTCGTTACCTAAGAAATGTTGATTCAATGCCCTTGAAAAGGAGCAGCTGAAACCGACTAAGTTGGTAGGTATTATCAGAGAAATCCATATTTTGCAACAAAGGCAAAACTGTCCCTTTTTGGTAAATCAGCTAAGCAACAAGAAGTCCTTTCTTAAGTGTCACTTTTGGCTCTTTGCCAATCTTGCATTTTTAGCATTCTGTTCAGACAGCCAATCTACCTTGGCGTCTTATTCTTGCCCCTGCTATGCACATTTAAAAATGTGATACGGTTTTTCTCTGTTGTTTCCAGGTTGATTCTTGCTTAGCTAGTGTGGCAGAGCTCTTCTTCTGGGCACTCTCAGATTCCACTCCTTGGCTTCATTGTGCCTTTCACTTGGAATTTTCTGTAAACAGTTGAGAAGCTGAGGTAAATTTTCAGATAACTTTGAATTCTAACTAAAATAAATTAACTTTAAAAAGCACTCAACACAGAATTGTAAATGGCATTAATTTAAAATATAATTTAAAATTCAATTCTAGTTCAAAACCATTCAAATCAGTCTTAGTTTGAAGAAAATTCTCAGTTAAAAGTTACAGCATGGCAAAGAGCTTTCCATTACATACAGAAAATATTTCCGTTAAACATCATGGCCTGTGAATTTAATGAATTTAGCAAGTTGGTCACTTAACAAATTGATCTTTCTAAGCACTGTTTTCCTGGGATTTGACCTTTGGCAAATTTACCTTCCCAGAAAGTCACTTTTACCAACTGGACGTTCATTAAAATTATTTTCACTGAATTGGGAAATTTCATGTACTTTCACCTTCTCCTCTTGAGTTCTTTAGAATCCCCTAACTCCCCACCATGTCCCTGAAGGCCTCCAGAGACTTGAGACCTGCAGCTTCATTTCTTGGGGTGCTGATTCACCTTGCAAGCACTCAATGGTAGACGAAGTTTATATCACTTCTTTGGGGGCATTTGGCATGTCAAAATAAAGAGTTTTTAAAGAGTCCTAGTGACGTGGATAGAGCATCCTTGTCCCTTCCTTGACTTTGCTTTGAGAAATTTTAAATGATTCTACTGAGTCTTAGCTATCTAGCTAGAGAGAAAATTATGGCCTGTGATTTCATTTTACAAAGATCTTGATATCATCTATTCCAAGATTACTCAACCTCAGCACTGTTGACATACTGGTGACCTTTTATGGTGGAAGACTCTCCTGTGTGCTGTGTCCACTAGATACCATAATCACTTGCTAATTCATGACAATAAAAGATGTCCCTAGTCCTTGTCTTCTGATAGGCAAAATCATTCCTAATTGAGAACCACTGATCTACATTCCCATCCAACCCAGAACTTGCCTATCTATATATTATATCCTCTCTGAATGCTGAGGATGCCTGAGAACTCACCTTCTCATTTAGATTTTCCTGGGAAGCAGTCCTACTGGGATCACAAGAAAAGCTCAGGTGTGAGGCACACTGCCTTGAAGTCAGATTCTGTTTCTATCATTAGGTGTGACGTCGGCAAACCTCTAACCTTTAACCAGTTTCAGCCAGTTTCCTAACTCTTAGTTCACAGCCTTTTCAAATGAACTGACTAGCAATGTACACAAAATTGCTAGGCCTTTTGGGGTGCTTGAAAACTATTCATTAAGCCCAATCCTCCATCTGTAACTTCCCCTCCATGTCTTGCAGGCTGTCTGAGGTTTGGATCTCATGACAGTTCTGAATGCGGCCCATGAAGGCTGCTATCCTAGCCTCATTACTTCTCAGCTGGCAGAACCCCATAAACCTCAGTTCCTTCTTGGACAGTTCAGAGAAGATGATGCATCACAGCTTAAGGGGACCTTAACTATTAGGCCAGTGTGAAGCTGGGCAGAAACAAGACTCAGGGCTGGCACTGTGACAAGGGACTCCAGAATGGTTTTGGTGGGAAGGTTTACTCCTCCAGAGGCTGCCATATCCCTGAAGAAAGGCTGGGTGCTCCTCCAGCCTGGGTCCAGAAGTGGCTAATGAATGATGTAAAAAGAAGCCAAAGCCCAAAAGCATATTTTCCCTAATGATACCCTATTGTTGGGCACCCCCAGAAGGCCAGCCTAGGAGGCTGAGGCCACACTACACTTGGCATCGCCTCTTCACCAGCTGCCCGTTTAGAACTAGCTTCTGACACTTTCTAAGAAGTATAAACAAGTCAGGGACCCTTGAGCTGGAGACCTGAGCTACTACATGACCCCTCAGAACAGCCAGCATTTGCTGGGCAGGGGGCAGGGGTTTTGCTCACCTCATGTGCCCCCATACATAGGCTGGAGTTGATAAGGCTCAATTTCTCTTGTCAAACTTATGCCTGAAAAATACAAGCTTGCTACCTATGTTGGGGGAGGGATTATGAGTCAGAGTGTTTATAGCAGAAAGATCTCCCAGTGCGGGGTGGCAGACCCCCAGAGGATGGCAAGGGACAGAGAGAAATTCCTTTAATGGATTTTGATATATTTGAGAATATATTCTTTAAATGCCAAAGGTTGTTCTTGATATTCTTTGGGATGGTGGAGAAAAAACTGGATCAAAATGGCTCTCATTTGAAAAGATAATCTCCCAAAGTTCCACTAGAAGCAGACTAAAGTCATGGATAACGTTGGGACTTGCACATGAGACTATTCTACCTGTCATTTCCCGGACAAGAGGCCTGTTAGCTGGGGGGATTAGACCAGATTGTTTAAACACAGGGACTCTGTGTCTGGCCTAGGGCTCCATGCAATTTACTCTTAGGCAATCTCTTGATTTATAGCTCTAAATCTCAGTGAGCACCAGTGTGTATTACCAGCTCCTGTCCCTTGCTAGGTTGTGAAGATAAGAGCTCCACAACAGAAGACTTCCCTTAGCTCAGTAAAGAAAAAGAAGACAATATTTTCTAAACCCTCAAGAAAGCATTAAACTCCTTTTTAAACAACTCTGGGAGGCTTGGGATATGAGAGGAAGAGGAGAGTCTTCTTCTCTGTGAGCTGACTTGGGGGCAGAAGAGAAGAGAAAGGGGAAATGGGCCAAGCCGATTAAAACTGGAAGGTGCCGACAGGGGGCAGTCTCTTCTCCGTGGAAGGTCTTTGCAGAACTTGACTCTCTTGAAACAGATATGACCTCAGTTCTTCCACAAGCATTGAGTCTTGAGTGGAAAGGACATCCACCTGAGTGCCCTATTTCAGTCTCCTGTCTAAATTGTAGGGGGGCGACCGAGCTTTTCCTCAAGGACTGTTGGGTTTTGAGGATCTTCAGACATTTTCAGCTTCTCTCTCATAATCTCAGAGAAAGCCAGAGAGCTAAAGGAATTTGGAGGCCAGTCAGCCAAATGAGGTCACCCTAAAGTTAAAAAACTTGGGGATTGGAGAAGTGCTATGACTTGCCTGAAACTAGGATCAATTAGAGACTGAGTCTGGACCAAGGTGAAGACAGCTTTCCTCCTATTGTCGAGCCATTTCCGAGAATTCTATCATTATCTCTAATTCCATCAAACCTCTGTTCACTGGGGGTGTTTAATTGGTTTTACAATTTTCACTTTCCCCTGCTCTTCTGATTAGCTACTTTCACCCTGGATGGTGATAATGAACTATGTAGAATAGTATCATGCATATGTTTTCTTTTTTCTCTCCTAACACTTAATAAATTATCTGTCATTAATAACATTCACTCAACAACAGTCACCAGATTTCTACTGAGCCACATCAATGGCTTGGGAATGGTGTTCAGAGCTCTGAGAATCTTATCACATTTAATCTTCAAAGTTACTTTAAGGATGCGTATCCTCTCCATCTCCAGCTTATAAGCAAGGGCATGGAGTCTTGAAGTTATCTGGCCAAGTTTCTACAGTTGACTTGGATTTGAGGCTTTCATTTTCTTCCGTTACTTCATGATTTAAATTATGTTACTGTACCATACTCTTCCACGTCAGTTCATACTAGCTCGAATTCTAGTTCAAATTAGCTGTGTAGTCATGAATTTAAGTACTTCAACAAATGGACTATTTGTAAGTTGGCTTTTAATGTTTTGCATTGTGTATATTATCCTTTTCCTAATTTCCTTCCTGCACTGCCAGTCCCACATGAAAATTCACTAGACTATGTTCAACTGGGCCAGTAGTGTTTCTACAGGGCAAAAAAATATTTTGGACTACATGAGGCTATCAGAATAGTTCACTCCAAGGTTAGTGGAGACGCATTTAGCATACTACATTTAAATGTGGAATAGTTTTTATTATTTTTATCCTCTAATTCAAAGCACTTGTAAAAGTTATCTACCTCAATGTGTCAAATGTTACCAGGCTTGTCATGTAGGATGACTGTACTATATGCCAAACCTGGAAGACAAGAACAGAGGCTAAAAAGGTATCTCAATGTCATGAGTTTGACATTCCCAATACCCACTGATATGTTCCCTGTTTATCTCTAACATGGAAATTTTTCTTTACCTCTCTGTCTGTTTTTTAAAATATTATACCCAAAAGGTTTTTATATCTCTCTGCCTCCTTTAGGGCTCTGCATACTACCTCACTTATGCAACTCTCCCTGGATCTCTCTAGTTGGAAGAAATTTTCTCACTTACTTCCTTGGAGAGATGATTACTACCATAACTTCGTATCACATTGACATATTATACTTGGTATCAGAAGGTCTTAGTTCAGCTAGGCTTAGATATAGGAAGCTAGTAAACTGTCCTAAGTAGAAGGATAGAGGGTCAGATTGGTATTTAGGTGTTTTTCTGTTTTCATATACAAACAAGACGAGCAGGGAGAGATGGACAGCATCGGAAAGTCATCCTGAACTGTAGGGTGAGCCTGAATTAATGGCGACTATGAAAGTAGATGAGAAAGCTCTGCATTATTTTGAAAGGCTACGCAAGTCTGTTTTTTCCTGCCTCTGGCTTCTCAGTCTCATTTCTCTGAAGATATTTCCTAATTCAACATAGCTTCCTTTCCTCTGACATTCTGCTGAAATGTATGGATGCACATGTGGAGTGTGTGTGTGTGTGTGTGTGTGTGTGTGTATTTGTACTGATCTGCCATTGTTGTCATCACTGTAGCCAGTATTCCGGATGCAGATGAGTACAGATAAAAAGATAGATGGATGGTGATAAAGTCTATCTCTGCTTCACTTCTTGAGTGTCAAAGTCCTGGGAACCCATGACCAAGTGACTGAGGGGCAGATTCATCTCCTAACTTTGACATTTTAAAAATGGGAGAATCTCTCTGCCCACTCAGCAGTTGCATCTGCTTATAATGGGCAAGAGCAACTTTGATGCAAAGCAAGGACATTGCCATGATGACCTCTGCAGGGTCATTAAGGAAAGAGTCATCTGTGATATTGTCTCTTCAGTCACTATGGGTGGAGAGTATGTATCTTTATTTTAACCACATGATGACAGAGACCACTACATGAATGCATAATAGTGAGCAAGAATGGTTATGGTAATCTTGTGTGTCTACATACTCACCCTTGCAATTCTCCTGCTCCTTCTTTATTTTGCCTTATTTAAAACTATGGTCTCCTCCAGGAGGGAGATATTTCATAGAGTGGGTGTGGTTGGTCTAAAGGCAGGACTTTGAGCCCAGAGGAATATGGGGTAGAAAGGAGGAGGTTGAAGCAGTTGGCCTCTCCCTGGATTTGGTGAGTGTCAGAGGGAACATGCTGACCTTGTAAAAGAAACAACGCAGGCACATGGCAGCTCCCAGCTGAGCCCCTAGCCCTTAGAGGGCTGCAAATCAAATTAACAGAGACCTCAATTCTCTTGCAAACAACCTGGGAAGCAAGTTTATATTTACATTTTGCCAAGACTTAGTTAATGCAGGACTTTTTTTCTTCATGGTGCTGAGGCCAGAGTTATAAGAGGTCAGGTAATTTCATTTGTGTGCATAATATGGAGAGGCGAGCTCAGGAGAGAAGAGAAATGGCACAGTCTAAACTCATTACAATATTAATGGAAAGATATAGATATCCTTTCACCCAGAGAGAGAACTGACATCGGGTAGTTAAATGACTGATCCAAGGCCACATGGGGTGTCAGTGGAAAACTGGCCTGAAGCCCAAAGGACTGACTCTAATTAGGTTTTACTAGTAATCCTAAAAGTTAGTGCTCTTGTGTTCCAAATGGTTCAAATAATTTTCTGAATTAATGAAGATTTTTAGATTCTCTCTCTTTTCCTCTCTCTCTCTGTCTTTCTGTCGCTATCCCTATCTCTCTGTCTCTATCTCTGTTTCTCCTTTCTTTCTCTGTCTCTCTCTACATACTCTCTCTCTCTCTCTCTCTCTCTCTCTCTCTCTCTCTCTCTCTCTCTCTCACACACACACACACACACACACACACACACACACACACACTTACATACACCACACTATAACTATCAGGGAGAAGCCAGGGAGCTTGAGAGCCTGAGTTCCAGAGTATTGAATGGACTGGTTTGACGGTGTGAGGCTGGGCTGGAAGCATGGGAAAGGCACAATTACTGGAGCAGGGGAAGCCAATTGGCAGATGTATGGTTGTAGGTTTGTTAGTGAAGGGAAATAGTGAAGTATCCTGCCTAACAAAAGTAGATCTCAAAACCCAGAAGAGACAACCTCTCAGGTGTCATTTAAGAAACTACAGTTTTGCATGCTAACAGAAGAGGGTGCTCTTGAACTAAGAAACATCGTCTATTACCCAAATGCCAGAAATGGACCTCTTCCAAGTGATATGCAAACATTTAAAAATGGGCAGAAAATGGCAGACGATATTCATCCAGGGCCACTAAGAAAACAAAATACTAACGTCAAACGTCTCAGCAGATCAAAATGCTTCCATCAAAGTTGATCATGAAGAAGTACACACCCCAACTGAATTAAATAGCCTAAAGCAAATATTTAAAAATTAGAAGCAAAAACGTTAAATCAGAAGTTACAAGGTTTAGAACAAAAATAGACCACTGCACTGAAGATAAACAAAAAAGGAAAACCAGAAAAGTAAGAAATAAGGATTGAAAGAGCTCAAGAAAATAATAGAAGGAGAAGACAAAATCATCTTGAAAATGGGGGCTGACTCTTACAGTATCCAGAAGACAACAGATCTGACTGAAAGTAAGAGATATTGAGGAAATCCATCAAAGTCAAGAGAATGAAGACAAAAGAAAGAATGACATGAAAAGATTGCAGAGAAAATAATTGACAGAGGAGGCCTCAGAAGAATCTAGAAAAGAAAATATTACAATGGAAATCATAAGCAAAAGGTTATGGTTAAAATCATAAACAAAGATAGATTTCTAAAATTAAGGAAAGATTTGAATCTATAGCTGTAAAGGATCCACCATTACCTGGGAAGAGAAACCTGGCATGGTGAAATCTAAGACATTTCCTAGGAAAATATTCAATTATAAGCAGAAAGAGAAAAATTCTCTAGATCCCCAAGCAAGAAGACCAAATCACTTATAGTGGAAAGAGAATCACCCTTCTCACATAAACAAAGAGAAAGTTGCATTTTCAAGAAACTAGAGGAGATGTGATACAAATATTTTCTATCTAGATGAGCTAATTTCCAAGGATCAGGGTTGTGGGAAGCCTTGATTTTCTATCTGAAAACCTTGGAGATGACTGCACTCAGAAGCGCTCTGAGGGTTGATCCATGACAAGAGTCCTTCAACTCCAAGAGGACCTGGACCTGGGGGACTTTGGCAAAGGACTGAGCATTCGCGTTGAATATACTTAGTTGTAAGTCTGTACATAAACTAGGGTGAGAACAAAGATGGGAGAACAGTATTACTATTTTTTATTTTAAAAATTAAAAAAATGACAAAACAACAATGAAGACAAAATCAAAACAACACAAAAACAACAAAAATGATACATGACCTCAAAACAAAATGATAGGAATTTACAATGGTTGCTACATTACATACTGCTAAGTGTCCTGAGAAAACTAAAATAATACACTGTTGTGTAGGTAATCGTTAGGAATTACCAATACAACTTAAGATGGCTGAAACAACAAGTAGCAGAGTAAATAAGAACAGATTAAGGGTATTATAATAAGTATCAGTGAAAAAGTAAGCACCAGAGTAAAACTGTTAGCTTTCCTAAATACCAAAAAAAGTATAAAATGAAACAGAGGAAACAAACCACATTGAAAAAGAAACATAATACACACAATGAACATTATGAAAAGTATGAGTTGAGATCAAGCATGTAAGCAAATATATAAGTTGCATTTATTGTATTACATGTTATTGATAAATTCATTAATAAATTGCTTAGCTTTCACATTAATATGTTTTCAAATGGACTCACATAACAAAACTCAATTCTATGTGATGCATAACATGCAAACTTGTAATAAAGTAGTTCAGAAATGCTAAGAATAAAGAGATTGACAAAGATATTTCAAACAAATGGAAACAATAAAATAAATGAGGACATAATGATTTAATCGATAAAATCAATAAGGTAAGTATTATGGATAATTCTCTTTTTTTTTTTTTTTCTGGTACCAGGAATCGAACTCACAACCTCACGCTTGCCAGGCAGGCACTGTGCCATTGAGCTAAATCCCCAGCCCCAGTATTATGGATATGTAATTCAAACTTTAAGCCTTGATAGTATAAAGAATATATATTATCTTAAGCAAGTCCAATGTTCACAAAAATTAACTACATTTTTGAAACTGTCTTAGTCTGTTTGGATTGCTTTAATATAAAAACCACAAACCAGGTAACTTGTAAACACCAGACATTTATTTCTCAGCATTCTAGAGTTTGGGAAGTCCAAGATCAAGGTGACAGTACATTCAGTACCTAGTGAAGATCCTCTGTTGGTTGATAGATAGTAGTTTCTTTCGGTGTCCTTACTAGTTATCTTTCAGGGTAGGGGATCCTCTTTTTTACATTTTTTATTAGTACATATTTATATTATAGAATAATGATGTTCATTTGGGAAATTGTTACACACTTACAACACATCTTGTTCATTATCAATCCATTTTCCCTCCTCTCTTTTCCTCCCACTCACTCTGATCCTGTTCCCTGTTGCCAAGAGGCTATCTTGTTGTTTCCCATCATTGCTCTGGTATTATGTTCATTCACTTATTTATATTTTAGATTTCTCATCTAAGAGAAAGCTTGTAATATTTAATTTTCTAACGCTGCCTTATTTCAGTTTGCGCAATGATTTTAAGTTCTATCCATGTTCCAGAAAATTATATTTCATTCTCTATAGTTCAATTTTGTATATCCTTTATTCATCTTTTGGTGACATCTATGCTGTTTCCAGAGTTTAGCTATTGTGAATTCTGCTGCTGTAAATGTCAGTATGCATATGTCACTATAGTATGATGTTTTTAATCCTTTTGAGAATACATTCAAAAGAGGTATGAGGAAGGGCTGGGTCAAATGCAATTTTTATTTTTAGTTTCTTGAGGTGTCTCCATACAAATTTCCATAGTGGTTGTACTGGTTTACATTCTCACAGTGTAGGAGGGTTCTTCCCACTGCCCCCTTCTTCATTAGCATTCATTATTTTTCATGCCTTTGATAGTAAT
This sequence comes from Chinchilla lanigera, assembly GCF_000276665.1. Lineage (NCBI taxonomy): Eukaryota > Metazoa > Chordata > Mammalia > Rodentia > Chinchillidae > Chinchilla > Chinchilla lanigera. Next base: position 15,747,522 of record NW_004955453.1, read on the forward strand.
CAGACACTATTTCTTTCCCAATGTATGATTTTGGCCCCTTTGTCAACAATCATATGCTACAGATGTGTTGGTTTGTTTCTGCATCTTTTGTTCTATTCCTTTGGTCTGCTTGTTTATTTGTTGTGTAGTACTATATGTTGTTTAGTTACTATTGTTTTGTTGTTTAATTTAAAATCTGATATTGTGATGCTTCCAGCTTTGCTCTTTATACCTCAAGATTGCTTTAGCAATTCTGGGTCTTTTCTGATTCCATATGAATTTTAGAATTTCTTCTTTCTAGTTCTGCGAAGAATGTTGTTGGTATTTTAATAGGGATTGAATTAAATCTATAGATCACTTTGGTAATACAACCATTTTAACAATATTAATTCTGCTGATCCAGGCACAAAGGATGTCATTCCATTTTCTAATGTCCAGTTCAATTTACTTCTTCAGAGTTCTGTAATTTCTTTATTTTAAAGAAAAAAAAAACAATGAAAACAATGGCACAAAATTTCAAAACAAGATAGTAGGAGACTAACAATGGTTAGTACATTGCTTATTGTTATCTCCCAAGTAGTTGCTCAAATTATAAGACATAGCATGAAAAATTGATCAAATGCTATAAGCATAAATTTTTCTTTTCAATGAACTAATAGAAATTAGTAGTACAGCTATCTTAAATACCATACATGTATATATATGAGTTTCCCTTTTCCCTTTCCTGTCCTTTTCTCTTTTCTCCCATCCCAGTTTCTCTTTCCTTTTGAACAGCTTCTTCCCATTTCCCAATATCTATTGTACATCCTGGATCTTATTTCCTTTTCCAATTTTTTACACTGGGGAGACAATGCAAGGTTTACACATGTGAGACTGATTTATTTCACTTATGAGTATGCTCTCAAGTTGCATCCATTTACATATAAAAGTCTCAAGTTTACCCTTCTGTATATCTGAGTAGTACTCCATTGCATAAAAATACCACATTTTATGTATCTATTTCTCAGGTGATGGGCATTTGTCTTGTTTCCAGGATTTAGCTACTACAAATTGTGCTGCTATAAACATGTATTCACGTATATTGTTGTTATATGATGGTTTTAGTTCTTCTGGGAAAATAGGAAGGGAATAGCTGGGTCAAATAGGACCTCTAATCCTAGTTTTTTTGAGGAATCTCCAAACTGATTTCCACAGTGGTTACACATCTACACTCCTGCCAACAGTGGAGAAGTGTTCCTTTTCCCCTACAACCTCTCCAGCACTTGTTACTGGTTGATTTCTTCATGATAGCCATTCTTTCTCGGGTAAGATGGAATCTCAGAGTTATTTTAATTTGCCTGTCTCAAATGACAAATAATGTTGAACATTTTTTCATATATTTATTTGTTATCTATATTTCTTCATCTGAGATGCCCATTTTTGGATGAGGTCTTTAAATTTGGGGGTCTAATATTTTTCAATTCTTTCTATATTCTAGATATAAGTCCTTTGTCTGAGGGACTGTTGGTTAAAGTTTTTTTTTCCCACTCTGTGGGTTGTCTTTTTACTCTTGTTGATTTCTTTTGATGTACAAAAGCTTTTGAATAAGATGAGATCCCAGTTATTGATTCTTTGAGTGTTGGATTTTATTCACATCTCTGCCTATACCTATATCTTCAAGATTTCTACTGTCTTTCTCTTCTAGTAGATTCAATTCTTTGTGTTTTAATATTTAGATCTTTGATCTATTTTGATTTGAGTTTAGTGCATGGTGATAGACATGGTTCTGGTTTTAGTCTTGGGCATATGGAAAGCCAGTTTTTCCAGCATCATTTTTTTTTTATTTTTTTAATTTTTTAATTTTTTTTTTTGTTTTTTTCTCCAGTACCAGGAACCGAACTCACGACCTTGCGCTTGCCAGGCAGGCGCTTTTGCCGCTGAGCTAAATCCCCAGCCCCTCCAGCATCATTTATTAAAGAGGCTATCTTTCTTCCAGTGAACATGTTTGGCCCCTTTGTCAAAGATAACTTGGATGAGTGTGTTTTTAGTTGTGTCTGTATCTTCTAATCTATTCCACTGATCCTCAGGTCTGTTTTATTGCCAGTACCATGCTGATTTTATCACAGTAGCTTGGTAGCATAATTTCAAGTCAGGGATTGTGATGCCTCCTGTTTTGCCTTTGTTGCCCAGAATTGCTTTTGCTATTTTAGATCTCCTCTGATTTCAAATCAATTTCAAGAATGTTTTCTTTAGTTCCAAGAGGTATGCCAATGGTATTTTGATCAGGATTGCATTAAATCTGCAAAGAAATTTTGAGTATGGCCACTTTCACCACATTGGTTCTTCCTATCCATGAGCAAGGGGTATCTTTCCATTTTTCTGATACCCTCTTTGACCTCCTTTATTAGAGTACTGTAATTTTCACTGTGTAGATCTTTGATTTCCTTTGTTAGATTGATTCCTAAATATTTCATTTTTTTGGATACTATTTTAAAAAGTGTGGTTTCCTTAATTTCTTTCTAAGTGTGTTTGTTGTTTGTGTCCAAGAATGCTATTGGCTTTTGAGGTTTGACTTTGCATTATTAAATCTAGAAATCTTTTTGTGGAGTTTGGGGATCTTCTCTGTAGAGTATCATGTCATCTGAGAATATTGATACTTTAATTTCTTTCTTTCCTGTCCTTATTCCTTTTATTTCTCTTTTTTTTCTAATTCTTCTGGCTGAAATTTCCAGAACTGTATTGCATAAGAATGGTGATTGTGGACATCCTTGTATTGTTCCAGATTTTTGACTGAAAGCTTTCAATTTTTGTCCTTTTAGTATGATGGTGACTTTTGGTTTGTTATAGATAGCTTTTGTCAGGTTGAAGTAAGCACTATCTATTCTGATTTTCTGTAGGGTTTTTTTTTTTTTTTTTTTTTTTTTGTCCGGTACCAGGAACCGAACTCACGACCTTGCACTTGCCAGGCAGGCACTTTGCCGCTGAGCTAAATCCCCAGCCCCTTCTGTAGGGTTTTTAACCATGCATGAGTGTTGGAGTTTCTGCATCTATTCAGATGATCATGTGATTTTTGTCTTTGGCTCTGTTGATGTGGTGTATTACATTTATTGATTTGCATATGTTGAACTATCCCTGCATTCCTGGGATGAATCCCACTTGATCATGGTGTATAATCGTCTTGATGATTTACTGCATTCTGTGTGCTAGTATCTTATTGAGTATTTTTGCATCTATTTTCTTTTTTTGTTGTTTTTTTTTTTTGACGATACTGGCAGTCGAACTCATGACCTTGCACTTGCCAGGCTGGCACTGTGCCCCTGAACTAAATCCCCAGCCCCTGCATCTATTTTCATTAGGGAGATTAGCCTGTAGTTGTCTTTTTGGTTGGGTCTTTCTGTGGTTTTGGTATCAAGGTAATACTTGCCTTCAGAAATGAGTTAGGGAATTTTACTTCCCTTTCAATTTCACTAATGAGTCTGAGGAGTATTGGAATTAAATCTCTAGATTTCTAGTAGAATTCAACAGTGAGTCCGAAATGATCTGGGATTTGTGTTATTGTTAAATTTTTAATTACATTTTCAACCTCATTAACTGATATTAGGTTATTCAGAATTTTTGTATCTTCTTGATTCAGCTTTGGTGATCCTTACATATCTAGGACTCTGACCATTTCTTCTGTGTTTTCCATCCTATAAGAGTTAATATTTTCAAAGTAGGTATTGTTGATCTTCTAAATTTCCACAGGATCTATAGTGATTTCACCCTTTTCATTCCTCAGTGGATGAATGTGGGTCTTTACCTTTTTTTATAAGGTTGGCAAAGGGTTTATCAATTTTATTTAGTCTTTCAAAGAACCAACTCTTGGATTCATTAATTCTTTCTATCATTTTCTTAGTCTCTATTGTGTTAATTTCTCTATCTCTATAATTGTATGGGCTTTGGGCTTATCTTGCTCTTTTCCTTTTAGAAGCTTCAGGTGCAATGTTATTTTACTTATTTGTGCTCATTCTGTTTTCCTGATGTGAGAACTCACTGCTATAAACTTCCTTCTTAGGACTGCTTTCATTGCTTCCCATAAGTTCTGGTTCTTTGTATCTTCTTTCTCATCTAGTTGTAGAGGTTGTTTAATTTTTTCTTTAATTTCATCTGTGACCCATTGGTTGTTAAAGAGGGTGTTCTTTAATTTCCATGTGTTTCTGGAGTTTTTCCAATTTCTTTGGTCATTAATTTCCAATTTCATTGCTCTATGGTCAGATAACATGCATGGGATAATTTCAATCCCATTACATTTACTTAAGCATATTGTGTGGGCTAGTATATGGTCTGTTTTAGAGAAAGTTCCATGTGCAGCTGAGAAAAATGTGTATTCTGATGATGTTAGGTAGAACACTCTGAAAATATCTACTAAGTCCATTTGTTCATAGGTTTTGTTCAGTTCTAAGATTTCTTTGCTGATTTTTTGCCTAATTGATCTATCCCTTTGTGACAGTGGGGTATTAAGGTCTCTCATTACAATTATGTTATTGCTTATTTGATTTTTCATGTTTATTAATTGTCTTATATAGTTGGATGCTCTTGTACTTGGTGCATACATATTTATGATTATCTCTTCCTCTTAAAAATTCTCCCTAACAAGTATGTTGTGACCTTCTTTATCTCTTTTGATCATTCTTGGCTTGAAGTTCACATTGTCTGCAAACAGAATAGCTACCCCTGTTTTTTTCTGGGTTCCCATTTGCTTGGAAGATTGTTTTTGATCCTTTGATTTTTCAGTCTATGAATTTCTTTTTGAGTTAAATGTGTTCCTTGTATGCAGCAAATTGTTGGATCTTGTTTCTTGATCCATTCTGCCAATCTGTTTCTTTTAAGTAGTGAATTGAGACCATTTACATTGATAGTTTGATATGTATTGACCTATCTTTGTCATATTATTTTCCTGCTGCTGTTTCCCCACTTTCCCCCTATTTTTAATTGCTTACCCTGCCTGGTGGTTTCTTTCTGTTGTTCTTGGAATTGTGGTCATTTTTATCTCTGTCTAGAATATCTTTCAGTACTCTTTGTAGGGTTGGTTTGGTGGTCACGAATTTCTTCCATTGTTCTTTGTCATAGAAGTATCTTTTTGCTCCATTAATTTAGAAAAATAGCTTTTAAAGGTACATCATCTGGGTTGGAAGTTGCTTTTTTTTCAGGACTTGAAATACTTCACTCCAAGCTCCTCTTGATTTGAGGTTTTGTGTTGAGAAGTCTGTCATGATTCTGATGGGCTTTGCTTTATAGGAGACATTTTTTTCTAACAGCTTTTAATATTCTATTTCTATGCTGAATTTCTGGAATCTTGATTACTATATGTCTTGTTGTAGTTTTATTTTGGTCATGGCTGTTTGGAGTTCTATATGCTTTATTTGTTTGTATGCCAAATTCTTTATCCATGCTTGGGATGTTCTCTGCCATTATTTCTGTGAAAAGTTTTACATGGTATTGTGCTGTCCCCAGCTTTCTCATTGACCTCAATCAATCTTATATTATCCATCTTTGCATCATCTTGTAGCTATTGGATTGATTTTTCATGGTCTCTTGGTATTTTTTTAAAGATATCTTTCTTTTCATGATTATTAGCTGCAATTCTGTGTTTAAAATCTGATATTCTATTCCCTCCTTCATTCAATTTGTTGCATATCCTTTCAATGGAGTTTTTAAACTCTTTTATTTCTGTTTAGATCTGTTTCATGGATTCCAATTATTTCCCATGTTGTGCATTTCTGTTTCTATCATTTTTCTAAGCTCATTTATTCTTTTATTTGTGTATTCTCTAATAGCTTTGGTTTTTTTTTTTTTTTTTTTTTTTTTTTTTTTTTTTTGGTTTTTTCTCCGGTACCAGGAACCGAACTCACGACCTTGCGCTTGCCAGGCAGGTGCTTTTGCCGCTGAGCTAAATCCCCAGCCCAGCTTTGGTTTTAAGCATCATTTCTTTGTATACCTGAGACATTTTCTCTATAGCCTTTTGTACTTGTTTTTTTTTTTTTTCATTTCTGTTGCTATCATTTCAGAAAGTCCACGTTTGACTTCCAAATTTATCTGTTTTATCTGGGCTTGTCCTGGTAGGCTGGACTCTGGGGCTGCATTTTGTTTTTGCATCTTGTCATTTTCTATTTTATTTTGTTTTCTATGTTGATGCTTGTTGATTTCTTATGACAGTTTTATCACTAGTATTGAGGCTTCCCTAGAAGATGTCTGTTCTTCAGAGATGTCTTCTTGATATAGGTGGTTCTTTATAGCTATCTCAAGAACCTACCTTCCCAATTTATAAATAATGCAAAGTTACTTTTGGCTCAGCACACAATCCATTAGTACTGGGTTGTGGTGATTATGACCCTATACAATCTCAGTATTATCATACAGGGAAGAAAAACTGATTATAATATGTATGCTATCCTGGCTAAAGTAGTACACTTAATAATAACAATAGTTTCAAATACAGCTTAACTACTGACAAGTTATGCTAATCATTAACCTGCTACCTCCAACCACAGGAGCAAACCCTAAAGTTGCATGACAAAATCAAACATATACCATGTACTTGTGTGCAGTGATTTTACCCTTAGTAGAGTGACTTTACCCTTTTGTAAGGGGTTGGAAAGGTTAAGATGGGTAGGGGATAGGATAAAGTGATGGATCAGATTAAATATAGTAGAGTCAGGGCTGGAGGATGATCACTTGAGTTCTGGGAAACTGGAGGACACAGAAGGGAAAGAATAAAGTAGAATGTGAAAGAATAATCAGAAAGGGAAGAGACAGTGTTTACTGACTTGAAAGTTTGAATTCAAAAAGCAGTTGAGGAAAGAGAGAAAGAGGATTATTAGAAGACAACAAAAAAGATAAGTAAGAAACCTAAACACTGGAAAAAAGAAGAAGGAAAGAGAAGGAGAATGGAAAAGGAAGAAAAGAAGAAAAGAAAGAAAAAAGTAGGCCTGAGAAAGAGAGGAAAGGAAAAAAAAGTCCAGAAACAAAATAACCACAAAATACAAGACAAAACAAGACAATCTCCAACCAGACAGGAAAGGGATAGCCAATCAAGCAAATAAGGGAGAATAAAAGTAGTAAAATATCTCTGGTGTTTACGGTTCTGTGATAGTGTCCATGTCAGATCCCAGAAATGTGCCATGTACTCCAGCCAAGTTTACCATAGGAATTGTGCTGGGTATGGAGCTAACCTTGGCTTCTTGGTGTGGGGGCTGGGACTGGTCTTGTGTTGGTAGAGTTCTCCAGAGCCCAAGCGCTGGCTCCTCACTGCTGCTTCAGACATTTACACATTGCTGGTCTTGCTGATTACACCAAGCACCTGGGATGTGGGTCACAATCGGTCTGCCCACCAAAGGTGTGGGTGTGCCCACAGGCCCAGGGCCCAGCCTGTCCTCGCTATAATTTTTATTATAAAGATTTTTCACCACATTTGTTAAGTTGACTCTGAGGTGTTTAATTTTTTTGAAGCTCTTGTGAATGGAATTGTTTTCCTGATTCTTTTTTCAATGGGTTCATTATTGGTATATGGGAATGCTATTGATTTTTTGTGTTTTGATTTTGTATCTTGTCTGGGGGACCTCTTTTATAAGTGCTCCACTTTCACAACTGAAGCGTCTCCCAGATGTCTTACCTCCAAATAACATCATCTTGAAGGGTTGGGATTTCAACCGATAAATTTGTAATACAGCATGAATAATGTATCCAAAAAAGTATATTTGTCCTACATGTTTTATATGTTCTTTGGCCTATTAGTCTTGTTTTTAATCAGTATTTATGATAAACAAAGTCATAAATAAATGAATCTGATGATGAAAAAAAAGAGTGGAAAGAAGGGAAAAAAGAATTGAATTGAAATGTACTGTGTACATGTGTCAATCCCCTACAGTAAATGTAATCATTTTGTGTTGCAAACATGTATTAATAAAAGTAAAAAGAAATATGGGGACATAAAAATTTGGTCACTGTGAAGTATGAATTAATGAGGGTTTTTTTGATACTGAAGATTGAACCCAGAGGTTCTTTACCACTGAGCTATATCCCCAGCCATTTTTATTTTGAGACAGAGTCTCGCTAAATTGCCCAAGCAAGCTTTGAACTTGGGATCCTCCTGCTCCAGCTTCTCAAGTAGCTGGGATCCCAAGGATTCACTACCACAGTCAGCTAATGAGAATTTTTAAAAAATTTTCCTTCTTAAAATTAACAATAATGACTTCTCTCTAATAAACAAATATTGGGTGAAAGGGGAATGTATAAAGCAAAATTGCAGAATTTCTAAAGACCAATATAATGAAAACCACATGTATCAGAATTTATGATATATAGCTAAAATAATCTCAGGAAAAGTCCATGGTCTGAAATACTTACATCAATAAGAAATAATAAAAACAAATTTAATTCTCAAGTAAAAATTCTAGAAAAATTACACAGTAAATCTAAATAAGACAGAAGGAAGGAAATAATAAAGATAAAAGGAGAAGTCAATATGGCAGAAGACAGTAAAATATAGAACTAATAAAGAATAAAATGCTGGATCACTGAGAAAAAAAGCAAATGACCAATAGCTAACCCAGTCAACAAACAAAAAATGAGCAAATGACAGAGTATGAAGAAAAGAGAGGGAAATAACCATGAAAAAGAAAATAGATCATAAGTGGGCTATTTTGCAAGACTGTACTCAAATATATGTGAAAACTATAGAATTGGTTATGTCCTATAAATATGTAGTGTGCCAAAGCAAACCCCATTTGATACAGAAAGCTTAAGCACTCCTCCAGGGTAGGAAAAAAGATGGAGCAATTTATTGACAAATTATTCCACATAGAAACAATAGGTTCTGATTGTTTACAGGGGAATTTTGCAAACTTGCAAAAATCAGATAATTTCATTGTTTCATAAATTGTTCCATAAGTTATTTCAGGGTATAGAAAATGGAAGTGTGCTTCCAAATTCTAAGAAGTGAAAATAATGTTTATACTTAAACCTAATGATGAGTGATCATGGTAATGAAAATAATTTTTATTGCTAGAAGCCATTTTTACAAAGATAGATGCAGAAATTAAACAAATCACTAGTAGAAACATTAATACACTACATTAATTAAATAAAAAATAAATACTAAATTCCAAGAATGTAAGACATTTAGGTATGTATATATTAATTTATCTATTTATTTGCATTCTGGATGGACCACAGGCTCTCAGACATACTAAACAAGTTATCTAACATTGAGCTACATCTCCATCTCCTGCAAGGAATTTAAGTAAGAAGAAACTAATTAATATAATTCACCTTTCAACTCAATTTTGAAGAAAAATTGTATTATTATCTATATGAAAAGACACTCTGCAGCAGTCAACCTCCATTCCTGAAATATGAACTCAGTGAAATAAGAATTGAGAGATTTCTTTACACAACATATATATATGATTTATGTATATGTGTATATGGCTATACTAAACTTAGCACCTCTTTAAATGGAGAAACATGGATGGTATTTCTCCTAAAGCCTGAAATAAGATAAAACTGTCATCTCCACTAGATTTAATATATTTAAAACTCTAACTGATGCAGTTAAAGTATAAGAATTTGCAATGGAAAACTGTATGTACAGATAAAATGATATTTAAGCTTGAAAATCCATGATAATTTGTGATTCAGCCAATTTGTTTGATAAATAATTCAGTATGATTGTAGGTTATATATTAATTTATAAAACCAATAGCTTTAATATACACAAGACAATAACCATCTACATGATACAGTTGAAGGAGAAAAATCACTTATAATTGGAGCAAAACAATGAAACACAAGCCTAGGAAATTTATGGAAAGAAAAATTTAAAAACTCTCCAGAAAGATATTAAAGTTGATGTGAGCCAATAAAAAGGCACATCTTGTTTTTGGAGAGGAACTATTGGCCATCTTACAGGTGTCCATTCTGCTTAAGTTAACATTTGAATTTCACTCAGAAGATAAATTTAGTAAGCTTCTTATTTTATTTTCTCGAGGTAAACAAATTGACTCTAAAATCATGCAGAAAATTAAACATATAAGGATAGGTGCAAAAACTTCAGTACTCTGGAAGAGAAAAAGTAATGAGAGGAGAATGAGCTCATCAAATATTAAAATATACTATAGAGTATCAATGGTTAATAGAGTGGAGTGGTAGCATATCAATAGAAAACAGAGGAATAGAATAGAAAATCTAAGCACAGACTCAAATATGCATGAGAATTTATTATTTAGTAATCATGGAATTTCAAATGGTAGGAAAAAGATGGACTTTTCAATAAATAATATTGAGACAGCTGGATAGTCATCTCGAAAAAAGTAAAACTGGATCCTCACCTTATACCAAATGCCATAAGAAACTTTAAAAGAATGGAAAATCTGAATATAAAAATATGAAATAAGCCAACTATACAAGCACTAGAAGAAAATATGGAAACATAGATGAGTTTTTTGTGAACTGAACATAGGAAAGATTGCCTAAATGTGACTCAATTCCATATTCAAGAAAAATAGGATTGGTAAATTCTAGTACATAAAATTAGGAAAGAATTGTATGACAAAATATAAAACCAAGTCAATAGCAACTCGTTGCACAAAAATATTTGCAACATATGGCTCTCTTCCCAAAATATAAAATGCTTTTTTATATAAAAAATAGAACAAAAACAAGGAAAAAATCCTTAAATGCATGGAGATATGCTCAGCTACACTCATAGTAACAGTTATACAGAATAAAATGATACTTTTACCATTGATCAAATTGGAAAAAATTACAAATTTAATAATACATTCTGCTGAAGTTTTGGGGAAATTGGTTGTATTATTTTACTAAGGTCACTATTACAAAGTACTACTAATCGGGTGGTTCAAATGACAGATACCTTATTTTCATAGCCCTGCAGCTTAAAAGTCCAAGATTAATCTCTTAGTACAGTCATACTTTGAAGTATATGAGATTAGGGCTTCAACACATGAATTTTAAGGGAGTACAGTTCCACCCACAGCACAGTGTCTTAGTTACTTTTCTTGTTGCTGAGACAAAATACCTGACACCTAATATTAAAGGAGGAAAAGTTTCTTTCAACTTAAAGTTTGTAGAGGTGTTTCAGTCTATAGTTGGCAGGCTCCAAGGCAGAGCACCTTGGCAGAGGGGCACTGCAAAGGAGAAACAGTCCATGGCAGGGTAGGCAGGAAGCAGTGAGCGGTAAGCAGCAAGCAGCAGCAAGCTGACTTCCATGTTTTCCTTTATATTTCATCCAGGCTATGAGCTCATTGATCCACAACAATGGTAGGGCTTCTATTATCCACACACGCACAGTCAATTTAGTTGTCACACACCCTTAATTTGTATCACACACCCATGGCAGTCAGGAAGCAAAGGGAGAAGGGAAGACCTGAAGAGAGAGATTCCCTTCTGGGTCATGGCCCTTAGTGATCCACCTCTTCAGACCAGGCCCCATTTCTGAGCAGTACATTCAGCTACTGAACTCATCAATGAATGAATCCACTGATGAGTATAATGCTCCCACAGTCCAGTTACTTCTACACAGAAGAGTTTTGGAACATTTTAGATTTAAATGATAATGTCTTCTAACCCAGCAATCAGCTCCCAAAACTTTATCCTGAAGCTAAATTTTAAAAACATACAAATGCAAACATGTAAGGGGCGGGGGATTTAGCTCAGCGGCAAAAGCGCCTGCCTGGCAAGGGCAAGGTCGTGAGTTCGGTTCCCGGTACCGGAGAAAAACCAAAAAAAAAAAAAAAAAAAATGCAAACATGTAGAGATGCATTTGTCTCTTGTAATTAGTAAATAAGGTGTGAGGTTTAACTATAGAACTGTGTACATATCTTGTAGCCTGGCCACTTTCACCAAATAATTTTAGTATTTATTGTAATACTTGCTTACATGATTCTCATCTCAAGTAGTAATCAGTAACTTTATCCACAGTGGGATAGTCTGGTATTAGCTGCCTCTTGGTGTGATACATTGAGAAAGATAGGAAAAAAAATTATGTTTAATCAAAACAAATATGGTAAAACAATACAGTCTTTATGGAAAAGAGTATGGGGTTTTCTCAAAAATTAGAAGTAGAACTGTCATATGATCCAGCAATTCCCCCTATCCAGAGGAAATGAAATCAGTATGCCAGAGTATCTACATCTCCGTGCTCATTTCAGCATTATTCAGAATAGTCAAGCAGTGGGAAGAATCTTAATGTCCATCAACAGATAAATGCATTAAAAAGGGGGTGGATACACAAAATTGAGTATTGTTTGGCATATAAAGAAGGAAATCTTGTCATTTGTAATAGCATGGATGAACCTGGAAGACATTATGTTTAGTGAAATAAACCAGGCACAGAAACACAAATGTTTCATGATTGCTTTTATTTGTGGAATCTTAAAATATTGTACTTATAAAAGTAGAAAGTAGAGTGGTGGTTACCAGGGCCTGGAAGAGGTTTGAGGCTGTTAGTCAAAGCATACAAAATTTTGATTACATAGGCAAAATCAATTCAGGGATTTATTGTACAATGCAGTGACTATAGTGAATAACAATGTATTGTATTCTCAAAATTGCTGAAAGTAGATTGTAGATGTTCTTATTACAAAATATTATATATTTATGTATATGTTATTGTGTGTGTTAATTGGCTTGCTGTAGTCATTCCATGATGTATATATATTTTGAAACAGCATGTTACATATATATGTTAAGCATATATATGATAAACATGCACATTATTTATTTGTCAGTAAAAACAAATATGAGAAAACAATCACAAAAATCCAAATTTGTGGGGCTAGCTACAAAAGAACGGGATGGGTATTGCAAAACACATTAATGATAAACAAAAATAGGGGAATTGTTAATGAAGAATAAGGAGAAATGACAAATGACTGTGATTTGTGATATTCGATTTCAAAATGATCATAAAGGACATGGTTGTGATACTGAAGAGATTTTGGATATTAATGATATTATGGAATCAATGTTAAATTTCTTAAGTGGTAATGATTTTATGGTTAGGAAGTAAAATGTTGTTGTGTTTTGGAGACAAATGGTGAAATATTTAGAGATGATGTATCATATGTCTATAACTTTCATTCCAATGGTTCAGATGGAATATTAACCTAAATGTGCAAAGAGAAAATGTTAAAAGTAAATGAATTAGAAAAATATAAAGAGTTAATTTAAAAATAAAAACACACTGGGATGGTCCAGGCTTATTAAAGTAGCAGTTCACAAATTCTCACAACTGCCTTTCCATAATTATAAATGTCTATATTTTATTGTGCAGATTTTAGCCCAGAGGAACAGACCCTATGAGGGTTGTTCATTAAAATAAAGCATAATGATGAATCAATGAAACCACAAATCAAGTAGTACTATTTTTTGAGAGATCTATTTCCTTGAAAAACTTTGAAGACTTGTATACTAATAAAGAAAGCTTTGAAACTAATGAAAGCTCTTACAACTATTGCTGTCATTACACAATATTTTCAGAATTAGTCTTTTGTTTAAAACTGTTCTGTTGTTCAGATTACCAGGTGTAAGAATGCAAGATCAATCAAACAATTAAAGAGCATTGCCTTCTTACATCTGGTAATCAGAGAAACTTCATTGAAGATAACAATATGTAATGTAAAAGCCATTGTTAATTTCCTATCATCTTGTTTTGAAATTCTGTATCATTTATATTGTTTTTGAGTTGTTTTGTTTTTGTCTTTGTTGTTTTATTTTGTTATTGCTTTTTTCTTTAAAGTAAAAAAAGAAGAAAATTTTAAAGAACTGTTTTGTTCACTTGTTTATCTTTTTAGTCATCCCTTGTGCATGTGTTGTTCTTATGTCTGGTCAAAAATGTTGCCTGACACTGAAGATTAAAATATATGATAGTTTTTGCTTAAATTCTCCTGGGGCAGACATGATAAAACATCAATTAAATGCAGTGCTGTGGGAGCCCAGAAGAGAACAAGTAACCTTAGCCTGGGGGATTTCAGTGAGCTTTGGAGAGGACCTGACATAGTACCCTATAATTTTCCTTCATGGCACTTATTCACAATTATGGCTATGGAGTGATTTAAGGGATTATTGAGGTAACATTCACTTACCCACTCGGCACCGAGCATTGTGGGAGCAGACACTGGATGTGTTTTGTTCACCATTATATATCCAACATAGTGCTTACCACACTTTGTGTCCTCAGAAATGATTTGTTGAATGAGTAAGTGAATTGTTTCAGAACTGAAAGATGAGCTTTTCATCAAATGAATAAGCAATATTGGTGTTTTCATATCCAAAGGCAATGATATGAATAAAAACACAAAGGTGTAAAAGACTAAGAAATGATTAGAGAAAGAGAAATTGTACATAGGGTTATGAAAATCCGTTAGGAGCTAAAAAGATGAACTGGATTCTGCTTTTGAAGGCTTTGATGCTTTACTAAAGAACCTGGCATTTATTATGGAGATCGTGAGAAGTTAAGGAAACCTTTGTGTAGAAGAGCAATGTGATCAAATTGGTTCCTGTAAAGATGGCAGAAGCGGAGAAGGTCTTGACAAGGAAGAAATGAGAAGTAGAGAGGATTTATAAAAGTATGAGCTTAAGATGTAGGGGAATTAAAAATCATATTCTTAAATATCTCTGAAGTGGAGAGGTTTGAAGCCCATTTAGACAATGGGAGAGTGAATGCAAAGATAATGTTCAAGGTCTAATTTGTGTAATGGATGAATGATGGTGTCTTTCCCTAAAATAAATAAAAATTGTTTCCATCTTTTGTATTACACATTTATGGGAAAACATTAATGTCATACTGGTAAGGTTACTAGGGAATCTATTTGGAGATAAAAGTAATAAGTTAAGTGAGTAGTCATAGTTACAAAAGTGATAGCTGAAACCATTGCGGGAGATGAATTTTCCCAAGAGAGTAGAAATGGGATTGGAGTGTGATATTATAAAACACCAATGTTCCTTGTGAATCCTATTGTCAAATATTCATCCTCCACTGAAGCTCACTCCAGAGCACCAAATCTTCAAAGAACATGGCTCCGTTATCAGTTGGAAACACCTGGGTATCAGCCAAATTCCCACCAAGAAATAGAATTCAATGGGATGATTTGTGACTTCAAGGAAAGAATGGCTGCCTGTGTTGTCAATAGGTTTAAAAATGCAAAAAATTGAGATTTTCACAGGATAGCAATAGTGGGAACTCATTACCACTTCTAGGCCCGTAGGTGAAGAACAGACACTTAATGTTGCTAGAATGCTGTGAGAATTGAGGTTATGAAGGAAAGATTATCTAGTGGGACATTTAGACAAAGAAGAATATGCCTGCTTCCGGAGAGGCTGACATGAAAAGTCACAGAGAAGAAACACTTCAAGGTCCCTTACTTTCACATTTAAAAAGTTGGAGATATAAATCACACAACATAAAATTTCACATAACATAAAATTCAGTGGCTTTTAGTCTACTCATAATATCGTGCAACCGTCACTATTACCCAATTCCAGAACATTTGCACCATCCCAAAAGTTAGCTTTTGAATATTTTGGAAGACTTTTTAAAGTTTGGAATGTATTCTGTAGACTGGGAGAAGTCAAAGAGGTTGATGAAAAGGAGCAATAAGATCAAATGTTTCTTAAAAAATGGCAGAAACACAGAATAAATTGGACAAACAAGAACCTCCTACATTTTAGTTTTTAAAGACAATAAAAATAATAAAAAAATTAGAAAAGATACAGATTTTCACTAAACAAGATGATAGGAATTCAACAGTGGTTGCTATATTGCATACTGTTCTCTTCAAATTACTTATTTATATTACCAGATATAAGCTCATACGTTTTAACAGTCACTGCTCATTGTTTTCTGCCCTAAGCCTCTGTAAACTACTACTTTCTGTCTCTATGGATTTGCCTATTCTTGTTATTTCATATAAATAGATCATATACTATGTATATTTCTCCTTTCAATTAGTACAATGTTTTCAAATTCATCCATGTTATAGCATGTATCAGTACTTCATTCCTTCTGAGGATTAATAAAGCTGTTTCATTGTATAGATATGCTGCATGTACTGCTCATGTATTGATCAATGATTATTTGCATTATTTCCACTTCTTTCTTGTTTTCCCAAAGATGTAAGGTCATCCAGGGTCTTCACAGGTCTTTCCTGCGTACACATAGCCCCATGCAGAGATGAGGTCTTCTAGAAATCCAGGAATATTAGAGCTTTTCCATGTTCCAGTGGGCATCTCACTACCTAGATTTTTCTTTTAAGTGTTTTCACCATCTGTTATACATTGCTTCAAGCAGCTCCTGCATTAAAACACTTGAAGATAAATGTTTTAGCAAATATCCCTATTCTCAGAATTTCATTACTGTATAAGATATGAGACTGACAGAACTTTAGTGTGTTCTGCAAAACTATCAGGCTCCAGAAAACAGTCACTAATGTCTCACTTCTCTAAGCCCTGTAAGCTACCTATGCTGCTGGAAGAATTTCATTGCCTCTTTATCTTGATGAGGCAGGAATGTAAGATAACATTCATCATTTAGACAGTGAGGTTTGACCGGTCATTATTTAGTTTGTAATTGGTATGTTTCTGAATGGGGACTCTATCACTTTTTATTTACCACAAAAGAGCAATACAGTGATCTGCTTAATGAGAACTGGGAATGTTACTTATTGGCCATGATGTCTAGAACTCTCACAGGTCTCTGTATCAACCACTAAATTAACTCTCTTCTTGCTACGTGCATTACTGAGAAGCCTCATGAAGCAACAGGGCTATAGGCAGAACTGTAGGTGAAGACAAAGTTGCTGCCCTCACAAAGGTAATATGTTAGTGATGCAACCACAAACAGGTGGTAGCCTTTGATTATTTCCTGGGCTCCCAGGCAAAATTGTGAAATTTGGCCTTAGGTAAAACTTCTCATCTCTTCTGCCATCTTCCTTTCTTCTGGGTCCCCATTCTTAGCTGGCACCTTGACTTCTTGGAATACCAACATTCAAGGGCCCACTTGAATTTACTTTCCCAACATACCATATTCCAATTTATTTTTGCCTTTCCTTCCAGCTCTTATAAGCTGCCTCTATCTTGTTCCTGTCTCCTAAGAAAGCTAGTCTACATACTCGTACATACTAGGATGAAAACAACATGAGAATATTTATGTTCTTTCTTCTAGATAATATATATGGTTTTCAGTGTAACCTTCAGTCTTTAACCAAGAGGGGTGACCAATGAAAATCCCAGGAAAAATAGCAAGGATTTTGAGCTATGTATGTTATAGTTACCATTTTTTCTCATTGACTCTATCAGTTTTCCACTAAGCACTTTCAACACATAGTGCATTCGATTTTCATAGCAACCTTAGGAACAGTGTATTCTTTTTCATATTTACAGATGGCAAATCTTATTCATGCAAATGAGAGGCTATAGGGAGTAAAAGTAAGACCTGTGATTTAAAGGAATGTATACTTGATTTGAAACTCTTCCTATCAGAGCTCCCTTGTCAGGGGTCAATTCAGAATGAAGAATTTATGTTTGGACAGTGTGATGGGAATTTAGTCTTTATTTTGTTGCACCCCATTTAAATCCAGCGCATATGTAGTTTCTTCCAAATTAAGACTTTTTGAAAAATCTAAGTTTCATTTAATTTTCTGGATTTCAAAGGATCATTTTCACTATTTTGGGGAAGTGATAAGTGAAATCTCAAACGTTTCTCTTTAGATGGTCTAAATTGTACAGAGACCAGGAAGAAATCATAAAAGCAACATTTCCAGTGGAAATCGTACCTTTGTGAGTCTCTAAGTCAGTGAATACATAATAGTCAGGTACCCCAGAGTAGGATTCCAGGGCATAAATAATAACACAATGGCCTCAATGGAAAGCAGGAATAAAATACCCCCATGTGCTCCTTTTCACCTCTATATGTTGTTGTAGGACTCAGGAGAAAAACCATAGTGTGCTCTGAGGAGCCAGAGGAATGTGAGCTCCAGGAATGATATTGATGAGAACACTGATTTTAATGAAACTACAGGTTGGCAAGATGGTAGCACGAGTCAGTAAATTTTAAGCCTTGACTTGTGCTGCAGAGAGAAGAGTGAGATCCTGATTACATGTGAGAAGATTATCTGTTAATGGTCAGGGCCATCAGCTGCTTCTACCATTGATACAGTTACATGAGATACCACGGGCAGGTGGGCTATACATAAGTTGTTCTCTGCCTCTGTTTGCCATATATTGGTGAGATTCAGCACTAGGCAGAGAAAGACTATAATGATCTGAATTTTCCTGTGTTTGTTACAGGGAAATCACAATCCAAATTTGGATAATAATCACTGGCATATTAATTATGATTTTTCTTTTATTTTTTACTGGAAGATGTGGGTAACTGATTTGGTCAAGTGTAATATTCATTTCAACACTAGGTTTAAAGTAGTGTAAAGATACTCTTCTGTGTAAGCATGTAGACTGTGAACTTCAGTCATATTAGGAATGTTCTCATAATCCATGTTATCAGTAATGTTCTCTTTGCCTTTATAAGATGCTCTTTACTGATCTTTTTCTATTTCCACTCTTCTCTACCACTCTTTACCAATGTACAGTGTTTCCTACACAGATTGTAGCAGAGATAAGGGGAGGAGGGGCTCACCACTGGTGAGGACATTGAGACCCACTGCCAGGAACTTAACCCACACAGCACTCAGCACACATACAGAAGTGGATTCAAGTCTGTTTTTGTTGACTTTGCAGAAGAGAGTAATCCTGAACTTTAGGTAACCAGCAAGAACTAAACACAAGCTGTGGAAATGTGGCTGAACAAAGGTAGAATTTGTTCAGTGTGGGCAAAATATAAGGACAAAATCAAACTCCCATCCTGGTTCCTCAGTGAGACCCACTAAAAATAGTTCCTCATTGTGGTTTCTGAGAGTCAAACAAACACAGTTCCAGGTGGTTTATTTCTCAAGGTTCAGAAGGCTCATGGACATCCAGTGCTTACTGTCTATTTGGATTTTGATGGGTTAAATGTAAGTCAATCAAGAATATAAAGATTACATTTTATGTCCAATACCCACAGATTTTAAATGAAAGGGAAAATGTGGATGGGCACAATGTATTTGTTTGCCAAACTCCAAATATAAAAAAAGTAATTCAAATAAATCAGCTAGATACTCTGTCTCCTCTTTGTCTGGAAGTGATTGTCTGCACACACACGGAGAATGATGCTTGACCTTCTGGTGTCCAAGTTTCAGATCTTCTAGTCTCTAGTACAGATTGCTCTAAATTCCCAGATAGTCTAGTGGCAGAGCTTTAGTGGTCTTTCCCCAAAAATATGATATAAAGTTTCCTCAACCCATCTGCTCAAATAGCTGTCCTCATGAGAAGTAGATTTTTTTCTTTACCAGGAACCAATGTCTCAAATATTTACAGTAAAGCATTCACTTTTTTCTCCCTTTTAATAGGAGGTGCAAAGTGATCCAGAATTGAAGTAAGTTAGATTAAAGGGGCTGAAAAGATAAGAGAGGGCAACAAGAACACAAGGGTGCTGCTTCAAGCCCCTGAGATAAAGAAATGGGAAAAATTGCCTATGGAGTTGGAGGGAAGATAAAATCCTAAGAAATCTTTGCCAAGTCCACATATCCTGTGAAGAACCAGTGAGAACAAATGATGCCACCAAACTGATTTGCTTCGGCCAATTTGGGTGATGAAAAGTAGGATAGGATTTATTATTCATTTTTGCAGGTGGACTGTCTTAGATTAAATGTCATGTATTGCAAACACACACTAAACACATCTAAATTTACTGCAGTCACCCTCTCCAATCTTGTGTTGTCAGGGCTTAGGTATGGAGTAGAGGTGGGGGTGAAAGATAGAGAAGACATTGTAAGTTATGACTTGCTCCTTGGCAGATCGAGATGTCATTGCTGGAGTTGGAGAAGGGAGATGAGGTGATTACAGACCGAAATGATGTCTGGAAGAACAGTATCTGGACTACAGACATGTTATGAAGCTGTATGCATTTAAAAAGCTATTGTAATTTAAATCACATAAATAGGTGAACCTGAATCTATACTCTACTTTCTGAGTATAACATTCTTGCTGTGATTAAGGTGATGCTGATAAAACTTCAGCTAGTTAAATTTTTAAGTTTTAGTTGACATAATATTTGTACATACTTTTCAAGTACAGTACAATAATTTGATATATATATTCAATGTGCAATAAGCAAGTTAGAACAATTAACATTTCATTTTTCAAATATCATTTCTATGAGTTGAGAAATTTAAGATTCATATTTTTAGTTATTTTAAAATGCATCATCAATTGTTATTGACTACAGTTACCCTACTGTGCTATAGAATACCAGAAACAATTCCTTTTATTTGTTTTTAAAATTTTTTTTGTGTTTTCTCTCTATATTCACTCTCTCTTCTCTCTGGATACCCTTCTTAGTCCTAGTGGCCACTCTTCCACTTTCTTCTTCTATCAAGCTGACTTTTTAAACTTCCACAAATGATTGAGAATGTGCAGCATTTATCTTTGTTTGCCTGGCTTATGTCACTTAACACATTGTCCTTCAGCCGTTGCCTCAAAAGACAGATTTCCACTACTTTTATGGCTGAGTGGTATTGCATTGTGTATGTATACTACATTTTCTTTATTCATCTGCTGATGGGTTTCTTGGTTGATACTATATCAGTGAATACTGTTGTAATAAATATGAATATAAAGGTAACTTTGTTATAATAACTTCATTTTCATTGGATATATACCCATTGGTGGGATTTCTGGGTCACATAATAGTTTCATTTTTGGTCTTTTGAGAAACTTTCATAGTGTTTTCCATAATAGCTGTACTAATTTATAGCAACAGTGTGTAAGAATTCTCCTTTCTCTACATCCTTCCAACATTTATTTATTTATTCTTTTTGTGTCCTTTTTATACTAGCTATTCTAATTGGGGTGAGGTGATATCTCATGGTGATTTTGACTTGTATTTTCCTGCTCCTTAGTGATACTGAGATTTTGATACATCATTGTTGCCACTTTTCATGTTTATGCTTAGGAAAAGTCTATGCAGATCACTTTCCTGCTTTTTAATTGGCATATATTATTTTTGTTGTTGTTATTTTTGGATGATAATCCTATTGGATGGCTAGATTGTAAATATCTTCTATTGTGAAGGTTGCCTCTTACTTCTGTTGGTTGTATCCTCCACTGTGTGGAAGCTTCTTAGTTAATATAACTCAGTTTGCCTATTTTTGCTTTTGTTGTCTGTGTTTTTGAAGCGATAATAAAAAAGCTTTGCCTATACTAATGTCTTCAGGTGTTTTTTACCTTTGAGTATTTTCTTCTGGTAATTTCTTCATGTCTTACACTTAGGTTTTGACCCATTCTGAGTTGATTTTTGTATATTATTGGCAAAAAGTCTAATTTCATTCTCCTGCAAGGGAGTTTTCTCAGCACTGTTTATTGAGGAGAATGTCTTTTTTTCCAATGTGTGGTCTTGATAGCTTTATAAAAAATGACTCAGCTGTAAGTATGTGGCTTAACTTCTGGATTTTCTATTCTGTTCCATTTGTCTATGTGTTGGATCAGTTTTTATGCTATCATTAAGTTTTTATTATTGTTTTACAGTATGTTTTGAAGTCAGGTATTATGATGCCTTCAGCTTTGTTCCTTTTGATGAAGAAGCAAATTATACATTTAAAACCCTCTCCATTCCTGACTTCTTGTTTCCCCTGGTTCTTATTTCCATCTACTTCTTGGAATTTCTTTTATCTTCTATTCACTGAAATATGAACTCTGCTTCTATCTTTTAGTAATGATGAAATATTCATGTTAGGCCTTCCTTTGTCCCAAACTTACACAGAATCTTTTACACATAAAGAATGTTTGAGGTTATTTCTGTTTTGTTAATATTCAGGTCTGAGCTTTGTATTGCAAGCTAAATAGCCACAGCTTTAAACTTTAATCTGGTCTGCTTCAGTGAGATTTGATTAAGTTCCTTGGTTGGTTGCCATTTTCTTCCCAGGTGTTTCTCTAAATAGCAGTTACACAGTCATTGTTCCAGTCCCAGAAAGTAAAGCAGGTGGATATGTATTGAACAAGTGTGGTTCAATGAGTGATATAAGAAGAGGAACTGGAGAAATCAGAGGTTATTATAGAAAGGAGAGGAGGATAAGGAAAAAGTAACAGAGGAGATTAGGAAGGAATAACTTTCAAGAAGGAGATGGCCATCAAGATAACAATTATTGTGACCAATAGTGCAAGAGCTTATTCCACCTATGGCTTACCAGTGAATAGGGGAAGGTTGAAAGCTGGGGTGTGATAAATGAGTATCCATAAAACTCAGCTATGAAAAGACTGTTATTATCCTCTGCAGGCTAGAAGATAAAATCAATAATAGGTTTGTTAGGTCAGGGAGTGATACTAAACTAAGAGGTTGGAAAAAGAAAAGAGAACAGGAATAGAAGGCTCCACTATGAAAGTGTGCAGAATTAAGAAAAAAAACAAGGACTTGGTAATGCACTGTGGTAGAAAATCAAACTAAGGTTCTTAAGGATCCTAAATATTCCTTCTCCAATCATGACACAATACCAAAGCATCCATTAAGTACCTAAAGTGGCCCATAAGCTGCATAGGTGCTTCAAATGTGATGTTTTATCTTGCTCTCAAACAAGTTTATAAGAAACGTTTTATGATTTTTTTCAATTGACATTTTAGGAAGTTGAGGACCTGAAATGATGTGACTTCCCCAACAGACCATGAATATGGAGCTTGGATACAGAAGTTCTAACTCAAATCAATGTTTCTCTACCACACAATCCTTAGGCTATCGTGTGTAAAGGATATTTGTGTGGTGCTACTGAAGAATCTGGGCTTTTTACAAAAGAGAATTCCAATGAACTGGATATAGGGCTGTTACTTTTGCAGCTCAAGGTTATTGATTTTGTCAAGACCCTTGTTACTGAATTTTATTATTGGTTATGATAGTCTAGCTGGCTAACCGCAGACAAATTATATAGTGATTGGGTTCTCAGGTTTGCTGAGCAAAACAGTGAAAGAATTGAGCTGGGGCTTACCATTCCACAAGCACCTTTGGAGTTGCTTTCATCTGCTGGCTTTGGGTCTTGTTCTTTAAGAGGGAATAAATTAGGAAGAAAAGGACAAAAGATTTGTCTCTGGTATAAATGGGCAATGAATAAAAGAGTGAAGCCTGTCTCCAACATCATCACTGTTTCTTGCTGTCTTTTCTATTCTGCTAAACCCTCTTGTGAGGCCAAACCCAGAAATCCCCCCCCCCTTTTTTTTTTTTTTTTTTGTTTTTTCTCCGGTACCAGGAACCAAACTCACGACCTTGTGCTTGCCAGGCAGGCACTTTTGCCGCTGAGCTAAATCCCCAGCCCCGAAATCCCCTTATTATTAGTTCATTCCCCAAACAGTTTGCCAACATGGGTTTGAAATGTTTTCCCTGGAGCATTTACCCTCTAATAGTGCATTTTATAAGAAGAAGTTAAAGATTAAAGACAGATAAACCAGTACTTTTTAAAGCCTCAGATTCACTGCTGTGTTTAACAATGGAATTGAAGAGATGATTATAGGAGAAGATGTAGTAGTGAGGAAAAGACCTTGATGATCAAGCCTCAGTATGAATTGGAGATTGATGAGGGAAAACCTATTCTTGGGTGCACCTACTCCATGAGCCTGCTCGGAGCACCTACGATTGGGATCAGGATGGAACACGGCTTCAGTGTGCCTTGGCTTGCTCTTCACCACTACTGGTCCTTATGCATTCCTAATCTGCTTGGGTTTCCACTCCCAACAGGTCATTTGAACTAAAAGGGGTAGATATGCCACCAGCCAGAATGGCTCCCCATCCTGATTATGCTACTATTTGTGCAATCTTTGGAGTTACTTTGCTTCTCTCAGGCTTAGTTTACTCATTTGTCAAGTGGGACTTGTTCTGTGGTCAGATGATTTTGAAAAGCACCCAGAACCTTGTGTGCCATGTGCAAGACATGTATGGGGGTGGGTAAAGATGCAATCTAGGACAGACAGCCTGAGTTAGAGCCTGCATCCTTCCCCTTATTAACTAAGTGAATAGGAACAGGTTACTTGACCTCCTGTTGCCTCCATTTCTTCATCTGCAACATGTGGCTAATAAAGACATCTGCTTAATGGAATTGTTGAGATGAAATATATTAAAATGTAGGTGGACAAGAGGGAAGGTAGGGGAAGGGCAAGTGAAATGGATCAAGATGAGACATGTATATATATATATCAATTCCCCACAAAGAATGTATTTATTATATGTCACAAAGATGTATTAATAAAAAGTTTTTAAAAACCCTGTATCAGAAGTGGTATATTGGCTTCACTGTTGTTTGGATGATGGAGTCTGGCTTTGTGACTCATTGTCTGGTAGGAAAGCTGATCGGTCAGCCCTTACTCTTGCACACTGTAGGAAAAATCCTGCTATAGAAAAAATGTCCAGCTTATTTGTTCACTTCCAGCATACAAAAATACAATTTGAGGTCTCCTCATCTCAACATGCTGGCAGAGGCAGAGGAGAAAGTTTCTCACCTCTTTCCATGTGTGAGACTGCAGGATAGTCACAGTGTGGAAGAAGCCAAACTTGTCACAACCCCACTCCTCCCTGCACAGGACAGCAGGGTGGGAGGTTCCCATCTGCAGCTCTGGGTTTGCTGTTTGCATTTTCAAGAGGCTATGTTGATTGAAAGTACAGCTCTGCAGGGGCACATAGCTCCAAGGGCATCTTTAATTCTCCAGCTGAGCTGTGGGAGGTCTGGGCTGGAAGCAAGTCAGCAGCTTTGAGGCACTAATTCCTGAAGGGGCTGCAGTCTGAAGTGCAGGGACCCCCAGGGAGCCAAAAAGCCAAATGCTGAGTTGCTCATAGTCTGAATAGGGGAGGGAGGCAGAAGAAACCACAGTTAAATGTGTAAAGATTCCCTGCTGACCTGGTGTCATAATAAAGACCAGGTCATGCTGCAGGATTTCTGCAGGGTGAGCTTGGCAAAGTGTACATGGGTGTGCACACGCATGCACATACGTGCACACACTCTTTCTATAATCACCCTTAAGAGAAACTGCTCTGCCGTCCTTACCATCCACAGTTTTGGAGCAATTAGGTAGGACTTGGGCAGAATGATTCATGCTTCAATAAATTCAATTTCAACAAAACATAATTATGGTGAGTCACCTAATCATAGCTGTAATCATGGTCCGCCCCTCCAGAAGTCAAAACAGTTGAGGGCATTCAGCAAGGGCGACTGGGCGCTCATTATGACCAAAGCCTCCATCTTTTGCCAAGTAGCCATGTTGAGGGCTCCAGTTACTTTCTAGTTTTAAAAATTATAAAATTTTTCAGACGTACATAAAAGTGCATTAAATATTGTAGTGCATACAGCTCTGTGCACCGATCAGCCTAAAAATAAATAGAGCTATTATTGTTGAAACTGCTTGAATCAGTCTATACTCATGCTCCAATTTTTCAGTAGAGAAAACAGTTTTTTGATATTTATCATTTTCAGGTTTATTTGTCTATTCTCTCTCCTATATTCTTAACATTATATAGCTATGTTTTCATACCCCAAGTGAAAAGCTATCATTTGTGTATACTGCTGCTTGATGCTCAGGGCTTACCTTTTATAGATGTATTTATATTGGACATGCATTTTTTAATATTTATTTGTTTTCAGGATTCCACATGTGAATAAAACAAAACATTTTTAAACCTTTCTGCCCGTGAGAGATGGTCATTTTCTTTCCAGTCTTTCTTATTACAGTACTCCTATGAGCATCCTTATACATGTGCCCTGTGCACATGTGTGAGTTTCCCTAGGCACACACCTAGGAGTGGAAGTCCTGGCTTATTGGCTATCTCTCTTTTAACTCTCAAGCCATTGACACTGAATGTAATTAGTAGTATGGCTGAGTTTACCTCTATTATTCTATTATATTACTATTTGTTTTTTGTCCCTTTATTCTCTTTCTGCCTTATTTTGGACCATTGGGTTATTTTTAATTCAGTATTCTGAATTAATTTATATTGGCTTAAAGCTAGATATTATTTTCTCTATCATAGTAGTCTATCTATCTATCTATCTATCTATCTATCATCTATCTTCACAATCTACTAAGACTTACTAGTACCACTCATGTAAACCCAATAACTCTACAGGTTTCTTTACTCTACATCCTCTTTTATATTATTTTATGTATAATATTTTCATACCCAGAAAGCATCATTGATAGTAAAGATTTTAGTGAAAGCAATTATTATAGATATTTTAAAAAGCTTAAGAGAAAGAAGTATTACAGATATATTTTATTAGTACATATCTGAAATACATAATATTTACATTCATCTCAGGGAGAGAGTACATATACGTAACATTCCTTGATTTTTTTAATTTCTCTGTCTCTCTGCTGTCTTCCCATCCTTCCCATTTCTAGATCTCCTTCCCACTGGTGAAAGATTCACTTCTCTGTTTCCTATGGTCTATCTTTTGTTTTTAAAATTATTTATATATTGGGTTTCTCCTATAAGAGAAGCCATGTGATATTTAAGCTTGCTTATCTGATTTATTTCACTTACCATTATGATTTCAAGGTGTATCCATTTTCCTACAAATGACTCAAATGTATCCCTCTTTATGGTACAGTAGTACTTCATTATGTATTTAAAAAAATTTCCTCATCGGCTGCTTCCAACATTTAGCTAACATGAGTTGTGTTGCTATGAATATTGGTATGCATATAAGAAATCTGGAAAGGGGATAACTGGGTTGAACAGAATTTCTAGTTTTAGGCTTTTTTATAAAGATTCTCCATACTGATTTCTATAGTGGTTTTACCAGTTTACATTCCCATCAACAATGTAGAAGAGTATGTTTTCCATTGCAGCCACAACAGTATTATTGTTTAATTTTTTGGTGATAGCCATTCTTTCTGGACTAAGATGGAATCTCATTATTCTTTAATTTGTATTTTTCTAACAGCCAGAGATATTGAGCACTCATGTATTTATTGACCCTTTGTACTTTTTCTGAGATGTGTTTGTTCATTTTAGTGGTGCATTTTTTCATTGGACCTTTTATTTTGAGGGGTCTGATTTTTTTTGAGTTCTTTGTATATTCTAGGTAATAGCCCTCTGTTCGAGGTGTAGGTAGACAATTTTTTTTCCCATTTTGTAGATTTTCTCTTTGCTTTGTTGATGTCTTTGCTGTGAAGAAGGTTTTAAATTTGATGTAATCCCATTTGATGATTCTTGATTTTATTTCTTATGCAATTAGGGTTCTATTTAGAAAGTTCTTTCTGTAGCCCGGTGTAGTGATGCATGCCTGTAATCCCAGCACTTGGGAGGCTGAGGCAGGAGGATTGTTGTGAGTTCAAGATCAGCCTGGGCTACAAAGTGAGCTCAAGGCCAGCCTGAACTGCATAGTGAGACCCTGTCTCAAAAAGACAAAACAAAAAAAAGTTCTTTCCTATGCCTTTCTCTTCAAGAGTTTTACCTGTTTTATCTTCCAGCATATTAAGTGTTTACGTTTTAATATTAATGCCTTTGATCCATTTTAATTTCATTTTGGTGTATGGTGACAGATATGGGGCCAGGTCCAGTCTTCTACATGAGTATTACCTTTTTCCAACCATCATTTATCAAAGACACTATCTTTCCTCCAGCATATTCTTTTGGTTCCTTTGTCAAAGATTAGATGACTTTATGTGTCTAGGATTATTTCTTTGTTTGTTCTGTTCCACTGATCCACATGCCTGTTTCCATACCAATGCCATGCTGTTTTACTGTAACTTTGTAATATAACTTGAAATCTAGGCTTGGGATGCCTCCTGCTTTGTTTTTGCCCAGGATTGGTTTTGGTATCCTGGGTCTCTTCTAATTACATATATATTTTAGAATTTTTTTTCTTAGTTCTATGAAGAATGTTTTTGTTATTTTGGTTGGGATTACGTTAAATCTGTATATCAGTTTTGGAAAGATGACCATTTTGATGACTTTGGTTCTGCCTATCCAGGAACATATCTTTTCATTTTCTCATGCCTTCTTCCATCTCTTTTTTCAGAATATTCTAGTTTTCATTGTGCAAGTCTATCACTTCCTTGGTTAGGGTAATTCCTAAGTATTTAGTTTTTCTTGATGCTATCCTAACTTCTTTCTTAATGAGTTCATTACTGCTGTACGGGAATGCTATTGGTTTTTTTCATTGATTTTGTAACTTACATTACTGAATTTGATTATTAATTCTAGTTGTCTTTTGGTGGAATTTTTTGGGGCTTCTATGTAAAGAATCATGTTATCTGCAAATAATAATTTCACTTCTTTTCTTATATGTATCCTTTTCATTCCTTTCTTTTGACTGATTGGTCTGGCTAGTATTTCAAGTACTATATTTAATAGGAGTGGTTATAGTGGATATCCTTTTCTTGCTCTTGATTTGAGACTGAATAGTTTCCACTTGTCCTCATTTAATATGATGTTGGCAGTAAGTTTATCATAAATGGCTTTTATCAGATTGAGATGAGGTCTTTCTATATCTGTTTACTTCAGGTTTTTTAAATCAGGAAGGGACAAATGCTGGACACTTTCAAAGACTTTTTTGCATCTATTGGGATGCTCATTTGATTTTTTTGCCCTTTTTTCTGTCTATGTGATGTATTATCTTTATTGATCTGGGTGTGTTGAACCATCTTTGTATCCCTAGGATGAAGGTTACTTGGTCATAATGTATGAATTCTCTGATGACTTGTTGCATTATGTTTGCCAGTATTTCATTGAGGATTTGTGGGTTTGTTTTCATTAAGTTTAGTTTGCTCTTTCTTTATTAGCTGGGGCCTTGTCTGGTTTTGAAATCAAGGTAATCCTGGCTTACAGGATGAGCATGGATATATTCCTTCTCTTTCAACTTCACTAATGATTTGGAGGGGTAATGACATCATATCTTCCCTGAAGTTCTTTAAGAGCTCAGCACTCAATCCATCCAGTCCTGGGCATTTTTCAGTTGATAGACTTTTTAAATTGCTTTAATTCATTGCCTATTACTGGATTATTCAGAATTTTTATGTCTTCTTGATTGCTTTGATCATTCATATGTGTCTAGGAATCTGCCTACTTCTAAATTCTCCAATTTGTTGAAGTATAGTTTTCTGAAGTAGTAACTAATAATCTTCTGGATTGCAGCAGTGTCTGTTATGATTCTGGCTTTTTCATTTTTAATTTCATTGATGTGGCTCTTTTCTTTCCTTCTTTTGGTAATTTTGACTACAAATCTGTACATTTCTTTGATTATTTTGAAGAACTAGCTCTTCAAATCATTGATTCTTTGTATTTTTTGTTTCAGTCTTATCTCTGTTCTATATGATTTCCTTCCTTATACTAAGTTTGGGTTTGGACTGTTCTTGTTTTGCTAGGACCTAGAAGTGCATTACTGTTTATTAATTTGAGTTCTCTGTGTTTTCCTAATGTGAGCATTTGTAACAATAAATTCCCCCTTAAGACAGTTATCATTTTTGTTCCATAGGTTATGGAATGTTGTACTGCTTTTGTCATTTGATTGCAGGAATTGCTGAATTTCTTTCTTGATTTTTTCTGTGATTCATGGCATATTCAGAAGTGTTTTATTTAATATCCAGGTGTTTGCAAAATTTCCATATTTTGCCATTGATTTCTAATTTTAATGTGCTATTATGTGATAGCATACATAGGGTAATTTTATTTTTTATATTTATTTAGGGAAGCTTTACAAAAGTTGGAATGTAGTCTGTCTTTAAGGATGTTCCATGTGATTCTGAGAAGAATGTGTATTTTGTTGTAATATGGTAGAAAATTTTATAGCTATCTACTAAGCCCAATTTTTGAAGGTATGACTCAGCTCTGATATTTCTTTGTGGTTTGTTTATTTGATTTATTTCCTTGTGAAAGTAGGATATTAAGATCTCCCACTATGATTATGTTGATGTTTATTTGATCTTTTATGTCCAATAGTATTTGGTATGTAGAGCTGGGTGTACTAGTATCCAGTGCAAATTTATTTACCATTGTTATCTCTTCCTATCAAATTTGTCCCTTAACTAATATGTAGTGACTTTCCTTTACCTCTTCCAATCAGTTCTGGCTTGAAGTCTGAGATTAAGGTTGCTATGCTTGTTTGCTTTGGGGATCCAGATGCATGGAATACTTTTCCATCCTTTAACTTTCAGTTCATAAATTTGTTTTTGGAGTAGATGTGTGACATATGTGCAGTAAACCATTCAGTTTGACAATCTGTGTATTTTAATTATTAATGCCAATCTGTATGTTTTATTAATCTGCAAATCTGTGTCTTTTAATTAGGAAGTTGAGGCCATTTATATTGACAGTTACTACTGAAAAATATTGACCTATTACTGTGTTGCATTATTTTCATTGTTGTTGATTCCTTTATATTTCCATTTTTGTTTAACTGCTCACCATGGTTGATATATTTTTTTTATTATATTTTTGGATTGGTGTCTCTGTCTAGGCTATCCTTGAGAATTTTTTAGAGTGCTGGTTTACTGGTCATGAATTTTTTAAGATATTCTTTTTCACTGAATGTTCCTATTTCTCCAACATTTTTATTATTTTTTTTTTTTTTATTTATTTATTTTTTTTTTTGGTTTTTCTCCGGTACCGGGAATCGAACTCACGACCTTGCGCTTGCCAGGCAGGCGCTTTTGCCGCTGAGCTAAATCCCCAGCCCCTCTCCAACATTTTTAAAAGACAGTTTGTAGGATATGTTTATCTGGGTTGAAGCTTGTTTCCTTAAGGCTTAAAGCACTTCATTCCAAGTTTCTTGGCCTTTAAAATTTATGTTGAAAAAAATTGTGTTGAAAAGTCTGCCATAGTCATAATAGATTTACCTTTATAAGTGAAATTTTCCTTTTTGCTGACACTTTATAAGATGTTGTCCTTGTGTTAGACTTCTTGAATTTTGACTATGAGGTGTTGTGGGAAACTTCTTTTATCGTAATCATTTAGCATTCTATATGTCTTGCTTACTTGTACGTGTATGTTGAGTTCTTTCTCCATACTTGGAAAGTCTTCTGCTATGATTTCTGTAAAGAGACTTTTTTTATTCCACACATGAACATTTAAACTTGGTGTGTGTGTGTGTGTGTGTGCATGTGTGTGTATGTATGTTTATGTGGTGAAGAAGAGGGAAGAAAGTTAAATAGAGAAAAGAGGAAGGGAAAAATATGTACACACAAGACAGCAAAGATAGAAATTAGTATTACTAATTTCTATTGGTTTATTGAAAGGAACAGTCAATGTTTAATTGTTTGATCAATCTTACATGCCTATATCTGGTTATCTGAGCAAATACTTTGAAGATAACAATATGTAATATAACAACTTTTGTTAATTTCCTATCATCTTGTTTTGAAATTTTGTGTTGTTTTTGTCTTTGTTTTTATTCTGCTTTTATTCTTTTCTCTTTAAAATAAAAAAGAGAAAAGAGAAGAAAGACTAGAGAGAGAAGGATAAAGAAAAAGCTTAAAAAGTAAAATGAAACATATTATTAAAGAAGCAAAACCCCAACAATAGAAATAGTAAAGAAAACCCAGAACAATCAAACACTCAAAGAAATAAACACCTCTCCCAACCAGTATACTACTTAGCCAATGTCCACATAATTCCCTTCATGCTATTGTCATAGTCTGATTGCAGACAGCCAAGCCAGCTTCCCCATTGACTGCTTAACTGTCTGACTGAGATTGGTGAGGGATCTCAATCTCTCTGGATTTGTCTCCTGGTTGCAAACCATGCTTTGTTCATGGACATTTGCTGACTTTTATCTCTTTCCCACGATATGACCTCCTCAATTAATTTGGAAAGCAGAGGACGTGATTCACTCAACACCCAACTCCCCATCAACTTCTACTAGTGATCTACAACTCCCACTTCCCTATTTCAAGCATCATCCTGCTATCATCTCTACACTGTCCTTCCATGGGCCTCCTGCCCAGTATATCATCAAAAGCCCTCTTCCCCAGGTGACTTTTTCTGTTTCTTCTTCCTCAGAACTTTATTCATCCCTGGTCCCTGTCTCAAGAGTTTGCTTTTCAACCCACAGAGCTTGGTGCAGTCCCCAGGCTCAACAAAGAGCCTCTTTTGCCTGAACAGGACAGTGGGTGGTGGGCAGGATTTCATGCTGTGTCAGAATTTCCAGTGTTTGCATAAGCAATATGAAAGCACCCAATCTGATCCAATTCAGCGGAGTCTTTCCTCTTCCTTTGTGTCTCTAGGGATGTGATCCTTGGCTCCCTTGTAGTGAGCTCTGAGCCACTCCCAGTTAATGGTATTAAGCCTCTCTCTGTTTAGGGTGGGGGGTTTCCTTTCTAGACTCTGGGCGGTGATGGTAGGCAGGATGTCACAGGGCTATATATTCCCTAGTTTTGGAGGGGGTGATGAGGGGAGGGATTACTTCTTTTGTGTTGTGTTTTCACCGTCCCTTTCTCTGGTTGCAGTTTTTTATTTCCCTGTGGCCTTACCACAGTTAGCTCCCAGGTAGGGTTTTCTCTTTCAGGTGGGAAGGAGTGTACATAGGGAGCCTATCCCAGGAGTCTGACCTCTGCAGTGCTGTCTCCTTTCAAGCTCATAGAGACCCTCCCAAGATGGCATGTTTGCTGGATAAAGCGTAAGTAAGGGTGGGGTTGGGGAGCTGAGGGACCAGTGTTAGCCCCACTTACCTTTTTCAACAACCCAAATATTTGGCTTGATCTAGAGGATTTGTCTTTCAGGTCCATATCTAGGTGTGTCTGCTTCCATGGTTTCAGAATCCCTGCATTAACTTGTGCGTGTCTTGGGAACTTGTTCAATGCACCTCTTTCTCTAATAAGCCATGTTGGAATTAGAAGCATTTTATATTGGTGCAGAAATGACTCTGATGTGTCCAATTGGCTAAGCTGATAACCATTCCAGTTATTTGAACACTGAACAAGGTATTGCTGTGAAGGAATTTAATAGATGTGATTAAAGTCTCTAATCATTAATAATCAATTTAAACTAACAAAAAGGTAGGGGCTGGGGATTTAGCTCAGCGGCAAAGTGTCTGTCTGGCAAGCGCAAGGTCGTGAGTTCGGTTCCCGGTACCGGAGAAAAACCAAAAAAAAAGACCAAACAAACAAACAAACAAACAAAAAGGTATATTGCCTGTGTGAGAACTTTAAAAGGGGTCTAAGACTTTTCCTGGGCTCAAACTCCAATCCTGTGGGATTCTATCCTCTTTATTTTCTTCTTTTCTTGATCATTTATCCAAGTTAGATCTGACAGTTACATAAGTCGTATTTCTTGCAATGTTCTCATGTCTCTCATATATCCTGGTGTATATAAACTATGTCTTATACACCACATGTTTACTCTCTAGAATACTTTCTTCTTCCCTGGAGATGTAAGTTTCACTCTAGTTTCTTGTTTTTGTTGCCTGAAGAATTTCCTTTAGCATCTTTCATAGGGTAGTTCTACTTGCAATGAATTTTAAAATTTCTTTATCTGAAAACATTTTTATTTTACCTTTATTCTTGCAGAATACTTTTGCTGGGTATAAAATTTCTGACTGATAAACTTTGTTTTTTCCCCTATAGAACTTTAAAGATGTTGTATTGTCCTTGCTTCTCTGCAGTTCCTGATGGGAAGCTATTGTCATTTAAATAATTTTTCTCCTATTTGTACGATACAATTTTTAACTTGCTTTCAAAATTTGTTCTTTATTTATAGTTTTAAAGAGTTTAATTATAGTGTGTATAGTAAGGGTTTTCTTGAACTTGTCAACTTTAAATTTGGAGTTTACTGGGCACCTTGAATTAGTTTTTACCAAATTTTACAAATCTATTGGCCATTATTTTTACAAAAAATGTTTTTATCCTAATATCTTTTTCCTTCCCTTTAGGACTCTAATTACATGCATTAAAAACTTTTCATGTTTTTTTCTTATTACTTTTTAGAATTCTGTTATATTTAGTACTGTAATATTTTATAGTATGCTTGCAAATTTCTTCTGCCAATCTATTGCATATATTTTTCATCTTTATAGTTTTTTGTTTTCTACATTTTAGATTTATTTTAATGTAGGTAGCTTTGTTAATCTTCTTTAAAATTGTTCCTTTTAACTTTTTTTTTATTATAGACTAAAAATATTGCTTATGCCAAAGTTTTGAAGATATGCTATTTGAAGATATGATATTTCTTCTAAAGGCTTTAGATTTTCTTCACACATATTTAATGAAAAATAAGTATAATTTTATGGAAGAGCAGATGTAGAAATATTCCTAGATGATTTTTTGCATATTAATAATTAATTATCTCAGCACATATTCTTTTTCTAAGTGACTTACAATGTTTTCCTCATTTTGTCTTCTAAGATGGAATTCCTCTTGTTTAGTAAAGTCTTTAAATTCAGAAAGAAAAAAAAATCTCCAATGTAGGCAACCCTTCTGGGATCCAGCAAAGTTCAAAGATCAAAAGATCAAAAGGAAAAATCAACACTCTATGATTTTATGAAGATCACTTAGTACCAGGTTTACCCTTCCAGATGTTTGTTGAATTTATTTCTAATTTTTTGCATTTTCAGGAGGGATGAATAGGTGGTACATGCAATTTCTTTATGCTGACAAGCTCCAAGGAAATGGGTGTCAATCAGTTTATTTTGTAGCACTACTAAGGCCACTGAAAGAAATCTCTGGCTCAGTATTTCCTCACTACTTTCCTACTGCAATGCTATGAATGTAATTGTGAGTGTCTAGTAGTAAAAGTTATGAGTATTATTATGAGTGTTTCCTTCATGGAAATGGATTGGAAATCTAAATTCCAACTAAATTTGAGTATCTCAAGCTCCACTCATGTCTCTACTCATAAGGAGGGGCACTTTTTCTCCCCAGATCTTCCTGGTTATGAGTGGAGAACTACAGGAAAGAAACTGGAATACCTTCGGCCACTTTTCTATAGACGGAGCCACATTCACAGCCAGAAACCATTTCAAAAGTTAATCTAACTTGGTGGAAGCAAATGGCGGTTGTGAATGATGAACTTAATCCTTTGGCTGTTTGATGACATTATAGCTAGTCTATTCGGCACTTCAATTGACTTCAGTGATCAGAACTTTAGGGCAGTAAAAGTTGCCTTCATGTTTAAACTATTTCTCCTTTTCTTGTTGCAAGGGGGTTAACAAGCTCCTACTCTGCCCACTGATCATTCCTTCAGAGAGATTCAAGCAATGTTTTGGATTGTATCTACAGAGTACCAAGGAACTGGTATGAGTAATTTCCTGAGAAATACACCAATACCTTTTATTATTGCCAAATTGACTTTTGATTTTAATAGACTCTTATAAACTATGCTCTAGATTGAAATCATTTTTGTTTTCTTTACAGGCAAAATTCCCCTTAAGCCTTCATATTTTCTGTAAGTTCTTCTTCTTAGTTCTATCTTTTTGTCCACTAAGAATATTAATAACTGCCCCTCAAACAGATCAAATGCAAACACACACCTACATCATCATCTCACTATAAAAATGGAATTGGGTTTTTTGTAAGTCTTCCCATCTTTCCTTTGCTATTTAATAGGTGTCAGTCAACAGTCTTCCTTCATGTTCCATAGGGGCAGTTGTATTAGCACACTATTGAGCTGACCCAAGACAATAGAGAAGGATAGGACTGATAAAAATTACAGGTTTTGACTTTTATGATGTCATCTTCCCATTATATGTAATTTATTTTTCTGGTTGCTCCAGATCAGCATAGCTAGGTGTGAAAGTAGTGCTCTGTAGAAGAACCCCACTGGAGCAGGTATGAGCTGATGATTCAGTGGTCTTCTTAGTCAAATCAGTTTTTCCATCACTACAAATCAGAGATCACAAACTTAGATGCCAGCAGAGCTAGTTATTTAGGGTAAATGTAGCAGGTGGGCCTGATGGATTCTATGATAAACTGAGGAGTTTATTTTAATTCTTCTACAACTCTTACGTAAAGTACACTCAAATTTGCTTGATGTCACAGAAAGGAGGGCCTCAGTGTTTCCAGGTCTTCTGAGTCTTACAAATACTTGTATTTGTATTTTGAAAAAAGGAACTCTCTCAGTATTTAGATATTGGCAACTAATACAAAAACTCAGAAATTAAACTTTCTGTGGCCTTATTAAAGTATGTCTCAATCCCTGGGTCACCAGTTGTAACCTCTAGAGTAACTGGTATTTAAAACCTCTTTCAGTACTGAAATGTTATACTTTAATTATCCAAATGTTCTGAATTGAAGAAAGAAGCGGTATTTGAATGTGAGAAAGATTTTCCTGGCATCTAGTTCTTATATTTTGAAACAGGTGATCAGCAGGAATTGTGCAATGCCTTTTCAGTGATCTTGAAGAATAAGAGACACCTCCTCCTGTCTGCCATTAGTTACAAGCAGTTGCCAGGGAGATGGAGGAGATGTTCCTCTGCAATTCTTCTCAGTTGGGATAATGTGAAAATGGCATTTTATGAGCTTTGCTTCAGATGTTTTTAGATCCTTTTAAGGGAAGGAGGTGGCAGTTTGGCTTCTAACTCCCAGGACCCCTCCCAACATGATTCCTGGAATCAACCAGGGGAATCTGTAAACTGAAATTTAAAGTAACAGTTTGCAGCTTCCCCTCTAAGGTTTAGATTAAATTTCATAACTTGGAACTGAAATCAGGCCAGCAGTTGGAGTGTGGATAAAAATGTCTGCAGCTCTGGTTTTCAACATGCTAATCAAAACCAGAGAGGGCAATAAATAAAGGCAGAGATGAGTGATGGCAAAGATAGGAGTCTTTTGACC
Source organism: Chinchilla lanigera (assembly GCF_000276665.1). Taxonomy (NCBI): domain Eukaryota; kingdom Metazoa; phylum Chordata; class Mammalia; order Rodentia; family Chinchillidae; genus Chinchilla; species Chinchilla lanigera. The sequence continues at coordinate 15,784,365 of NW_004955453.1, forward strand.
TCACTTTATTTTCATCATAATTCTCTCCTTAAGAAAATTGATCACGATGACCCGGGTTCATTTTCTTATGGGTTAAAAACAGCGAGGAAACCCCCAAACATCTTTTATACATGATGCCTGCTTAAGCCAAGAGTTAGCAGTTCACAAGCAGAGAGAATTCAATGGACTTACTGATTGCATCAGGATAAATGCTAGGTTTTTTTTTCCAAATTGAACACAGCAAAATGAACAAGTCATCACTACCCTTAGTAAAAGACGGAAGATAGAGGCAAGAAAACAGTATGGAAAGTGATGTGTTTGGTTATCAATCAAATCTATTTCAATAGCACTATGCATGATAATAATAGAGCAGGAAATAGATTGAAGCCCAGGGAAGCCGAGCTTTCATATATCCACTTTCCTGTATTAATGACTAGCATGGGCCACTGACAGTGAGCTCGGGTGCTTTTGTTGTTTAGACGGGAAGATAGGGTTGTCCGAGATTATATTCTTCTTCATCACTGTTATTATCCCCAAGACTTTAAGTGCTAATCTGTATACCTGATAAGATGAGTAAGGGAGAGAAAGGTCTAATTTTACACCCAACATGGTGGTCATATGCTGGTTTTCCACTACAGTTTCATTTTCTCTTCTTATAACAATGTCTTGTATTTTCTCTGGGGACCACTCTTCCAACATTGCATAGAGTTTGAGTGGGCCTCTCAGTCTAGTGAAAACATGGCCAAAGGTTGGACTACACAGGGACAAGACTGGCTGTCTGAGGGATTTAACTTTGAGAGAAGTGACACAAAGAGAAAATCCAGAGATCATCTCAGGTCAGACAGGGGATGCACCTCCTAATGCTATTACGGGCCTGTTTTATCTGAGGTCCAACATTTTTGATCATCTTTTTCTGTGCTTTGCAGAACTATCTCAAAGCCTTCACATAGATTCTCCTTTACATCAAAACTTGCCAGAGTCACTTCTGCTGCTTAAAACCAACCTAAGCAACCTAAAAATTATATCATTTATCTATCAGCTAAAATATAATGGTGAGAAGACTGAAAGTCTAGAGGAAAATTATTAGAATCAATAACTGAGTTTGGTGAGGTCACTGTGTATAAGTTCAGAACACAAAAATCAAACAAAGTGCTGCATGTCAGTAACAAATAATTAAAAATAAAATATACAATTTACAATAACAATGAAGATGACAAATATTATAATACATCTACTAATATAAGTGTGCAATCTGTACATACATACTTATAAATACTGAGATGAATCAAACGGGGCTTAAGTAAGTAGATCATTATGGTAAGTCATTAAATTTGTGGCCAGGAATAGATTTGTGCAATAAAATCTCAGTGCTGATGATGGTGTTGTACAAGTTCACCTTTTTAAATGTGAGAATAGGAAAACGAGACTAGAAGGATAAAATAGTCTATTCAAGTTAGTTGAAAAAGATTCCAGTAACCTTTTCCTGCCACCAGCCTGCTGCTCTTTGCTGCTAATCTAAGCATCACTATACCTGGGACTAGACTCATTGTTCTGGTCTCCCAGGGCCTAGGCTTATACAATACTGGCCTTTAACTGGCTACCCTTTTTGCAGTGCATTCTAGTACCCATGGAAAATTAATAGGCTGGTCTCACTATCTATGAGATTCTCATTAACCCTGAATTAAGAACATAAATCCAGGATGGGTAATCTGCTGTTCTCTGACTCTGGAAGTAGCAAGGCCTTGCTGGGAGACTGACTCTTTACCCATAACTCAGAGGACCACATTTCAAACAAGAAGCATCTTTTTGTTACAGTTTTACAGTGTCTGGTTACAGGCATTGTGTAAACTCTACTTCTTCTCTTCCTTCTGGAATAACCAGACTTTAGTAACCAAACTCAGACTGAGGACTGCAGAATTCCACCCAACCCCCACCCTTGATTTTCCCTCTGCTGTTTTTTCCTCTCTTCTATGGGTTATTTTTTCCAAGTTGGGAGACAAGGAGAATGTGTATCCCAGGTAAAGTGAGGAGGGAAGTGGGAGGAGCTACGACAGACAAATCAAAAGAGCCCTTTGTGCTCAGGGCACATTATTCCTGGAATCTAATCAAGAGCCCAAAAACCCAACCAAGCTTTTCAGACAGCACAGAAGCCAGTCATGCAGGCCTCTTGGGCTCTGCTTTTTTTTTTAAAGCTTTATAGGGTACACTGAATTATTTGGTTGGGTCTTTTCAACCGTGTGACATTTGGGTTTTCAATGGCACAAATGGTGTTGATCATTAATTATTTGGACGCTTTAATTAAAAAAAATCTCACTGTGGATTTATGAGGGTCTGCTGGGGGGCAAGGACAAGGAGCCCTTTAGTGTTCCTCTCATTTGAATGAGAGTGAGAGTTGCGAAGGTCTAGAAAGGGAGGCTATAGAATCATCTTCCAGGATGGTCTTAAACCCAAGCTAGGGTTTATTTGCTGGAGGAGGGGCTTGCAATGAAGAAAATAGAAAGGAACACAAGAGAATGGAATTCTGGGATCTGCCAAATGCACTAGAGAGCAGGACATTGAATAAAAATCAATAGTCTAGCAGGAGCTCCAGGTCTGAAGCAATACCTTTCACATCAAACCAATATGTTTGGGTTGGGATGGGGAAAGGGCTGGTTTCTGGAATATTTGATTAGGTGAACCCAGAAAGTGTCTCCATAGAGAGGAGTTTGTGAGTTCAATTTTGAATACCCAGAGGGGTGGGATCATTGTCTTCTTATTTTAGAACAGTGAGGTAGTGAAGGTATAACAAGTGCTCTCTTCCTTTCTAGGACATTTTGCAACCTTGGCCTTTTTCTTGTAGCTTGGATGCATGTCCTTCCTGAGTCACACACACTGCACATTCTGACATCCTGAACAAGTTCTCACACTTTCAGAGAACTGTGCTTCTAGGTGCTTCTTGGCAAAGGTTAATCTCAGTGCCAAGTCATTTGCAGAAAGGTTGGGAAGCCTGTGAAAGGAAGTAAGCCCTTTTCCAGAGACTCTGGGAATTCCTACTTATTCAGCCTCTTGAACCCAGGAGACTCAGCAAAAAGATTCAGCTCTTTTAAAAGATGATTATGAAAAGTATGTATACTTGATGTAAGGATGCATGGTCATGCCATAGGCAAGAAAGAAGTACAATAGTTTGTGTGCACATTTTTACTGGTTTCCCCACTTGGATTTTTAAAAAATCATCCCTACTTGTAATAATCTAATATGGAATACAAAAATAACACAAAATTTGGATATCTCTGATGTCTGTCTTTCTAAACTGAATAAAATTCTTTAGGAATTATTCTGTGGTACCAGTTGATGGGACATTATTTTTTATTCCATCTCACAAAGAAGAGAAGTTGAGTCTGAAAAGAACTTGTACAACATATGGAAAGCTATAAGATATTAGTGGGCTGGAGTTCTAGCCTTCTGGAAATGACATTTGTTAGCAAAGGCCTCACAAACTTACCCACAGGGTTTTAACGTTATGCTCTCCAGATGATGCTACAGGTGAAAGATACGTAGTATTTATAAGTGGATTCTTTGTTCTTCTTTACAGGTACTTCTCTTCAAAGCTAACCTGGGTGCATCTAGTCTAGAGATGAGGAAAATTTACTGTGATTTTGTAGCAAGTCTACCTAGGATGTTCAGTGGGATTTCCTCTGTCCAAAGTTAGGACCGAAAGTCCTTAATTCTGAAGATTAACATGGTTCCAATTATTTGACAATAAGATAATGGAACTATAGACTAGGAAGCACAGTGTGATCAATTCTCTTGACATGAAAACAACACTATAATAAGCTTTCTGGCTTCTACTTGGCCTCAGTAGATAAGGTTGGGAGGAAAGTGGTTTTGGGGAGGAAGTTCAAAGCCCGGGGGTAAGAGATGGACCTCAGCTCTTCTTTCAGCAGGTAAAGAAAAAAGTGGGTCATTATCTTAGGAATGCATGGGCCTCCTGGGATTGTGCCATCTACCCAACTGTTCAGAGGAGGTGTGGGAACATTACCAGGGGATTTTAGCAGGTAAAAGTACATGATTTGGAAAACGTGTTTTTTTACCTTGATTTTCCCAGGGCTCTGCTTTGGTGTGAGGCTAACTGGGTGTGGTATTTATTCCCACTGAGAGGAGTTAAATGTTCTGGACAGTGTAGCTCCGGCCCCAAAGAATGTAGCTCTGGCTAATTGGATAACTAGATGTATACCTAAACTCAAGGTACTACATTATGAAAAAGTTTTACCATTTCACTTTTAGCTTAGGGCTTATAGGTTTCAACAGATTTCAGGGTTGTCTGGTGAGGAAAGAGAGGATATACCTATTTCAGAGACACTACGGAGGGACCTGAAGCAGAGCAACTGAAGTCCCTTTTTCTGGGGTCCTCGTTACCCTCATCTTTGCCTCATAGACTTTTATTCTTGTTTCCCATTGTAGCTAAGTGTGAGAGTTCCTCAATGATGCCCATCTGAATTCCTCAGTCTAAATTAGGTCTTCATGAAAGGTCTAGGAAAACATCCTAAATTTTTCCTTTCAGCACTTATTATGTTAAAACACAAGTACAAGTGTGGTGCGCTATTTAATCCTTCCATCTCCCACTAAATAGGGTGGTCTTTGAAGACAGTAACCATGTCTGCTGTGCTCACAGCTAGTTTCTAGCACCAAACAATATGATTTGAATGAAAGGCCTTGCCAGGAAACCCCATTTTAGACTGGGTTCTACTGCAATGTGCCTGTCATGCTGCTAGCACTTCTGAGACTCAGTAGCCTTCTCTGTTAAGTAACACTTTTGGAATGGACCATCACTAATGCTTCTTTTAACAGCTCCATTCTGTGGTACACTGGAATCCACTCATGGATAGGTCTGTCTTTGCCAGCTTCCCCAGCTGCTTAATTCACTGCTCAAATAATTCCAACTTTCCAGCATGTTAATGATAAGATCTTTTACTGTTGATTCCACAGTTCCCTTGGAGAAATTAATAGTTTGCAACTCTTAAAACTTCATTTTAAAAATCCCACTTGACATTTCTTTCCTTGTTTCATTTTTGGGTCTCTCTTGTTCCTTTTTCCCCTGGGCCTCTTTCTGCTCTCTACAGTCTCCAAAAGTTCTTCATTTTTGTTAGAGTAATTTAGTACTTTCCCAAAGAACCTTCTCTATTCAGCTGTCTCAGCAATACAGTTGCTTGTGTTCGGATATCTACTGAGCTTAAGCTCACTGGGCATCTCTTTCAGAATCCACATTCACTGACATTATGTCCACAATAGTCCCAGCTACTTGTAAGCATTTACACTGTGGGAATTAGAAAATGCTACAAATTAGAATATTTTTCTCTTAGTGAACCAATTGCTGAACATTTTTTAACATGCCAATGCCTAGCCTCCTCCTCCTGCCAGATTATGACTTAGTTTAGGAAATTGATTGAACCCAAAGACCCTCATTAAACATCATTAGGCACAGTGATAAGAGCTGAGAAAGACATATAAAATGGTAACCCTATTGGTCAGCTTTCAACCAGGAAACAATGCCAGGTAAGTCAAGAAAGGAACTTTAATATGAAAAACTCATCACTAAGATGGGGATAGAGCCAAAAGGGTCAATGAATGAGGTGAGCTACAGATCATCAAGAAGTGGCCAGAAGGTCACTTGGCCTCAAGTGACTTGAGTGGTCAAGAGAAGCAATGGTGTAACTAGGATTTGGGAACTGAGACAGTAGAGGGATAGGCTTCCTGGTGAAAGTGAAATCCCAAAAGAGACAAAGTGCAGCCACCATGCTTCCAAAATCAGACAGAACCAAAGGAATACCTAGGTTTTTCCTTCCTCTACTGCTTTGTTGAGGCCTCTTGTTGGTCAAAATTAATCAGAAGCCAGATAAAATGGGTGTTTGGGAAATACAGCTGACAGGGATCAACCCCTCTGATACAAAGCAGCACAGAAGAGGAGCCAGCAGTGAATCTGACAAAAGATAGGTTATCATCTTACTAACAAACAGTATTACTGGTCAGACATCCAGTGCCTTCAAAGCTACCAGCAGTCACACTGACTTCCTAGAGTCCCAGAGCCAAGCCTTATTCTATTAACTCAAATAATTCCCTGGAGTCTGTTCCCAACTTCATTTGGCAGTGAATAGTAATTAAGATCCAAAACTTAATGACAATTTTGCTATCACTTTGTACAGTTAATCTCAAGAGTAAGGAACATGATGTTTTGTAGAAATATAAAAGCTTTCCTAGAAATATGGAAGCTTTTCCATCTTTTACTCATGGAGCCCAAATCAATGGGCTGAGAAGATATTCTTTCTTTTGCCCGTCTTTCTTTTATGCAAATTTTCTGTCTTCCTTTTATATAATATTTTTCTGTCTTCCTTTTATGTAATTGTTTATTTTTTCCTAGAATCTAGTTATATCCTAGATGCCGAGATTACAAAGATATCTTAGAATTTGCTCACAAAAAACTCAAGGTAAACAGATGATCACAATCCAGTGGCAGCATGCATGGGTAGACGAGATAGGACTAGCAGACTGAAGGAATAAAACCTTGTTTCTTGGCCTTTTCTACTTGGGCTGGTTACAGAGGCAGGTTCAGGATAGTGGGGGCTCTGCCTAGCAGGTTCAGTGGCTCTCTGGTGGCTCTTGGACACTTTGCAGATTAATTCTATTCTTAGTCATGAAGGAATTATCTTCCCCTGGGTATATCGCTGCATAAGCTTTTCAGCAAATACAATAATCTTTTAGTACCTGCTGGAGGTTATTCCATTATATCCATGAGTACCAAAATTCAAAGGTGCTCAAGTACGTTTCATTGCACAATATTTGCATATAATTTGTGAATACTTTCACATATATATTTTTTGCAGTACTAGAGCTTAGAGCCTTTTCACAGAATTACATCTCTAATCCCTTTAAAAGTTTGTTATTTTTGAGACAGGGTCTTACTAAGTTGTCAAGTTGCCCAGGCTCTGCTTGAACTTTCCAACATGTGATCCTCGTGCTTGAGCCTGCCAAAGTGTTAGGATTAAAGGTGTGCACCGCCACACCTGGATACCTTCCATATATTTTAATTTATTTCTAGGATATATGTAATACCTAATACATTATAAGTGCTTTGTTAAAAGTTCTAACCTGGCTGAAGGAGGAAATTATGTTGAGAATAAAAATCTGTATATGTTTAGATTCAAAGCTTTTTAAAAAAACTATTTTCAGTCCATAGTTGGTTAAATTCATGGATGCAGACCTCATGGATACAGAAGACTGACTGCCTTTCCCCACTTGGCTCTCTGTTCATCTTCCGATAATGGTCTGGTTCAGAGAATTTTTTAAGTGACTCCAGTGTCTTATAAACTCAGCAAATGACAGAAGAGTTCTTTCTGGCTGGAATGTGAGTCTCCATTTCAGCCAAGATGGCTCTGCTGACGTTAGAGACCATTCTGTGCTGCAGTGTGTTTATACCATCAACTTCTTGGAATGATGGCCTTCTGTCTGTCATTCCAGATTGCCAAGGGTGCCAGAGTTACTCAGCACTTCCCACAGGGCTCAGCCCTTCTTTCTATGCATTTCTAGAGATCCAGACAGAAAGTATGATTTCAAGGTTGTAAAAATGAGAATGTGAGAGTGAATGAGAAGGCGGATGGCGTGTGATAAGGGTCTGCATGGAGCATGATGGGAAGGAAGGATAGAGGAGGGGAGGACAGAAGTAGGGGAGAGAGGAGAGAAGAGAGGGAGAAAGGGAGGAAGACACTCTTAGCTGCCATGAGCAGCAGGGACAAACAGTAGAAGGGAGATATTAGAGAGAATTTCAAGGCACTGTGTGCTGTTCTGGGGAAACCCCTTTGTATAGTTTCTTTAATGACACTTTAGAATGAACTGTACAATTCAGTTTTGTGATTTGGGGATGCTTTGACTTGTGGAGGTGGGATTCTAACAGACCCATCTGTTCAGGTCACAAAGAACCTATATCATGAGCAGTTATGAGTCCCTACAGAAGTAAAATGCATGCAGTGATGGACAGAATCCTGGAGGTAATGCAGGGTTTGGGGCCTGTGCTGGCGTGGCAGCCCCCTCTTCACCTGCATTTGAGCAAGTCACTCATTGCCTGCTAGCTGCAATTTCCTCATCTGTGGGATGATAGTACTGGCCAACTACTCAGTTTTATTATGAGGCTCATATGAGTGCAGTCTGGTGAGAGCATCTTATAAATTGGAATGTGTTACAGCTATATAAGGAAATAGTATTTGAATGACATTTCTTGGTAGGGTTAACTGCCTCCTACACAGGGAAAGTCAGCTTACTAAGGCCACCCTCATTGATGCAATGGTCCCAGCTCGCATCTTTTATTTTTCCTTTAACTAACTTGGAAACAAAACCCTCATTGCTTGTAAGTGAAAATTGCTAAAAGGTGTATCTACCTTAGAAATCTTACAAACATTTCATTCAACTGGGTTAAAAATTGTCCTTACTGTGGAGAAGGAAGCTGTAAAGGACTTCTCCAGAGGGAAGTATGTAACTCAGGTCTTGAGGGATGTAGGCTGTTCAGGCCACAGGACCCTCCAAAGAGCAGCAGGGAAAGGGGTCCTTCAGGGATGCATGGGTGTGTGTGTGAGCTGAGTGTGTGTGTGTCTATGTGTGTCTGTGTGTGCTGGTGTGCGTTTATTAGAGGATGTGGCCGTGGCTGAGAGCAGGTATGTTTCCAGGGCCAACAAACTGACTGTTTTTTACAAAGAGTGGAGTTGTCCTTGGCTCCATTGCCAGCCACTTTATCTGTTTTCATTTTAAAGATGTGTTTCCAAAGCACCATTTCCTGAAATCTCTTGGCTGCAGCCAGGTATGAGATTCACAGTTGCAAGTTCAGGGAGAAGGTGAGCTGCCGGGGAGCAGTGTACAGTGCCAGCTGAGGCCTGGCCAGGAAGTGAGAGGGCCAAAACAAGGACCCTCCGTGAGAGAAGCTCTCCCTAAAGCTCTGACTGGAAATTCATACCTAAGAATTTGCATTTGAATAATCAGACTAAATTCTTATTACTGAGAATGGAAGATTGAGCTTCAAGTTTAACAGGGCAATGTTAGTGGAAGTGAGGCTTCCTGAATTCACAAGGAGCCTCTTTGTTAATTCTGTTCATAATATCTCCTTAAGTTTAGTGGCCACTGTGTCTTATCACATCCCTTAGTGTACTGTGGTTACTTGGGTAAGTTTGTCTTGCTTACCCCTCCAAAACCTGGGAGCTCTGACATCATTTCAAATTTATTTGTGAACTCCCCCATGTTTATCATAGTGCTGAGTACACAGTGGGTGCTTAATAGATGTTGGTCGCATAAATGATCCACTGATGAAATCCTAGCGTTATTAATGTGGTTCTGATGCAAAATTCATTCATTCTACATATATTTATTGAGGATCAGATAAATACAAACCCTGTTATAGGCATTGAGAAGTAACTAATAAAAAATTTTTACATAAAGATAGTAGGAATAACTCTAAAGACAGTTTTCTTTTTCTCCACTTTTTATATCCTTGATTGTTGAGAACTTCTTGGCTATGATCAGGTCCTGATCTTGTAATTTCCACATTTCTGGCCTATTTTTCCTGTTCAGAGCCTATCCTGGCCTTTGAGATTTAAACCCTGTTGAACTCCAGTAGCAGTTGAAATAACCGCAGGCTACTTAGTAAACTGGATTTCTCTCTTAGTCCTTCTATCTAACCTAAATGCTCAGCAACAGGATTTTTTCTAGATCCCTAGTCACCCCTAAAACCCCTTGCTCACATGGCCCCCAATGATTTAACAAGGTTTTGTGGGTATATGTTGTGCAGAGAAAATTGCTTCCTCAACTCAAAGAAGAAAATTTTCTAACAGAGCTACCTAACCATGAGGCAGATTCATGAAGTAAGAAGCTCCTTGCCACTGGAAGTTCTCAAGGAAAGAATAGGTAGAAACTTGCTGGGCTGTGGATGTAGCTCCTACCTAGAGCAGCCAAGAGAGTAACATAGCAATGCAGCTCTTCAGAATCTGAGTTGAACCATGGTTCATACAATTGGAACTCTGGCATGGGCCTTGGTAATTAGGTGTCAGGTTAGCTGTTCAAGTCATTACCCTCAAAATACCAAAGGAGCTCTACTACTCTTTTCCAGCTCCTTCCTGTCTGCCAGGTCTGAATTTGCTGACCATACCATAATGAATAGGAAGGAGGCTTAGCCTTCTGCCAACAGATCAGTGATGGCAACTCCTGGAGGCTGTTAGAGGCAATTTGCAACAATGTGGGAAGCTATGGTCATTTAGTGAGCCTTCCACGGCTGGCTGCCTGTTGGGTGCATATTCAGTATCCCTGATCATCTCAGTTCTTTTTCTCCCTGCATATCATAAACACAGGACATTTTGCTCTAATTCTTCCAGTGATTTCTACGAGCCTTTCTTTCCTTCTTTGGTCTCCCCTAATAGTTCTGGAGTATGGCTCCCTTCTTTTGTATGAACAGACTTTTCTAGGACTGTGTTTTTCATAGAATGGCACACTGGGACTTAAGTGGTAAGATAGAGATAAGGTCTCTGGGAAACATGTGTTCTTTCCTTTCTCCTTCTGGTCTTCTAGCAACTGGAAAGATAATGAAGTCCCAGGAGGTCTTATTAAAATGCTAATACTAAGCCAGTGGTGGCTAACCTACAATATGTGCACCGCAGCAGGTTATTTGTATGACTGAAACCTCTAAGTGGTTCGCCATCACTGTACTCTGCTTGGTGCTCAGCTTGGTGGCTCACCATCACTGTGCTCTGCTTGGTGGCTCATGCCTGGAATCCCAGTACTCTGGGGGGCTGAAGTAGGGAGATTAAAAGTTTATGTTCAGCCTCAGCAACTCAGTGACTGAGGGGGAGTCTGTCTCAAAATAGAAAATAAAAAGAGCTGGGAAAGTAGTTTAGGGTCCAAAGGTGCCGGGTTCAATCCCCAGTCCTGGGGAAATAAAAGAGGGGATAGTACCCAATCTCCAATCAGAAGGCAGCAATCCAAAATAACAGGTAGATTCTGATGGTAGAATATCTATGCTAATCTTTCCCTCTGACAGTGTGGGACCCTGGTTATGGAAAGCAAGGAAAAAGAGAGAGGAGTCAAGGTCTTACCGCATGGAAGAGAAGGGAGCTCAGTGTGTAGGGATGGAAGGAATGGACGACCTTAAATATGTGAGGAAAAAATTTGAGCAAAGCCATAAGAGAGAAAAACACATGCCACCTTTGCTCTGTCTGCCTTCAGGAGTGCTTAAATGTTTTTATATAGGGGCCTTTTCTTTTTTCTAATTTATTTCTCTCAAGTTTGTCCAAGTTTGAGACATAGTCTCACCATGTAGCCCAGACTGGCCTTGAATTCACTGTGATCCTCTTGTCTCAGCCTCCAGAGTGCTGGGAATACTGGAATGTGCCACCATACCCAGCTATAAGGGCTTTTCTAGGGTGGAGTCAGTTTCCTCAAATTGGAAAATTAGAATAGATTATGGCCAATGCTGTTTTACGGAAAGATAAAACATTACAAACTCATACCTCAGCCACAGAAGCCAAGTCAAGGCTGGTCAGTGCCACTTCCCTGGCTTGTGTATTTCTGAAAAGAATGATAATGTTCTCCTTAACAGAAAGCATAGGAATTACAAAAGGATATTTTGAATTTCTATCTGCAGATAGAAATTTTTTATTGTACATCTTCTCTTGTTTTTATTGTCAAAAAATTTTTTGCCTATATAATTTCTAGAATAAGAGAGGTACACCTAAATGGTTGAAAAATAGGATGAAACTTTACTTTTTCCATTTATGGGATGTTTGTATGTGGGAGACAGAGAGAGAGAGAGACAGAGACAGAGATAGAGACAGACAGAGAGAAGAGAGAAATATTTAGGAAACATTGCACATCTCACAATGAAAATGACAAATGTTGGCGCCACCTACTCCCTTTTCCTAGGGTTCAGTGTACCAGCAGTTAGGTGTCTTTTTCAGAGGCTGAAGTGGTCCTGTGTAGCCAAATTACCACTGAGCAGAGCAGCACAGAGGTTCAAAATGGTGCTGTAATCTCTTTCCCCACTAGTAGAAATTGTCAATGTATTTTTTTTCAACACTTTCAAAATTCCAATTGTTTATAGAACCTGGCTGAAGTGGGAAGGCCGAGTTTTATCTAACCTCTAATTTACTTCTCTCAAGTTTGTCCAAGTTCCTGAGACGCCCTCCCCCTGTAAGTTAAACCAGTTTGTCAAGGGAAATGTAAATTAAGAGCTCTGTTTCTGAATTAAATGGAAACTTGGGCTAGAGAAGGAGATTTTTGCTATGCTCCTCAGATCTCCAATATAATGTAGGAATTGGAGTTGGTGTGGGACTTAGTCTTGGTGGATTCTAGAAGAATACAAAACTCTGAAGAATATGCAAGTTATGTGGAGCCAGAAACCCACTCTCTCTGAGTCATCAGCGCTCTTAATAATCAGGTTGGAAATTCCATGGCATTATTGAAAGGGGAGAATCTCTTTCCTTTAGACAAAATGAGTTCTGAAACTATCCAGGTTCTCTAATAGGACTTCCAGATGGACAAGCAAAAGGTCATACCTAAACCTACAACAGTGACACCATGATCATTCCTACATTTACTATAGAAAGGCAGCTAGCTAAACGTCTAGCACTACATGACTGTCCAATTATGGATCTCTGAGTTGTATGATTTGGAAGACATGCAATTAAGGAATAACTCTGACAAAACTGAGTTCCTGAATCTGGTTTAAAGCCAGTGAAAAGTAACATAAATTTTTCTTTGCAGGGACAACAATAATGACTGCAGGCTTTTAAGTCTTTGCTGCAAAAGACAAGGAGAATGAGAATCCAATTCTTTAATGGAATAAAAGGGACTAAATTCCTATTTTGTACCTGTCCAGTCTGATGAGCATCAAACCAGTATTTCTCATGGATCTTCACAATGGATACCTTTACAGAACACACAAGATATACAAGATAGATGATGAGCAAAGTCGACACAAAGAATAACAGCCTGAAAACTATAGCCCTTATAGTTAAATTATGAAGAGCTGCTATAGTAACTTAGAAATAGTTTAAGGAAGATCCCAATGAATAACATTTCTCAAGAACGGTTATTAGATAACCCAAAAGCACAGTGGGGGTTAAAATGCATATTCTAGGAGTTTCCTTACAAATATACTTGGTTCAGAGTTTCTGGGGGGTTTCTAGGAATCTGCATTCAAGCTATTGTCATAGCTTGAATGGATGGTGTATATATATCAGTCAGGGTTTTACTAGAGAAACAGATATAACACAAGATACACAAATGTATAAGAAGTTACAAGATTGGCTTACACTGGACAGCCACAGAGTTGGATGAGGAAGTGTGCAGAGGGTGTCTGCATGCTGGAGACCAAAGGATTCAGTCCAAGGTCCCGAGTTTACTGCAGTGTTCCGTGCAAGTCCCTATCAGGAGGCTGATGGATCTGCGACAGAAGGCTGATGAGTCTACACCAGACAGCTGAAGGATCCAAGGTGGAAGCCAAAGAGTCTGCACTAGAAACCAGGAGACAACTTCAAGCTGAAGGCAAAGACTGGAGCTCCTCCGAAGAATGGAAACCCCTCTGTCCTTCCTCATTTCCCTGTTATATCATCTAGGTGACAAGCCATCCTAGGGTGAAGTCATATTCATATTCAAGAGCCTGCTGAATTTATATAACTCTTGGTTTCAATATCCTCTCTTAATTATAAGACAGTGTTTTCTACAGGTGTTTGGCTTTTAAAAATGGTATTTACACTTAGAAAAAGCTGGCACCCATACTCTAGAACAAATAAGTGTTTGGATGCAGCTGAGTAGACATTTAATAAAGTCCTTCCTGTGCTGAGCACCAAGCTTTTCAGAATGATCCAGGTATTGGCAGGGCCTGGCCTTTGGCGAAGGTCTTAAAGACTCCAAGTTCAATTTCTTTTTACCTACAATTATCTTCTAGAAAGTCTGAGAACAGATACGTTCTGATCTATGGAGAGGAGGACACCAGGAAAGGGAATAGGACATGGGGCAGGATGAAGACTGGAAGTAGGAGACTTCTCCTGGAGATATTTATATGTTACAGTATAGATAGGTTAGAGTAGGAGCTTTGGGTTGTGCTGGAAGTAATGGAGTGAGAGGAACCCTAGGGCTGCTGGAGTGGTCAACTGAGTGATCTGAGGCCTAGAGGATTATAATTTAGGGATGAGGTATAAATTGGCACCTCACTGTTTGTGAGGCTACTCTGACTCGTGCCTTTCCCTGGGTGCCAAGTTGTGAGATTAGCAACTTTGGGCAGGACTTATTCTTTGGAAACTGACAACTCTTTAGTGTCACAACATCACCACACCCTCTGCTTTTGCTCTCAGAGTTGCCTTCTGAACCTGTGCACACTACTTGCTACTTCTGGGACAACGACTTGGATTGACCCTTGCACTAGAGCAGTCCTTCTGTGATTACTTCAGGGCGGTTCTCTTCAGGCCAGTGTTCCAGGATCTGCATGAGGAAAAATTAGGGTCCTACCTCTACTTCTACTTCAGTTTCTTGACCACGTAGGTACAGTATATTACAGATCCAGAAGGAGCAATTTCAGAGGCACAAAATATTTGTGTTCCTCAGGTTAAATATGCTATTTTTCCCTAGAAAATAAAAAAAATGACATGTTTTTAAATAACCATTGCCTCAGTGCTGGGAGTAATAAAAATTTCTCATTTTCTTTTTGTATATTTGTGGACACAGAAGTGTTCAGAGCTAGTCACTGATCCCCCAGAAGAGTTTACTCACTACACCCTCTATCACCTATGTGTACGTGAGCGTGAGTGCACACCTCACCCTCACATAGTGGAGTCTTTTCACTGCAAGGTAGGGCTGAGATAGTGCCAAATACTAGAAACAAAAGGCTATTTATAATTTTGGTCTTTAAAGTCTACAACCCTAGGGGGATAGATTCAAAACAGAATAACATGTCTGGAAGAACCATGTTAGAAAATATTCACCCACGCAGAAGCAAGGAAGAAGATGGGAAAGTGATGAGATTTTATCTCTTGTGGGTGCTGGAAAGATAGGCCTTGCTTTCTGCCCACAATACCAGGAAGAAAGGGTCTGTGTCATGAGTCTTGGCAGACAGCACCTTATTGAGACTTGTACATCTCTATGGGGTGCAAACAACGTAATGGGGTCTATGTCTGTAAAGATAGCAGAGGAAGCCCCAGGTCTAAACAAGTAGGTGACAGGAGTATGGGACAACTCAGTAGCAATTTGCTTGGATTGGTGGCCATTGATGACCAGATGCTAAGAGGATAGCTCATGTGGATACACGGTCTAAGGTCTACTTAAGCTTTAGTCCTCTATGAGTACTGAAACTTAATCTCTGTCTTAGGGAAGGTAAAGTATTCTTTAAAGAATTGAGTTCTGATTCCATTGGAATAGTATCTCAAATTATAAATTTAGTTGTTACCACTCCCTTCTATGTTACCCCTTTTATGTCCCCAAAAGGCATATTTTCTATATACCAGGTAGAAGTCTGCAAGCTAGCTCGTGTTGCACAGGAAAGGTTACTGAATGATAGACAGCTGGCTGCCACCTACTCTGTCATTATTAGACACTTGTGATGCTCTTCTAGATATAGAGTAGCCTCCATGGTCACTCAAGGGCCCTGAATCTCTCATGACTTTATAAGCTTCAAAGTTAGACCCAAGGAAAGGGTATGTAAATGCTCTCTGACTTCAATATTTTCTCTTGAATCTAAATAATTTGGGAAAATGTGACTCAGAGCAGATGAGAAAGAGAGAAATATAATATTTAAATATTTCTAGATTCACTCATTCTGGAGTAAAATGCTCAAACTCACAATGAGCATTTAATTTCATCCTGAATTTGATTCCTTGGATAAGTTCCTTCTGCATAGTAATTTCAAAGGTGGGGAGGAGTAATCAATTTATGCCTTTATTGAGTGAACATCTTCCCTAGAAGTCTAGGAAATCTCTTGCAGATTTCAAAAGCTTCTTAACCTTTTCTGACATTTTAAAGCAAACAGAAACTCTGCCAGATAAAAGTGAGCTGAAAACAACAGTCAACTTGATGTCCAATTGAAAGCTTGGTTCCTCTAAATTCCTTCCCTTTTACACACTCTGTGTTATGAAATTGTACCACAGAACACTGATGTCTTTCTCTACACACACACACACACACACACGCACACGCACACGCACACGCACATGCACACTGCTAGGCTATCAGGGCTAAAAGGAGCCAGGGAAAACTGTCAGCAGGACATGGTCCAGATAATATTTTATCCTTCTCTCTGTCATTAAGGTTTTAAGGGTGGGATTCAAAACTGGGAGGATTAGAGTTGAGCTGCTGGGAAATTTGCAGATGAGCAGAGCCTCTCTGCCTCTTGCTTTCACTGACTGTTTCTCTCCCCGCCCTCCCTTTCTCTTTAACAAGTTAGCAGCATGTGGCTTGCCCTTGTTCCAGCAGGGATTATTAAAATAAAAAACACCTTTGGCCATAAACACAAGTGAAAATTGAAACATGCTCATGAAATTTTATTATTTTTTGCTTCAACAACTTCACCCTACATGGGGAACTTTATTTGCCTCAGGAGGTCTTTGGGTTAGGTAATGAAAAAGCATGGAGGTGGGCAGTCCTAAATTATCAGGGTCCAGAGGCAGCTGGGAATTGGTATGCATCTTGGCTTTGGGCCTGTACAACTGCTCAAGTGTGGAGGCTTCCATGTGCTGCTGGAGGCTCACTTCCCCCCTCTCTCTCCTTGGGGCCACCCTGCCTTTAGGGTCATGTTAAAGGAGCTGGGTGTTGAGTGGGTTTTAAGCCAATCTGCCCTTCTGCTGGCCTGCTGGATGTATATTAAGGTCACAGGGCTATTCTACACATTTCCTGAAGTTTTGCTTTGTTTTTTTTTTTTTTTTTTTTTTTTTTTTTTTTTTTTCTGGTTTTTCTCTGGTACCGGGAACCGAACTCACGACCTTGCGCTTGCCAGGCAGACGCTTTTGCCACTGAGCTAAATCCCCAGCCCCTCTGAAGTTTTGCTTTGACCTAAAGTGTTTTAAGCTCTATACACATTCAGATCTGTGTTCCCCATTGCATTGCAAAATGAAGGAGGCAAGGGGTAGAAGGACAGAAGAGTCACACTAAAGAAAAGAGACAACTAAAGAGGGGTGGCCCGATTGAGATAATTTACTTCTGGGAGAATTGACCATGTTATCTGATGATGGTCTTTATTTCTAAAGATAAAAAAGACTTGCAATACATATTTAGATATATGATAGAAATTCATTTTTCTACCATTTAAATGAGTTAGTTTTTTTCCTTCTTGTTACTTCTAGGCAAAGCTGGTCCCAAATATACAGTCACCCATTCCATGGTGTAGCCTGTGTCTCTCAGAAGTGATACATAAGATATGGAGATAAGCCTTCCCTGACAGGTGTGATAATTCTGTTCTGCGACATTCTTGATGAGCAAGGCTCTGTGGAGCTCATTAGTATGCCATCCATATAATGTGTTCTTTTTCATCATGACTCAAGGTGGTGCCATTGCTAATTAAGGCAGCAGATGGAGAAAGGGATGATAAATAAGAGGCCAATGGAGTATGCAGTCCTTCTCCTAAGGGAGATTCCCAGGTTCTGGTGTTTGACATATGAGTGTATATCTCATCATTAGCTCCTTGGTCATACTTACTGCAAAGGAAACTGGTAAATTCAATTTTTTAATGAATAGCAACCTTCTAAGCTAAAAATGTATCATTAAGGAAGAGAGAAAAGACCTTGAAGGACAAGGAGCAACCTCTGCCACAGCAATTAACTAGAGCTCAAGACTTCCCTGTCCTAATGGTCTGTATTGGTTTAGTTCCATTTCTTTCCATTCTCCCATGAATTTATGTCCTCATAGGGAATCTATACTCATTATTTCCTTTTTCATTTTATCCCTATGGTTTTTTGTCAGTGTCCTTTCCCCTCACTTTCCAATGAGTTCTTTCTCTCTATCCCATCAGCATTGTCCTTGAATCAACTTTATGCAGCCAGATGC
Source organism: Chinchilla lanigera (assembly GCF_000276665.1). Lineage (NCBI taxonomy): Eukaryota > Metazoa > Chordata > Mammalia > Rodentia > Chinchillidae > Chinchilla > Chinchilla lanigera. The sequence goes on from NW_004955453.1 coordinate 15,802,377, forward strand.
ATACTGTAGACTCAGAACTGAGTCAGAACTCATATGGACAGAAAAAGATCAAGTCCATTGACCTCTGTTGTAATTTTAACACAATTTAAAAAAATAAGGTCCTGGGCACAAGAGTGTGTGCTGTTTTGCATGGTCTAACTTATTGATATGGAATGAATTAAACCAATTTCCCAAAGCCTTTCTGAGAATAAATGAGGGCCAGAATCCCCTTTGCATTCTGACTGGCTCAGGGACTGTGTTTTTTTCCCTTGGGGTGCTTCATGGTTGTAACCCCACATCATGAGCAGAATGACTCACATTGCAGCAAATCATCCTTTAACTTTCTCCTGGCTGCTTCTCTCTTGAGCCATGTGTGATATTTCTGGCTGCTCCCTTTCTGGCATAATTAAATCTAGTAGGCCTCCTGGTTGACCTCGTGAGTGTGAGTTAAGCCCATTTATGAAATATGAATTGATCACAAATACTCATGATACAGCTTTCCCATGGGGTTGCAGAGATGACAGTCAAAGAGCTTCATTATGGAAATTGACAGGGGAAGTCAGATGTAGCATCCCTGGAAATAAGCAGCACCTCACATGGATTGAACTCTAGTCTCAGCTGGGGATGATGATCCTCAGTGTTCCCATAGAGTCTTCTTATTTTGAGAAAGTAAGGAAAGCCAAGATGATGTTATATCACAATGGGTTAATTGCTTTATATTGGCTCTTCATTTTGATTGGAGACATAGAACAGAGCTGAATTAACTGAGGCACATATTTCCAAAGGCAAATGCCTAGGTTAGTGGGCTGGGGTTTCTTTCTATCCTTCATTCATAGTATAGATATATTCCCATGATAGTCACAGAGGGAAGTTGGAGAGTACGAATGACTCAAGATAAATCAGCTCCACTGGGGAAGTAGGGCTCAAAGAATTTGTTGCCCTTTGGAATAGTTAGTATATAGTGAGAGTCTTAGAGCATATCAGGGATGAGGACTGGTGTTAGTAGAAAATACTCATCATTTGTTTTTTATATATTGTACTGGAGAAGGGACTTGGACTCTATTTCTCTGGATTAGAAGAATATATCTGGTTCTTCCTTACACATCCCTTGCATATTTCCTGACCTTTCCAGGCTTAACCACCAAACAAAGTATGAAGACTGCTCTTCTTATTGGTGCAAGCATAGCCAAGGTCACTACTTATTTGGCCCTTCTCTTATACTAATAGTTGAGAATTTACCTGCCTTTCTTAAGATGAGTTCTTATATCAGAAATGTTGGTGTTGGAGAGGTGGAGACAGTGGCAGAGGGAAGATCTATCAGTCTTTCTGAACCAAAGAAGACTTAAGTCCTCCAACACAGTAAACCAGACCCTATATTTTTGACAAGAATAAAGTTAATGCTTACTGTGATCCTTTTTTGAGGCTTGTTTTCAATTTTATAGGAACTTGGGGGTGGAGCAGGGGAAAAGAAGACATGGCCTCTGCTGGCTCTATGTCTGGCCCTGCAGGCTATGTGCACTCCTAAAAAGTCATTTTAGCTCTTACCACCATGGACAGAAGGCCTTCTGTTGAGTGTTTCTCCTTCTTTCCAGTATCACTGTGTCATCCTGTATTGTACCTACAAGCAGCTGAATAGAGAAGAAAGGGGAAGAGTGAAGATCAAGGAAAATAACTCAAGATGAAAGTACATTATGCAACAAAAGCTGAAGTGCTAAAATGCACAGAAGTGTGTTAAGTAAGTGGGGCACTTCCTTTGTCTTTTGCATCTCTTGCATCTGAATCTCAGTTCTACCTTCTAACTGTGTAACTTTGCATAATTCCCCTGACCACTCTGAGTAAATTCAATTACAGTAATTATCTGATAGGAATATTTAAAGGACTGTGGCTGGGACAATATGCTCAACACCCACAATTTAAAAGAGAAGAGGCTTAGTTTAGCTGAGATTCAGTTCAATGTTAGGTGGCTCCAAGGCAGAAATGGCATGGTAGCAAGGTGTGACAGAGGAAAACTGCTCATCTCACAGCAGCCAGGAAGCAGAGCAGGGGAATAGTGGCAAAGAGGAACAGGTGAGGGACCATATCTACTGCCCCAGGCCACGCCTCCACAACCGACCCGGACATACCCAGGAGCATGCTTTACTAGTGTGCTAGGCATTTCTTAATCCAATGGAGTGGGCATATCAGAAATAATGGTCATAACAAGCAAATAAGTTATTCTATAGTATCAAGCACATAGATGAGTATTAGTTGCCAACACTACCACAGCTGCCATAATCATCATCATCATCATCATTATGAATACAGAATTCTAAGAAATAGGCTAATATGAGGACTGGCAAGTGTGGACAGGTTTGAGGTCTCATTCATGTTTTGATGGAGATTGCAGGTGTAGTGAAAAGGCTCTGAACTGAGAAATGATTTATTCGAGTTCTAGTGGTAGCTAAATGTTGCCTTTGGCAGTGCCTCCCTCTCTGAATTTTAATTAAAATAGATATCAAATAAGGGGGTTGATTTTCAGGGTCTTCCAAGTGGCTTGGATGACTCCATGAGACTAACGTGGGTAGTGGTTATGAATGTAGATTTCCTTTTTTGCCCCACCTCCCGGGGATTTGGTGGGTCTGAGAAAGAGCCTGTGTTTTTATCAAGTGCATGCTTTTCTTTTCATGTCCAGCCATTACTTATGTCTGAGATACAACTAGTGCTTGGACTTCCTGGCCCCAGTTCATCTTTGAGGACTTAGCTATAAAATATCATACTGATATTGCAGTTGTGTGGGAAGGTTTGAAAGAAGAAAATCATTTGAAAAATAATTGAAGAGGTAAAAGTTAGCTGGCCGAAATTCACTGGAGGATTACCTTTTATCTTTTTCTCATTAAAAAAAAAAAAAACCCACAAGAATTTCATCTCAAATACTCAACCGGCTTCAACTCTGTCACTGACTAGAGCTTTCTGGTGAGGAAGCCTGACCCATTGTTCTCTACTCTGGGAAACAGAGCCAAGTCTCTGGGAAAAGCACTGTCCCAGATAAGCAGGAGGAATCCTCTTCCCAGAGCCAGTTCCAACACCTCCATTTCCTCTGGGCCAAATGCTCATTTGATTAACCAAAATCTTTGGCGGCCAAGAACAGAAAGGAGAATCCATCTTGTCACTCTAACATGGGGTGAAGCTGTTCTCAAACCATCCGTCTCTGGGTCTTTCCTTGGCAAATAAGATGGCTCTGTTGTAATCACACAGTGTCTTTCTCTTTAATCCGAAGAATAAAACAGAAAAACAAAAACAAAACAAAAAAATGGTGCTTTCCACCATATAAACTGGAACTTCTTTCATCCATTGAATGACATGGTTTCTCGCTTCTTCCCTTCACCATGGGGACAGGGTGGAGTCCACATTCCCTGAAGGAACCCAAGGTCATGACATTCATGGTGAACAAGCTGCAGCCTCTAGAATACATTTCCAATTAACACACACAAAACGTTTCCTACTGTCTCTTAAATTATGGTTCTATATTTATCCCTGCCAGTACAACCCTCCCTGTCTCCCAGCTCCCCCTACCCATGATCCCTGCTCCGTCTTTAATCATTTACAGAAGCATTTCCATTTTCTTTGGAACCAATTTTGTTATAAGAAGAATGTAATTGTTGCTAACGTTTTGATTTCCCTGTTCAGTGAAATTTACATGGCACTGAGGTTTTGGGATATAATTCTTCATTTGTTTGCAAGCTTTCTGCCAGTGGGCCTTTAATCTGTGCAGAATTTCGTTATTGTCCAATTTACTGGGGTCTCAACATAAGAAAAGGCTTTTCCAGTATTTTCCTCTCTCCCATTACTCCCACTTTTCTCTCTCGGTTGTACTAAACTCTCCCTACCCTTCTCCTTTTTCTATCTCCTGCCTATGTCCCATCTTGTTAACTCCTCTTATTTTTGAGTTTCAGTGTTCACATCTGATGACAACATACTGGCCTCATCCTCTACCACAGCTTACTCCTTCAGAGCTGCTTTTAGAGAACTGTTACCTAGGAAATGAGAGAACTCTTTCTGTTGCAAAAGTTATATTGTGGGTCAAAAGTTATATTGGCCTCAAAGTTCCCCGGAACCCTGAGACTGTGAATCACTGGGGCCTGACCATGAGTAGTCTGAAAAATGAAAAATACATTGGCTTCCTAAGGGACCAGAGTCAGTGCAATGTAGAGAACATGATTTTTGCACAATAATTGCTTAATGAGATACCTAAACTCTGCATGCATGCATGTGTGTGTATGTGTGTGAGAGAGAGAGAAAGAAAGAGAGAAAGAGAGAGACAGAGAGAGAGAGGGAGAGAGAGACTCTCTTCCCTTGCCCCTGTTGTTCTCACCTCCGTGTTAACCTATCAGGCCCTTGGAAGGCAATGCCCACAAAATATAGGATTTGGTGGATTTCCATAACAGTGCAGGACTGTGCTCTTTAACTGCGCTCACATTTAATATCAGGGCCCTTTTTCCTTTTAACTCTTCTAATATTTATTCTCTCAGATTTTTAGAGACCTCTTCTCTTCATTCTATCTCACCCACTTTTGTACACCATGCTTTTCCCTGCTAAATCACCACGTAGACAATGCCTATTCTATAACCTTGTCTCTGCATTGTCACTTGTCAAAAATTTGCCCATTCATTGTGGGTTAAGCATCCTGTGTCCTCAGAGTCCATGTTTTGATAGAGTGACGGAAGTACCAAGAGGTTAATGAGACACATTTTGTCTTTAAGGCAGATAGATGATATATTTGAGCCATGAAGAAAAATGATATACGGGTGGGAAATCTAGGTTCTTAGAAAGCTTAACAAGAAATTATGAACAGCCAGAGAGCAGTTAAATCCCCTCAGGTTACAACTTACCTGCAAAAGTCAAAGAGCATTTTGCCTTGCCTTATTAAACATGTGAGGCAAAGATCATTTTCCTGGCTCTAGACCTCCAATAAGTAGCCAAAGAAGGTGAGGCCAGCATCCCCCAGTTGATTACATGGAAACCTTTTTGCCATAGCTCTCTTTTGCTATTTCCAGGACCTTAAGATTCTTATTCCATCTTTGTGTGTTAAAAATTGATGAATGCCTGCTCTAGTTTGCCCTTATTGAGATGCTCACTAGCTGTTTGACTTGTAATTTTGATAAATTTAACTTAAATTCTCAGTTTCAGGAACTTGAACACGAGTGGATTCATAGTTTGTTTTCAACTCTTGAAAGACTTTCGTTAACTTACAGAATTTGTGGTGAGATGGATGAATGGGAATTCCAGAAACCAAGAAAATTAGACATGATGCTCCTCTGTTGTGGGGTTTTGATTGACCCAAGGAAGCCCTTACATTTACATCTTGACTTAGATTCTGCCCTGGGTTTAGTTAGGAAGAAAACCTCAAATTAGATTTGGAAATTTACCTGCATACCTTCATCAAAAGTTGGATTCTAGCTCCCCTTTTCTTTATGGAGGGAATAAGCTAGTCACTGACCCATCATTTCTTTACCATGTAGCCTGAGATAACTGAATCAGAGGAATCCTTGGTGATGCAAGGGCATATTCTTGGCAATGACATGGTAGAAATGACCTATGAAGACCAGAAAAGTGTGATATGGCCCAGTGCTCTATGACAGTATGGAATTTCCCAAGAATTCTAGACTTCCTCCAAGTTCACTTAAAGTGAGGATCTGAGTGCTATTTCTCCTCCTGCTGTAGGCCAAAGAGAACTTCCTACTAATTAAGGAAAACCTATGAATTCTTGTCTAGAGAGAGATTGCTTCTTAGTCAGTTTCTCCTGAGAACCAATGAATTGGCTTTAAGAAAGAGGAGCAGACCAAAGTGTGTTGTGAAACCAAGAGCAAAAAGAGAACCAAAAAGATGTGAAAAATATTGGAACTTTCATAAAAGCCCAAACTAACTGATAATTCTGAAAGTGTAGTATTTGATAATCTGGCTTTATAAAGACTTTTCCCAAACATAAAGACTTTTGTTTTGACCATAACCATACCCTCTCTTCCCTTCCTCAGTTGGCACAGGTGAAGGATTGCCCACAGGGGCTGACAGGCACTTAGGTGCCACCTCAAGTCTGGGATCTTTCATAGTAACAATACTGAGAGTTGTGGCTAGTTTTTGTTGCTAGCCCTTGAATGCCAGATTCTTATCCTCACTGTAGGGATTTCTTTTATTGGACAGCTTGAGCTGCTAGTTTTCCTTAACAGGAAACCTCCTGCCCCCTCCAGGCTGCCCTTGCCTCCTCTGTGGAGCCATCTCTGGTACTTCGATTATGAAGGCATCTGGGTTCCTGAAGTTCCTCCAACATTCTTTGTACTCTGTATATTTGGTTCTCATGAGTCAATCTTTAATGATCTAGATTTTAAAAAATTGGTTCCTCCACCCATTGTATCTGTTCCTTTCAGTACCCATCATGAGTCCCTCCCAGTTGTCTGGTTCCAAACTATTTTGTCTTTGTGATTGCTCTGCTGGGCTAAATAGGGCTAACTCAGTAAAAGGGACAAGAGAGTACAGAATAAATACATAATAGGAATAATCAATGCATGTCCTCCATGCTTAAAAAAAGATATAGAAAGATGTACACGCACACAAACACACACACATACGTATGAATATAATCCTTGTAGGTTACAGAAGGATGCCTCCTGGAAGGATGCTGGGTAAACATTTGTCGTAGGCATGGAGAGAGATGTTTTTCAGTACATTACCTTTTGTTCCTTTTGAGTTTTGAGCCATGGAAATGTATTCCTGTCATTGATTAATGGAAAACCTCAGAATGACATATAATGAGGTATTCAGTATTATTCATGCCTCCATGTGTGTGTGTGTGTGTACGTGTGTGTATGTGTGTATCCATGTGTGTGTGTATCCTTCCAGGGCTATTCTGTAACCATATAACTATGTACAGAGCAACGGAGAGCATGTAGATGGTTAGAAAAAGTATAAGCTGTCTAGTGCCCAATTGTCCACAAATGGCATCTACCATCTTGCATCTTAGTGTTTCTTTTTTCTTTTTAGCCACATATTTTGGAGATCATTTGTTATAACCTTACATATAGCTACCTTTGTCTTATGATGATTGCATTCTTTATTGCATGGAAGTGTCACTTTGTTTCACTAGTCTCTCCTTCCTGGTTTTTCCACACTCCAATCACAGTACATTACAAAGGTGTTCTTCTCTCTACCCTCATCTGTAAACTTGTCAGGCACCAGGCCCATGCTTTATTCTTCCTCTTATCACCACCAAATCTGCAGCAGACCAGGAAGTATATTATAGGACCACTAGTTTGGGATGATCATTGAATATCACTGGTATTGTTTAGAGACTTGAACTGCTTTTTCCCAGAGGTTAGTTAGCCAAAAATTGTAATCCACTGTGTAATTTGATTTGCATTCCTTTAATGCCTAAAGATGTTGAACTTTCTTTTTTTTTTTTTTTTTTTTTTTGTCTTTTTGAGACAGGGTCTCACTATGAAGTTCAGACTGGCCTTGAGGTCACTTTGTAGCCCAGGCTGGTCTCGAATATGCAAAGATCTTCCTGCCTCAGTCTCCCAAGTGCTGGGATTAGAGGCATGGCCCACCACACCCAGCTTAAATGATTTCTTGAAATGAAAATTTAGCAAAATTGAAACCTTGCTAAAAATAAGGCTCCTTATCCACAGCGAGAAAAGGAAAGGTCATCCAGTGTTTGGTATTCATGAATAAGTGAAAACCAGTGCTTTGAACACAGTAGGGAAGCAGCAAACTGATGAATTTATTCCTAGTATATCCTTATCTCTTTCTCTGTGTCAGTTCCTGGAAATGTTTGAGTCTTGACAAGAGGCTTGGGGATTTGGGTGAGTTTCTTTATATGGTTAGAAGATTTGAAGTAGGGGAGAGGGGAATAGTGGAAATGTAATTGTGATGATGAAACAATGTGCAAAGGGCATTTATCTAGTACACAACTCATCTCAACTGACCATGCCCACATAGACTCAAAAAGTAGGAGTGAAATGCTCAGAGGTCATCTGAGTGGGACATGGGACTGCTGCTCATGGAGGAGTGACTGCAGGCTTGGGAAAGCACATCAGAGTCAGCTGGGGACATTGCAAATGGTGTTAGTCTCCCCATTACAGTAGGCCCTCTCCCTTTCCTAATAATCTCTAGAATCCCACTATGATGAACCTGTTATTAATGGGCATCAGTTTTATACCTAAAGGATGTGGGGAATGAAAAGGAAAAGCACTTTTACAAAGAGCTAAGCAGTGTGCTTATGGGGCCTATGACTTACTTAATAATACAACTTTTTCTCTACAATGGTCTTTGTCCTTTTAGGACTTTATTTACATCTACATTGTTACCCAAGTCCTTTATTTTGGTGCTAGTCCTCCTGTATGCCTTTGCTTTTGCCGCTTCCTTGGCCTTCAATGTCTTTTCTTCCAGTCTTTGATGTCTCCTTTCTCAACTTTCCTCTGTTCCTCCATTTTGTGCCTAAGAACAAGAGCCAGCACCCATGTAGTGCTTGGGCTGTAGCCTGTGGGGAATCCAAATTACGAGACTGGGATTCTGCCCAGACTTGCTTCTCTTGATTTCTGAGATCATTTTGTTTGGATGGATTTCTTGGTGCCCTTGCCTGCAACTCTCCTAATGGAGAGGTTGGGGGAGAGCCATGCTGGAATGTTAGTGCTGTGTGTGCAGTTCCCCCTTCTCACCTGCTAATGCCTTGTCTTTAGGTGGCAGAACCATGCCCACAGGGCTGAGCATCTTTGAAGGTCTCTCTCCTGGTGGTGTAGCCCTAGAATTATTGTGAGCCCACTCTGTTTCCTTCTTGCTGTGGCTACTACCATGAGTACAGTCCTCGCACTAGTCCTGTATGTCTGAGGATGTTTTCCTCATGTAGACATAATGCCCACTTCCTGGTTTCTTTGAAATATCCAGTCTTTGGGACCAGTGTCAACTACCACCTTTTCTTCAAGGTTTTGCTCAGGGGAAAAATACATGCATAGAAATGAACTTAGTAAAAAATAAGGATTCTCCCTATGCAATAAGGATTAACCATGCCTCAGATGTAAACATTCAAAGCTATTTCTATTTTTTCAGTTTCAGATGATTATCTTCATAAGTATAAGACATGACTTAATAGTCACTAACACTTTTAAATCACAAACAGCATCCTTTGATTCCATATTAGCTGAGAAATCTAGCTCATTCCTAGCACCACCCCCTCCATTAGACTGATTTATTTCGTTAAGCAATATGTTAAAATATGTAGTTCTCCACTGAAAAAAATTAGAAAATATCTTTATTTTCCCAGTACTTAAGGAGATTCAGTGTACAATCACTTCCCTCCACCTTCTCTCTGACCTATTCCAACTCCCAGTATCACTGTCTTTTCAAAAGTTGCAAGTTTAAAGGTTTTACATGCCCTTTTATAGCCATAAAATCTTTTAAATTTATCAACAGCTATGTGAAGATTGGAAACCAATAAATGATATTTGCAAAATATTTATTTCCTCTAGATTTGTTAGCATACCTTCACCTGAAGAGATAGATGTTGTATATTGTCATTTAAAAGAAAATCCTTCAAAGGTCAAAATCAAATGAATGCTTCTTGTAGACTCCCTTAATTATTCAAAATTATGTTACAGGTGATGATAAAAAGAGAGAAAAAAATAAGTCTAGAACCCTGTACTGTTTCTAAAATGGGTAACTAAAATAGCAGTATACAGTTGTGATAGTTACATAAGATGTCAACTTGAATAAGAAACACCTAGCAGATGGGTTTGGCACAGTTCTGGGCCCATTCACTTTGGACCCACTCTGTTTCTGGATGGCTGATTTAATGAAGAGAGAAGACCCACTCTAGATGTAACTGGCACCAACCAATAGATTTATAGCCTCAATGGGGTAAGCAGGGAAAGAAAAAGGTTTTTGTTTTTTTGTTTTTGTTTCTTTGAAGGAGTTCCAGTCATCACCATGGCCTTTGGACATTCACCTCCATGCTTCCAGAAAAGACTCTTTAGCCTTCAGGGCAGGCCCTTCAGCTTCATGATACAGACTCACACAGGACTCTGCAGTAAGCTCCAGGCGTTGGACTTTTGACGGGGCCCTTCTACCTCTGACTCTGCAGGAGGCATTCAAATAAATGAATAAATAAATATTCTATTTCTCTACAGTGAACCCTAGCTGATACAATATTATAGAAAATAACAACAGCCCAAAGGTCACTTACATTTGCGCTTAAATAGATTTTGAGAAAAGAATTGAAAAGAAGAAGAGAAAAAGGAAAATATCTTTGGAAACATTCAAAATATTTAGACATAAGGGAGTTTGAAGGCTAGGAAACATCTTCTCTACCTCTTGGAGGTGTTCATCTGAAAAGGACCAATCTGATGGTGACATCAGAGTAGAACTGGTGGGCCATTGGGTTTGGGAGAAGGAGTCCTGGATTTTGCTCTCTCATACTGCCCTGGGTTCCTGTGTGGTACAGAGAGGATGTAGATGTAGGCTAGGTGGGATGTTGTTTAAGACATTGAAAAGCTACTCACTGAAGGTAGTGAGAGTGCATTTCTGGACATGGCTAAAGAGGACTTGTAGCAGTGGAATAAATTCCCTTGACTAGAACCGCAAGAAGACTTGGGCAGCCCTGAACGCCATTCCCCATGGCAGTGGGAACCAAGGTAGAGTCAACAACCAAGGGCCACCACACCACCAAAACAAAAGAGAGATTAGGCTATAAATGGTGTCAGTCACAGCCCTCAATACCTCATGTCAGGATATTGTCAGGATAGAATAGTTTTCCTAAAAGTCCTACTCTGCTGCATTGGTCGGAGCGCACCATATAAACGGAAGGACCTCTTCTTTCCTGACTGACTGGAAAACACAGTAATCCATCCTCATGTGCCAAGAAAGCATATTGGAAAGGGAAAGGGTGAGAGAACAGTGAAGACTGAAAATTTGAGTATTTTATCTAAATGCACTGTTGTAATTATTGCATTGGCCCGAAATTATCCAATTAGATTGAGTTTACTTTTCTTCTCCCAATACATCTGAACATCTGGGGAAGATCATATCTGTTATAGAGATGCGAAGAAGCCACACTTTCTAAGCACATCTGGGTGTAGTATGTCTCCAACTCCAAGAGGTCTGGGCTGTTATTTGATATCGTTTTTTTTTTTTTTTTTTTTTTTTATAACCACCCAGAGTAGAAATATCTGGCAAACATCCTCTGGCCTAGGAAAGCATGCACTGTCTTATAAAAAGTTTGGGATTATTCACAGTCATGGGGGACAGGGAGTGGCTGGATCCTTGAAACTTCTCACAATAATTCAAATATCTCATTTTTGCTGAGTGTTGACCACTGACCAAAGTTTCCAGCTGCTCAGAGATTGCCAAATGGACTGATTTGAACTGTATCTCTTTTTATTGTTCCTATCAGAGGAGTGAATAATGTGTGTAATAATTAAACATGGTCTTGACTTCTTTTGATTGCTGGGATAGGCAAGCTGGGGTGAGCCTCTGAGTGACTCTAGTATGGCCCTGGGGAATTATCTTGGGGTATTCACCACCATCTCTTACTTCCCCGTCATGCACAGGAAAACCAAAATTCCTTCAAAGCTGCAAGGCTTGCCCATGCTTGCTGCTGGCCTCATTTCTCATTTCCTTATGTTGCTGTCTTCTGCCTCACTCACTAGATGCTCTGTTTTGTACCCACATGGTTAAAAATTGTGTTATCTCTCTTTTTTTTTTTTTTTTTTGTTTTTCTCCGGTACCAGGAACCGAACTCACGACCTTGCGCTTGCCAGGCAAGCGCTTTGCTTCTGAGCTAAATCCCCAGCCCCGTGTTATCTCATTTTTAAAAAACTTTTTTGTGCTCCTTTTTTGCCCTTTAAGGGGCTCTTTTTTGCCCCTAAAGAACTTGACCCTGATTTCTTCTCAAAATCCTCTTCATTCTTCTTTCCATAGTTGTCATCTTCTTGTAGTCCTCGACATCTCATTTTGAACTTCCTCCCTGTAGAAAGGACCTTGATCTTGTGTGACCCTCTGTGACCCTACCCCCATTATGGTCTTCCATGGAACTCTACTTATTAACTTCATAGGCATTTATCCAAGTTGTAGCAACTTTATTTATTGATGTGCTCCTTTCTTGTCTTCCACACTGGAGAATAACCTGTAATGGGCCTACCTATGTCTTGCTGACCATTGTGTCTCCATCCGATAGCACAGGGCTGGGCAGGGCCTTCACTTTCAATAAGTAACTATTGGATGAGTGAAGTGGCAGACTCTCATTTAATCATTTAATGTTCTGAGCTTAGTTCAGCCTTATGGCAGCCAAAGGTAGGAGGAGGAGGAGGAAGAGGAGGAGGAGGAGGAATCACTCCCCATTTCTATAGTCTGAGTAGTGGTCTTTAAGGAAACTGTGTCTGGGTTGTCCTCATAGAGTAAATCAGGTGGATGTGGCAAGCTCCTTCATGGCAGAGACAGGGTTAAAACTGAAGAGGGAGAGACAGAAAAAAGAAAAGACAAATGAAGTCTGTTCAAAGCAAAACAGATATTCCTTCTCAAATCCACTTTGCTTCCATGAAGAAAAGGGGGAGTAGGAACACCAGAAGAGAAGATAATGATTTTTCAACTGGACTTTGCTCCTCTTGAGTTGCCCAGCCACTTGCGACCCAGGACTCTTAGCTCCTTTCTCCCTTTGACCCACTCCTGCCTCACCAAGTGAGTCATGGTCAAAGCATTGAGGAACAGGGTTAGCAAGTGGCAGAGGAACGGGGCTGGATAAAACCCAACGCTGCCTTCAGAGAAATTCTGAAGCTTTTTCAGCACCCAGAGGCAAATATGGTTCCTCTGAGCCCCTGGGGAAACTATCATACTCTGACTGTAGGACCCTGTGAGAATCAGGAAAAGTTCTGTGAGCAGCAGGGTGTCCAGGACACAGGGGACATGAGACATTGCTCCTAACCTGGATGGACAGAAACTTCACCCAGGGCAGAAAAGTGTCAACGTATCTGGCCTTTGGCAAGCTGACACCTTATTGGCAGGCGGGGATGTTACTCTGTGTCATGGTGGATTGCCCCTCAAGTACTCTCTGACAATGCTTATGCATAGCACTCAAGAAACAAGTTAGTAGGTACTTACTTGTCCCAGCGTTGTTGAAAACCAACATAGCCGGCAAATAGCGAAGCCTGATCTGCATGGAGCTCATAGTCCAGGGGGTTACGAGTCATGTGAGTTCATAGGCTTTATATCTAAATCCTTATAGTTTGGGGATGCTTCAATGCGGTTTGGTGGTGTTCAATAACTCAAGTGACTGGGCAGTCACAGTTTAGGTCCCAGAGAGCAAAGCAGAAAAGCCATTCACAGGAGAAATAGCCATTTATGTCCATCACAACAGACTGCCACCCAAGAACCTCTTGTGACCAGAATAAGAGTGGTCCTTGAAGCACGGAGAGACTCCTGGCACTGAAGAATAAGCCTGTGGGCATATTTAGTGACCCTGACAGATGATGGGGTGGATTCTCCTGGCTCTCACTCTTGTATCCAGACCACTCCCAGTTTTGTCACCATTAATACCTCCTCCTTTGAGACACAGACACTCAATGCAATAGCCTCTTTCTCTTCCCAGCTCTGCCTGTGCTGGCTGGGCAGACTGGCCCTGTCAGCTATGCTTTGTTCTCTCCACTTCTGCCTCCTCTCTATGAATGTTCTAGATGACATTTGCCGGATAAAGCAGGAAGGGGGCTGGGTGGTCTCTTGTGGATTAGAAGAAAGGACCAAAGTCCAAATGACGATTCCTTAACTTCTTCTTTTTTTCCTTACTGCACTTCAAAACCTCCGCTCAAGGCTACACACAGGGTGTTTTCATCTCCAGAAAATCACCCTCTGATCCTGGAACCATATCCTCCTCCTGCTGACCACACTTGTCTTCCTTGGCTCTTATTTCTCTTTTGGGAGCCACTTCTGAAGCCATCCCTTTTCTTCTTATCCCCTAAGTACATTTACTCATAACCAATCACCGCCCAGCCCAACTTTCCTATTTTTATACTCAGCATAGATCTGGAGCTATAGTGGTTCAGTTTAGTGCTATAAGAGAAAGGGAACCTTCCAGCTTAAACTATTGTTTATTATATTTTCTATTACTTGCAGCCAAATCGAACTTCCTGGTCGATTTGATTTTTTTTAATTTGTCTTTTATTATTTATTTTTGATTGAGAATGAACATTTGCACATCTTTATGGGGTACATTATGGTAGGTATAAATCGGGGTAATAAACATTTCCATCTCTTCAAACATTAATCATTTTGATGCAGTGGGAATTTCATGCTCTTCTAATCACTTTGAAAAGTATCATAGATTGGTTTAATTTATAGTTTCCCTTCTACACTAAAAAAGGACCAGAGATCATTCCTCTGCCCTGTTTCAGTGCGTCTTATTGCACTTCTTTCCTCCCCCTGTTCCCCCTGCCTTGTCTCTGGAGACCTGTATTCCATTCCACAGGATGGACTTACAGATTTTCACAAATGATCAGGAACATATGGTATTCGTTTTCCTGTGTCTGGCTTATTTAACTTAACATAATGACCCCATTTTCATCCAGATTGCTGCAAATAATAGGATTCCATTCATTTTATGGCTGAGTAATATTCTACTATATGAAGTTGCAGGATACAAAATCATTATATAAGAAAGTGATATTTTATACACCAATAATGGACTTCTAATGAAAAGAAAATTAAGAAAGCAATCCTATTCACAATAGCTATAAAAATTATTTAGGAACAAATTTAACCAAGACAGAGAAGGTTCTCGACAATGAAAATTATGAAATATTGGTGAAAGACATTATATAGAACACCAAAAAATGGAAAGAGATTCTGTGATCATGTATTTAAAGAATCAGTACTACTAAAGGGACCATGGATTCAATGCAATTCCCGTTTGATTTTTCATATTGCTATATTGTAGCCATTAAGTATTTCCACATACCTTCTTTAATTTTACATTTTTTATATTTGATAAAGCTATCAGAGTTGAAAGACCCTTAGATATTAACACCAGTTTCCTAATTTTGTGTATGGGGAAAATAAAACATAGAGGTAAAATAGTATGGGAGTTATTAAGACAGTGGGGCCTGGAGGCCAGAAGCTTCAAAGTTACTGCAGCATTCCGAGCCATCTCCTTACCTTTATGTATTTATTTATTTATTTGGTACCGGGGAATCGAACTCAGGATCTTCTGCTTGCCAAGCAAGGTGCTGTGCTGCTGAGGTATACCCCTGGCCCCTTCGTACGTTCTTGACTCAAAATTATAGTAAGGGTTGAGAATGTGAAAAGGCTCCTCTGTGTGGCCATTGTGGAAGCACACTGAGCATTGCCAAGTGCCTTGAGGCTCTGAGCATCTCCTGGAAAGACAGACTCCAGAAACACGGGCCGCTAGCACCACCTGGGGTAGTGGGGAGATCCCGCGTATTTGCACTGTGTTTTTCTGTCTGCTTCTTTAAATTGTTTTCCTGGAGACACATTCAGCCCTGCTCGGTGTCCCAAATCAGTGTCCCTAAGCAGCGTTCAGAGATGAACTCGGTGGCCACACATGTACAGGCCCCATGAGCCCATGCTAATTAAGTACGAGAGACACATACAGGGAGCATGCTGCTCGCCGGCTGCCCGTTTCTTTGCCTCCCTCTCTTAATCTTGGTTGCAGATCCCATTCAAATGATCAGTATCACACTTTTCTTTGTATTTATTTATTTTTCTATTTTATGACAGATAAAACAAACTTTCACAACAAAATGAGAATAACAATAGTTAATACACTGTTTATAGTTATCTTTAAAACAGAGTGTAAGACAAAAGATTCTCACCTACATAAAAGAAACAAACATATGAGAAAAAACTCTCTTTTCAATGATCTAAGAGAACGTAGTAGTATAAATGAAATGAACTGGCCTATATACTGAACTATTTTTGAAACAATAGAACGTCTTACTTTTCTTACTTCTGTTTCTGTCTGTGTGCTGTACCTTCGCCACATCCTTCCCTGTGAACACTGAAGATCTTACTAGTTCCCTTTTTATAAATCTCAGCAGCAGGTTAGGCCATTGCTATGCTTCTCCTTCTGTGGGGAAAGTGATCCCTCTGGCTCCTCCAGTTGCTGTTCCCTTCTGAACAAAAGCACCAACACACCGAAGAAGGCTTGCTCACCATGCTGCGCATCTTGTCCCTTCTTTCCCTGCTCGGCCTGGTCCTCTTGTCCTCCTCACAGTACTGAGCACTGGCTAAATGACCGCGTTTGTGTGTTCGCTCATTTGCTTTCCACTTTTCCTGTTAGAATCCAAACACCTCTTCTAGAGCAGAAACATTGATTCCTGCGGGTCCTGGTGCCCAATCCACTCCTGGTTTGAAATAGTCAAAAAGCACGAACTGTTCCTTTCAATAAACCATTTTCCTATCATTTTGTTTTGAAATTGTATATCATTTTTATTGTTTTGTTTTATTTTTGTCTATGTTGTTATTTTGTTATTGTCTTTTAATTCTCTTTAAAATAAAAAAGCATCTGTGCAATAAGTGTGGACTGAAGAGGGGCTTTTGGAATGAGATGGTTCTGCATCCCGGGGTGCCAGTGCTGTGGGGATGGATGGAGCAGCACAAAGTGCCACGGAGAAGCCCCAGAGTTGGCTGTCAGGTGTAGGTGCTCAATAAAAAGCGGGAAGGCTGTTAACTGACTCTCCTTGACTCCACCCTTGCCAGTGCACTCTTGGGGTAACAATGAGTAATCCAAAGATGTTAAATCAAGCTCCTTTATATCCGTCCCAAGCCCAAAAAGCAGTTCTCCTTTTCTGTGATGGGGGAGATCCCTCTTAAAGGTTGTACGAGAGGTCCGTGCCTTCACTCCCAAGCTGCTAGTCCCACCTCCGCCTGACCTCTGAGCTTTACTGGGAAAGCTTCTGTCCTCCCCATGACCTTTCTGCATGCACGGGAAACTCAAAGCCGTTAGAATTCCCAAGATTCTCTTGAGGGACTAGTGAGACCACAGCTCCTGACATGCTCCCACAGACT
Organism: Chinchilla lanigera; assembly: GCF_000276665.1. Classification (NCBI taxonomy): domain Eukaryota; kingdom Metazoa; phylum Chordata; class Mammalia; order Rodentia; family Chinchillidae; genus Chinchilla; species Chinchilla lanigera. The sequence goes on from NW_004955453.1 coordinate 15,819,390, forward strand.
TGGGGATGGATTTCCAATTTGGCTTTCCAAGTCCCCTGTACTGTACCCAATCTACTCTCTTCATTTTGTGCTTTAGGGGGGCCACCACATCCCACCACCTCTCTCCCCAGCCCAGGAAAATGTACCCACTTCCCAGTATTTGCAGGCTCTCCTAAAGTTCTCGCCTGTTCTGGTGGGCTTGCCTCAGCCTCCATGCTCTCAGTCTCTGGCTCGTCACCACTTCCAGAAGACTGGTACCTGCCTCTTCATATTCCAGAGATTCTCCTCATCCTCAGATCCTTACTCAGAACTTCTTCCTGTCAGAGGGCTTTCCTGACTCACCGTCTGATTCACCTATCTGACTAACACCAGCCATTCCGCCAACATATTTGTCTGTCTGCACAGAGCTGTGCCCAGGGGATCCAAATATGTCCAGGCCTGAGCAGGTATCAGATTTGGGTCCCCATGTGACCTTCGTGTTTGGTGGAATTTTCTTTCAGGTAAGAAATTTGTTTTCCTGGGTCTGGGAAGAATTTGTCTACATTTAAATGATTTCCTTTGTCTTTTGTGTGCATCACAGTGGAGTATAATTTGGGAGACAGTAAGTGAGTAATCATCATGATTTCAGGGTTATTCCTCCTTGTTGCTTTTGCCACCCAGCTCCTGCTCATCCGCTCCATAGCCACATGGCTGACAGGTTGCAACTCAGAAAAATGGTCTTGAGCCAGTGAGAAGCTTCTTTTTAAGGCAGTCTGGCACGGGTTGGCAGGAGACAGCGGAAAGTGGCAGAAGGGGGCAGGTGGGGAAAGAGCCTGTGCCCTCGAGGGTCTCAGAGATTGTTGGAGAAGCAAGCAGACACAAAGGAAAACATAAAAAGGAGGTTGGAGGAAATGGTTTGGAACCCAGAATCTTGGCTCTTAATTCTTTGTTTCACCCACCATTGACTGTCCTGGCAACTGTCTAGGAATATTTCAGAGTCACTTGGGTAGAGCCCGAGAATGAATCAAATGTCTCTTTTCATAGACCCACCAGGCTGGCTGAGAGCTGTGTCGGTCCTTCTGTCCATTTCTTTGCCCCTAGGCCAGACCACATCAATTCAGCCTGTCCAGCCAGGAGTATCTCCTGTTTCCAAACCTCACCGGAGATGGATCTTACCAAGCTCTCTGTCTGCTTTCTTGCCCTGGTGGTTTTGAGCCCTGGTAATGAATGGCTGGGATGGCTGCATTCCTTGGACGGCCCATAGCCTTACATATTTGTCAAGTACTCCTGGGGAGGGAATGCAAGGGGATCTAGAGGCAAAGGCCTGTGTGGGGCAGTCCAGCCATACTCAGCTTTTTCCACTGGGCCTCTCAACTGCATTCTGTCCATGCTCCAAGCTGGGGAAGTGGTTCCCACTTGCAAGAAGATGAATGCTGGTGTTTGACTTACCGCTGTAGCAGGGCCCAGAAGCTCTGGCAAAGAAAACATTGCTTTAATTTGGAAAAAAAAGATTTGGAATTCCACCTGCCTGTTCAGTCTTCAGCACCTCTTCCTCTTCTACCCTACTTTTCTCTTCTCACCCCCTCCACATGGAATTTCAGCCTGCCAGGACAGGCATCACCGGCAGCCCTGTCTCTGCTTGGGGTCCCGCAGTTCTGTTGTCCACCTGTACAGAAGGCTGAGGGCTGATCATGCTTGGTGCTGCAAACTGAGTTTCCAAAGGAAGAGGAAGTGGCTTTGGGCAAAGGGTTCATATCAAATGAAAAGAGTGTTGATAGAAGACTGAGATTTATATGTTTTTAAAAAGATGCCTCTGACAAATTTTCTATATGTCTCCACCATGGAAAATTGCATTCCTTCCAGATCACTTCAGATTTTCCCATTCTGAAGATTGACATTGTAGAACCTGGTCATCAGTTATACAGCCACTGACAGCAAGTAAGAAGTACTGGCCACCACATCTCCTGCTCCAGCTTGGGTAGCTACTCCTCCTAAAGGCTGCCCCTATAGGTGCTGAGAGAGGAGCTGGGAGAAAACAGAAACAAAGAGAGAGGACGGCTTTAGAAAAGTAGCTAGTAAGAACTGTCGAGGTAGGTTTGAGCTTGTAATTCAGGAAGAAAGCAGCAATCTCCAGGAAAAAAAAATTCTGGTTATTTTACAGTCAGAAATTTGACAAGAGAGGGTGGAAGAGTGAATTGGAAGAAAGTACAGACAGAGCATTTAGATAGCTCTTTCAGGAAAGGAGATATCAAGTAAAAAGAGCAGAAAGCCGGCAGCTAAAAGGGGGAAGTGGGAAAGGAAGATAATGTATGTGTGCATTTTTCAGATAGACGCGAACTAGAAATGTAGTCTTCAGATAGTCATATTCGGCTCTTCTCAATTTACTACTTCTACATGCACAACTACTCTTTTCTCTTTGCATGAGAGACTGGCCTTCATTGACTATGTTAAGGGGTCTTTTGCAGGGTGATTTCCATTGAGTTTGGCCAATAGAAAACACCAGCAGGCGGTCAGAAAGTAAGAGAGAGAGGAGTTTGGATGTAATCTCTTGTCTCCGTCTCTGCCAAGTGAAAGTTTAGCCATGGACCATGTTTTTCTATTAAAGGCCATAATTTCTGCCAGGCAGCTGTCTCCTGCAGCACAACTACAGCTCTCTACTAGTTCATTTGTTGCTTCCTTTCTTGCTGCTCCTTCAATCGTGGGGTAGTAATGGCTTCTTGTGGTTTCTAGTCTTGGGAGATTCACCAATCTCTTCTGATTTCCCTTTACTTTACCCACATTACTGACCTTATAAGTGCCCATAATCCCTTCATCACACTCTCTTCAATCATCCCACTTTAGTATGTCATCTGTTTGTCTTCAGGGATATAAATGGGACAGTGAGAGACCCTGGTTTTATCAGAAGGCTCTACAGAATGTCTAGAATAGGAAGCACACACATTACAAAAACATTAACAACAGACTTTGAACAGAAATGGAGGGATTCTGATGAAAATGGTGATATCAATTCTCCTCTTGAGCCGCCCCTCTGCACTGGCTACATCCTTGTATCAGTAAAAGACTGGACATACAGATGTGTTTGAATCTCAGGCCCTGTGGGACCACAGGAGAGAAGAAGGCAGAGACAGCTGCATATTCAATTTTTCTGGTATAAAATTGAGCATAGAAAACTCCATTTCTGCCTTTGTTATCAAATCATGAAGAGGCTGGGGGAAGGTATTGCAACCTGAGTCTATGAATTATATAAGACTACATACTCAAGGAAAAGGAGAACATATCCCCTGAACAAGGGCCTAAATCATGGCACTTGCTGGCTTGGAGATTAAATCTCAGCTATTCCTAATATCACAGCAAGACAGAAATCCTAAATGTAGGGCTGGAGAGATAACTCAGTGGTACAGTGCCTGTCTGGCAAGTACAAGGTCCTGAGTTCAATTTCTGGCACCAAAGAAAGAAAAGAAATCCTAAGTGATCCCTGTATATGTTGAAGTGGACTCACACAAGGAATCTATAAACCAGAATTCTGAAGCACATGAAGAACAAGATCTATACTTCATAAAGTTTAAACATGAGAAGGTGGACATACTCAGGTGACATTAAAATAATAGAGCAATCTGAAGGTGAGAGTGATTTAAAAAGTAGTGTGTTTAGGACTCTCAAAGAGCTAAACAATAATAAAAAATTAAAAGATGAAACAAGAAATAAAGCATAGGAAGACAAACACATATAAGAAAGCATTTAAAGAATAGTCAATTTTAGTATTAGAAATATAGCCATTGGAAAAATTACTCAACAAATAGAATAAATGTCACAATAAAGTAAAAAATAGAAATATGTAAATGTGGGATGATTAATTTTACGTGTCAGTTTGGGCCATGAGTGCCCAGACATTTGGTCAAATATTATTTTGGGTGTTTCTATGTGGGCATTTTTAGATGAAATTAACATTTTAATTGGTAAAGTCAATTGCGCTGTACAACGTGAATGGGTTTTATCAAATTAGGTAAAGGTTTGAATAGAACAAAAAAGCCCATTCTGTCTCAAGTAGGATGGAGTTCTCGGTCAGACTGCTTTCATATTTTGTTTGCATCATGGTCTCTCCTATGCCTGCTGGTCTACATTGAAGATTTGGATGTGACAGTCCCATAACTGCATAAGACGACTCATACTAAATCACTTTCTGTATATATATGGACATTTTATTGGTTCTGTTTATCTGGAGAATTTTATTACACTGGGAAATAGAACTCAAAAATATAAACAAAGTAAGAACAAAAAGATGAAACACATACACACATGTGTGTGCATATACACAATTATATGCAATTAGAGGCGTGGAAAATACACTAAGAAGTGCCAAAATGCATCTGATTCAGTTCTAGGGGAAAAATACAGTGAATGATGTAAGTTCCTAGAACTGAAGTCATTAATCCTTAGGTTGAACTTTCACATAAAGTGCAAATTAGAAAAGTTCACATGGGACAAATCAGGAAAAAACCCTCACTATTTATGCTATAGTGAGCTACATGGTATGAATAATACAAATAAATATCAGAAGATATCAGAAGGAAAAGATAGCTCCTCACAAGGAAATAACAATTATATTGGCAAAAGAATTATTTCCCTCCATATTCCCCCATGCACATGTGTTAATATCTTCACAACGCTGAGGAACAAAAGAACAGTCCATCTAAAATTTCATACCCATATATATATATATATATATGTTTAGGAGAGAGGGTGCTATAAAGGAGAATGGATAGTGAATAGGGAACTTCAGTGGAATTTTAATGTTTTATGTATTTTTAATTTAAAAGCCTGAAACAAATAATATTAACATTTTTAAAGTCTCTGTGGAGGTGCATATATGGGCGTGTTTTTCATTTTCCTATGTATGAGAACTACTTATTGACTTTTAAAAAGAAACAATTAAAAGTAGTACTGTATGGCTGTAGAAACAAAGTTAAAGCCAGCATGGGCTCTGATAATGGAGATTTCCCTAGACCTGAGGACAGACTTGGAAGTTTACTGCCAGGTGGATACAGAGTACCCTGGTCTATTAAGAGCTACTATTATCAATCCTACAGATTCTTTTCTTTCTTAATACTGTTCATAAATTACCAAAGCAGTTCTATGCGCAGGCAAGAGCTTTTATTTACTGGCCAATGAGTGAAGCAAGAAAGCTCATGGTCTGAAGGCACCTTCCTCTTGAGGAGATCTGGATCTGGGTTTTATAAGGGCAGTTGTGAAGGGTTGTGGTGTGCACACTTTTATCAGCGCTTTTTATGGAAGCAGGAGGAGATTTCCAGGAATCAGGGTGCCACCTCTATTCTTCCCTAATTTGGGCATAATCATATTTGTCATGATGCCAGTGAGTGTGTTTTTATTATTATGAGATTATAATGAGCCCAAGGTTATCTGGAGTGCTAACATGGCAACTGAACCACATCTGGCTGGTCTGGAAGTCCTGAGATAATTGGGAGAATGTGATAGTTTTCTGTTTGGAGGCTGACAGCATGTGGTTGTTGGGACCCAAGCTTTAATTTTTGTGAACAAGTGCATAGCTGACAGCATGAGAGGCTGCCAGTAATTCTGAGGTTCAGTCTGATGATATTAGGAAAGTACAAAGAGCAATTTACAAGGAAACTAGGGCTTAGTTCTAGAGCACAATGTGACCCCCAAAGAGGAGATTTGGTCTAAAGGAGAGCAAGCAGAAAACTGTTTAATTCTCTCAGTCACCAAAGTGACATATATGCTTCGAGTGTCTATGTGGAATTTTTACCCAGTATTTACAGAGCACTTGTCACATAGAAGCTATGCTGCTAAATGTTTCATCTGTGTTTCCTTGCTTAAGCATATTCAGCCCACAAGCACGAGTCTTTCTGACTTAACATTTCATGAAGAAGCAGAGTAATGAAGTGACTGAGGTCATGAACTCTGCAGAATTAGATCATATTTTTGTTCCTAGCTAGCTGTATGATTGCAACAGCTCACTTAGCTTTGCCTCAGTTTCCTTACTTTTAAAGTGGGGATCATAATGGTATCTATCTCACTGCCTTGTTGCACAAATTAAATGTGTCAGTAGCTACACAGTCTGAGAGGACTAGTTGGCACACAATAATTGCTAAGTAAGTGGTTGCTACTATTTATTGCTATTTTGAAAAACAACTCTAGGAGACAAAGTAAGTTGTTATGTTCACACCTAGTAAATAGTTCTGCTTGGTCTCAGATACAGGATTGAGTAACTCTAAAATCAAGTATTTAATTTTTATACTATTCTGCCTTCCTGGGACACAAGAGAAATTTAGAGAGATTAGGAAATAGGAAATATTGAGTTACTGGTGGGAACTACAGAGAATGAGAGACAGTGATAAAGACCTTGTAGGAGAGACCGTTCTGGATTTCCCCTCACATGGTAGAACTGGTTTCCCCATCCCTAAGGAGCTCCCATAACATCAAAACAATCAGGCATGGGGCAGAGAATGACAGTGCTCTTGGAGTCTACCCATCAGCATGTCCCCACTTTCCTCCTTTGTAACAGTCTGCTGAATTTGTTCAGGCATCTGACCTCCTTTGTGAAGCCATGGGAGGACAGAGCCCTGCCTTCAACCCCACAAGCTTACCCTTGATTGATCTGAGCCAATGATAGTGGTTCTGTTCTCACTAGGGATTGGTTTGGGTTTGGGCACATCACATAATTCTGACCAATACTATATGAGAGATCTCATGAGGAGGTTTCTATGAGAGGTATATTAATGTGAAAATAGATGACTTCTCTTTTCCGTTGGAAATTTTTGTGCCTAGGTGTTATAGTCCACCAGGCTGCCCTTACAAATACAGTACCTAAATGAGGTAGTTTATATACAACAGAAACGCATTTCTCACAGTTTTTAAGGGTGGGAAGGCAAAGACCAAGGCACTGGTAATTTGATGACTGATAAAGACCTGCTTTTTGGATTACAGATGGCAGCTTCTTTGCAAAGTAGAATGTGTGACACAGCTCTTTGGAGATACTTTTCTAAGGATTCAGCCTTTGTGACTGAATGACTTCCCAAAGCCTCACTTCTTAACACCATCACACTGGGGATTAGGTTTAATATATAAATATGGGGGACACACAAACATTCAAACCATGTCAGTGGGTAAGACTATGGCAAGCTGCCTTACAGTAGTAGGTTAGTTAGCCCAAGGGCCCGCTGTATACACAGTGAAGGTGAGTAGACACACAGAAAGAATATGGTCTTGATGGTGGTACAGAGCTCTGAACCAATCAGTCTTGGAATTGCTCTCCCATGAACTTCTGTATAGAAGATAACAAGCGTTCTGATTGTCCAAGTCAAGTGAAAGGTACAGTTTTCTGTTTCTTGCAACCCCAAATATCCAACCTGGCTCCCCTAACAAATCTCATTCTTGCTATGAGGGAAGAGGAAGACATAGTGCCGTGGGACTGTTCACGGTGTATGTCCCAGAGCAGCCTCAGATCTATCTATGGTTTTGTTCCTGAGAGAAGGTAGTGGGGTGTGGCAGCACAGGATAACAGCTGGCCTTAGTTTCCCATGTCACATTGGAAAAGGCATTCTGTGAACTGGGTCATGCGCTGCTGGAGAGGTAGTTTCCCCAGGCCTTTAAACTGAGGAGCTCTTGTAACAACTAAACAAGCAAGAATCCAGGGGGGAAGATGACAATGCTCTTGGAGCTTCTCCCTACTCAGATTAGATGCATGAAGGTAATAAAAACCACCCAAAAGAAACTGTAAAAAGAGGCCTTGGGAAGTGCATCCAAGAGAATGAAAAGGAAGGAGAACAGAAGGAACCAGTGGAAAGAAAATCTTCCAGAGCAAATGATGGTCCAAAAATAATGAGACCAAAGTTCAAAGAAGTAATTTAAGCCAAATAAGGCAGGGAAAGCCTAGCCAGGGAGGGGAGGGCTCACTCTGCAGGGAGCGGGCAAGCAGCAGGGTAAAGCTGGGCAGAGTTCAGTTTAGGACAGCCCCTGGGTCAGAGGGAAGCAGGAAGCGCTGCTGTTGCCTAGGACAGCAAAAGGAAAGGACTAGATGACGAGCCTTCTTTCCTCCCCTGCCCCAAGGTGCCTGGGCATTACCTCCACTCTACTTATTAGGAGGACTGCTGCAGTTTGTAGAGCTTATCTCATCTGGGTGGGCTTGCTGCAGCTGTAACAGAGAGCCCAGTGGACCAAGCAATGAAGGAAAACTTACTTGCTTACGACCGAACTTCTTTTTAGGCCCTATTTTATATTTTATTATAGTAACAAATTGCAGGGCCATCCAATAAACCAGGGATGATAGATATTATCTCATTAACTGCCTGCTCAGTTTGTGGACTCAGACACTTGGTGATCCTACTGTCCCGGTAATTGCCCCATAGTTTAGAGTCAGAACATATATCTGGTTCTGTTGTATGTTCTGCATGTGGACACATATATGTGTGTGTTTACACATTAAAGAGTTTTCTATTTCTGTTTGTAGTTACTATATACCTTATCCCAAAATGCAAGTCTGTACCTTCTACTATAGGTTTTTAAGCTAAAATAATAAAAATGTATATACTTTCCCAGGAATGGAGCATTTAAAGAGGTACAAAAATGAATATAGAGAAATTAACTTCCTAGCTAAAAAGCTATAAAAAAGCTTGGCTTTCTATGGTTCCTTCAGTTATGATCTCTGATATTTATTCTATGACAGAGTGCATAATGTACTTGTGTATCATGATCCCTGACTGACTTACTCTGTACTCAGATGCACAAAAAAAACCACGGCCTTAGATGATCTGAATTTTTCCTATGACAGATCTGATATGAGTCCCTGTAGCACTGGCAATTGGGACAGATACTTTGTTAATAATATTGCAATTTCTTCCAGTTGAATCACAGGCATCTCAAAGGAACTGGAACTCTGAGTTGTTTGGAAGTTTCTACTTTATCCTGCTCTTTCCAGGATGGTACTCAGAGGGTGTTGAGCACACTCTATGGTAGAAGGAAGAAAGAAGAGCTCTGAGACAGCATGGTTCCTACCAGTCTCCATTGGGGTAGATGTCTGGTCTGGCAGCTCATTTGGAGGACCTCTGGTATCCAATGGCCACTGGGGGTAGCGTGGTGTCTTCTTACTCTAGGGTCCTTTCAGCAACTCTTTGGCCCCTCTCTGGAGGATTTCTGGGTCCATTATTCACCATTAGCAAGCCATAGAGTATAAAAAGGGATGCTACAGTTTTTGCCTATCGAGTCACTTTCCTGCTCTGAAGTGGTCTCTTAAGTCCTGTGGATGATGGCTTTGTGTGGTGCTCCTCCAAGAAGTTCACAGTTTCCTTTAAGCTGTGGCTGGGAAGAATGCTGTCGATCACCGGCTTACTGTAAATGTTGTCAGGTTCATTCCACACATAAATGAAGATTTCCTTCAGGTCTTTTCCTGATCTTGGGGTTCATCCCGGAAGGGAGGGAATAAGAACATATAAATCTGAACTTTTCTGTACTGCTTCTGCCTCCTTCTCACAGACCACCTGGGGCACACAGGTAGTTTCTTTTTCATTCAGGTCCCAGGGAGAGTGTGCGCAACATTCTTTTATCCTCTTTCCACCCGAGGTGGGACTCGTCCTTCTCTATTTCCTCTAACAGAAAGATACATAGGGTACAAGGAGTGCGAATTTCCTTTCACAGGGAAGTGGACATGACTTTTGCTGTTCTTAAAAGACACAGCAATCACATTAGTGTAAGCAGGCCCTTGCGACTGACTGGTAGCTCTATACAAAAAGGGAACTTAATAAAGGCAGTTCTCTGGCTGAGAAGGGAAGGGAGTCTTGACTGCAGAGGGACAGCTCCAAGTTTCTTGCAAGTTCCTTTTCTTTCTCAAATGCTGGGCTATTGATTGTTCCTGTTATCTTTTAAAAATAACACACATATCCTTTGCTCATAGGATGGTCCTAAGAAAAACAGCACTGTGGATTCATCTTTCACTGTCACCATGAGCAGGGTGGCATAATGAAAATATTTCCATGAAAAACCCTTCCATTTTTTAAATTCAGAAAATAAGATCAACATATTAATATATTCCATTCAAATTGAAGATATCTATTTTTTTTCACATAGGCTCAAATAATGCATATATTGATGACCTTTCAGTTAAAATTGAAAATGATTTTGTTACTCTTCCCTACCGTGGTATCTTCCTTTTCTCACTACTAATAATCTCGTACCTATCATTCTTATTCATTTTTTAGCTAAATGTGGCTTTGTATATCAGACAATATGTACCAGACAAAAGACAGCATTGCTTTGTATGTTTAAACATTTTCTCTGAAAGATACCATACCACATACATTGCTTTGCAATCATTTTTTCAGTCAATAATATGCATTGTTTTGTTTTTGTCTTTGTTGTTGTTATTTTGTTATTGTTTTTTCTCTTTAAAATAAAAAAATATGCTTTTGAGATTTCTTTTCATGTACATAAATTCAGTCTATTCATTTTAAACTGCTTTCAAATGCTATATTCAATTTGTGAACACATTACATCTCTTAATTCTCCACTGAGAAAACTGATACCTTTCCCAGTATTTTCTCGTGGTATTCTTTTTAATGATAGGAACTATTGGCTCAGTCTCATGCTTTAATTTCAGGCCAAAATTGGCTTGAAGTCTTTGTTGCTTGTAAAGCAACCTAATCTCCCAGCTGTACACCAAACTGGTGCAAACCAGCAGACATCTGAGCCTCACATATGCCCCACACAATTACAGATTGCATGTCTCTGGATCTTTCTCTGACTCAGTTCTCTTATCTGGAAAGTGGAATCATAATTGTCTCATTTTCCTTGGGCTGCTATGAACATTCATGGATTCATGTTGCAGAGTGTGTACCCAGTATCAGCAGAGAATAAGCTTTCTGTTAGTGGAAGATACGTGCACTAGTTAATGCTTAGTAAAGAACTGAATGCCAGGGTACTACTCTCTGGTCCACTTTCTTTTGGTTACTCTCTCTTTCTATGTTATCTGTGATGGTAAATGTTGTGTCTAATAATTTACAATCTATGAAGACCTAAGTTCAATGTGCACTCACTGGGCTGGAGGCTACAGGCAGAGGCAGTAGGCTTCTGTGTTATGTGGTGAACTAACAACCCTGAATGCTGTCAGGATGCAAGGGCCAGCAACTCCTGTCTTCAGAGTGAGTTTTTGCAGGGCCTGCACAGCCTGCTATGGCTTAGTGCCTGTAGGAGCACAGCAGCAAGCCCTTGTGATAGGACTATTCTGTGCACAGGCCTGACCAATGAGAGCTCTGTTGCTATGCCGCTCCTGCAGGCAGAGCCTCTCCAGCTATAATTGCAGCTGTTCACAGAAGTCTCGGATGTTTTTGCTTGGATTGATTTTTTTTCTAAAGCACCTGATGCATGCTTTTCTTCTTGTTGCTCTCCCCTTTTTATTCCTCTCTTCAATTCCCACCCAACACTTTACCACCTAGACACACACACACACACACACACACACACACACACACACACGAATCACACTCAGAATTATTAACAAAAAAAACTTGGGCTAAGGCAGAAAACAATCTTTTAATAAGATCCTTATTTCATGCTAAGCAATGCTGAGAAAATCTGCTCTGTAAAATATTTGGGAAGACTAATTAAAAGTGGTACTATCGCCACATACTTAACTTCCCATTCTGTCCTCTCTTTTTCCAGTAGAAAAAGCATGTGAGAGAGATAATAAGATCTCAGACCATCTGCTTTCTACCCACTATTCCCACATCTCCCAAGGGCCCAGCCCAAAGCCAGTGTGACTATTCGCAAACCATCAGATTAATGGGGCCTCTCTGCCTTTCTCCTCCTTTGGCAGAACATCTGGATTCTGTCTGCTCATCTCCCCTCCTGCACTCTTTGATGAGAGACAGGACAAAAGCAAGGCAAGCACATTCTTGAGAGAGGGGGGCTGTGTGCAGCTGAGGCTCAAGACAACGCCAGAGCACGCTGGGAGGGGAGAAAGGGAAGAGAGATGAGGGAGCCACCAAGATGATCAGATAAGATGGTCCAGATGAAAGGGAAAGTTCTACTGGGGTAGGAAAGGATGAAGGGTTAGGGAGTTTTGATGCTAAAGAACACAATGTCAGGATTTTAGTGTGGCCTTGATCTGTCTTACATGAGCTCCTGCACTGTTAAGAGAAAAATAGGTGTGTAGGTTGGAGCAGCTGTGTAAGCCATGGTGTTTTGTACTCAGTGTTGCTGTGGTACAACACTTCCCACAGCTTTGTAAGCACTCCACTTGCCTGTACTCCAATGTTTAAGCAGTTTTATAAAAACATACAAGAGGAGATAGATTTCATTTAAACAAGAATCACAATGGTATAGGGTGAGTTGTGGAAGGAAGACTAGTTTTCTAGAAACCTGACTAAAGCTAGCTGTTAAACTGTTATTGCTAAAAGAAGGGGTGAAATAAGCAGAAAACCACACTACTTTGCTCCACATGAGTCTTGTCTGGAGATCTGATCCTCCTACATTTCTCCTTAACTTCTCCATCTCTTGCTCCATACTAGACAGTTTTTATCATAGAGGGGTGATTTGTAGGGCCAGGACAAGGCAAAAGCTCTGAAGTAGGGCTATGAAGAATAATTAAAACACCTGGTGAGTTCTGATTTTATTTTTGAAGAACATAATTTGAAAGTGCATGTGAAACACAAGCTGTAGTTTTAAAACTCAGAGTCTAAAACAAATAAGAGTTGAAAGGATGGTAACTCCCATATTTTAAGGTCTTAAACAAAAATAATTTCTTTAGACTTAATAGTTCACATAATGATTTTTTAATATTAAAAATTCTATAAGCTCATAACCAATCTTTCTTTATTTAAATTCAAGCAAACTTAATACTTTTGATTTTTAAAAGTATAAAGGTATAAGATCTTGTTTTTGTAAAGTAATACATATTTAATTACATTTAAGAGATGGCAGAAAATGATACATGTCTCAGTGATGGAATATTGGAGTGATTTTTACCTTTTTTGTACTTTTCTATTTGTTTAATCTTTACTTTTATGCATAATTTTTAAAACAAAGATGACATATTGTTTTCTGTTGACATAACTTAGTTTTCTTTAAAAGGAAAAGAAATTAAGGAGCAACTTGAGAAGTAATTGAATACAAGCTACTTTTCCCAGGAATCTCAGGAGGGTTCCTGTGTGGTTGTCTGAATGAGTGTGTGTGTGTGTGTGTGTGTGTGTGTGTGTGTGTGTGTGCGTGTGTGGTGACAGTATCACTGTCTCAGTGCATCCTTTCCCAGGAGACACTTGTTGATATTGAAATTCAAGAGGAAGAACATCATGGGGGGCAGAAGTAGTGAACAAGAGGAAAAATAGGGACCAGGAAAGTTGGACGTAACTCAGCAGAAACACACTGTAAAATTACCAGAAAGTTCTAGATCCCTTTTGCTTCTGATTAAAATAGTTCCAGCCCTCCCTAGTTCAGTTGAGTGCTCTAGCCTTAGCTGAGCAAGCTTGAGAGAGAGGTGGGGAAGGAGGGTGGAGAGGGAGGGTGTGAGAATGTGCCAGTCTGCCCAGGAGGAGGTGGGTGGATTGTCTATCAGGTAGGAGCAAGGAACAAGATCTTTTCTGTATCTGGATTGAATGGGGGTTGTGGGGACAGGACCAGAGGCTTAGAGGAACCTCTCAATAGCCAGCATTTCCCAGAAACACAGAGGAAGTCTCTCAGACAAAGCAGACAGGTTGGAATTTCTTTCTTGAAAGTCAGAGAAGGGAGAGAGTTAGGTAGGCCTTGCCAATATACCAGAGACAGTGGTGAAATCTCAAAAATCTGGGAGTGTGCCAGCCACAGTTCTCAATTCATGTACCTAAAGAATTGGCTTACTCAGTTGCTGGTCCACAATAGGTCATCCCTGGGCTGCAGGGTTAATCACCCTTACGTTCACTTCCTGGTGCCAGTTTCTAACTGTGGGGATCTTTGATAATCTGGCCCCTCTGCCTGGGTCCTGGGACCCCTTGGGAGCTCTGTTCTTGTACTTGTCATCCTAGGTTACCTTTTCTCTGCTTTCCTTCTTCCTCCTGTCTTGCCAGACCATTGCCCACCTATGAACGAGCATTCTCATCTATTGTACACAAGTGGTCAGGCACAGAAATCCAGGTGCCACAAAGTCTCTAGGTCAGTAGCCCTCCTGTCACCTCCAGATCTCAACTCTCCATAACCTTAAGGAAAACACTAAAACATAAGTCAACAAATAACAGAAGAGAAATTTCCCAGCTCTGGGGCTGAGGCACAGCAGGAAGCTATAGCCACACAAATAATGTTCCATGCCAAGGAGTCTGACCTATAGGTGGAGCACCTATATTATCCATATTATCCTTCTTAATATTATGGTTTAGATCTAAAATGCCCCCAAGAAGTCTCATGCATTTGGAAGGTGATTGGATTGTGGGTTAGGGTTAGCAATATACTCATCCATAGATTTATCCATAGATAAATTCATTAGTTGAATGTGGAAAAAGTACTTTTGGTTGAAACTGTTCTGAAGACAAGAAATGTAAGTCCAGGGGCTAAAGTACTGAAATTCACTTTTTGGCCTCTGAAAGATCTGTTTTAGTTATAATATAATTTTATAGATTGAATATTTTGGAGGGGAGTGGCCTTGATGTTTTTGTTATTTAGTTAAGGTATAAGAGAAACTATATAAGTCTAGTCCCAATTATTTGGCATGCCATGACCTTTTTCTGTGTGGCCTGCAGTGGATTAACTGAGTTGAGTGTTTGGAAAGTTTGCGATGGAAACCAGCTATTCAAACTAATTGTCTTCACCTGTCTCAGTTATACTACCCTCTTATCTTCTTACCTGACTTTGGAATGGATAGTGGAAAAGGGACGTTTGGTTGAAATTGTACCTGAGACAAAAGTACAAGTCCATATTATCCTTCTTAATATTATGGTCTAGATCTAAAATGCCCCCTGCAAAGAAATCTCATGTGTTTAGAAGGTGATTAGATTGTGGGTTAGGGTTAGCCTTATAGTCATCCATTGATAAATTCATTAGCTGAATATGGAAAAATATGCTTGGTTGAAACTGTTCCAAAACCAGAGAATGTAAGCCCATATTATGCTTGTATCTGTCATGCTTTCTCCTGGGCACAGATTCTTGAGGACTTTCTTCCCTTTTCTTTAGTCATTTAGTGGGCACAGTAGTTGATTAATTTTACTCTATCTCAAAATTAATTTCACACCATGATAGAAGAGGAGATTAACAGACATCAGTTTACAAAATCAAAAAGAGTATGTAACGATGATATGGTGGCATCTTCAGGCTGGCAGGGCCTGCCTCCAGGACATGGCAACCTCCACACACAGCCAGACAGAGACCAGCCACTCGTGTATTCTCTCTTCATTACAGGTGAACTTAGTCAGGGCAGGAAGCTCCAAAGGCTGGAGAGAGTATCCTTACTGCTACTACCAGACCTTACTGTCTGGTGTTACATATACCCTTTAGCTAGGTTCTTGGCTCATATATTCTGAGTCTCTTATCAAGTACTCCAAATTTGGTTATGTGACACTACACCCAATTCAAATTTATTTGATGTGTAGCTATGTACTAAAATATACTATGCCCTATAGGAGTGAGCAGAGGAAAAAAGAAGAAATTATACCATGCACTTTGGGTTTAATAACTGCAAGAGTCAAGTACATGAATTACAATGTCCTAAATTGGAATGACGATCAACTTGTAAAACTCAGTCAAGGGCCTTTTTACTGAGGACTTTGCTGTATATAATGTCCATACCAGGACTGCTCAAATTCTCACTGCTTCTCTCTTGTTACGGCCTCACTCCCACATTACCGATATGGAAAGAGGAACTTCAGAAGTTGTACTACAGGTAAGACATCAAGTAAGTGAGAGGAGGAAGCAGAAGAACCATCCCATTAGAGATTTTCTAATCTCTCTCCTTTTGCCCCTACTGCCTTACAGCCATGTATCCTCAGAAACTATGGTTTACTCTTTTTGTGAGACAAACATGAATCTATCTTGGGTAAGTACTCCAGAGGAAAGCAGAATTTGAAAAGATATTTCCTTTGTCTTGCCAGATGGCTTCAGGATATACTTCTTCCCCGGAACCCAGTGTTAAGGTCCAGTCAGCTGTGGCAGGGAGGACAAGAAGTAACATGAAGTATTTGTCCTGCTTCTTCCCTAAGACTCCACTGCATTCGAGCTTGATGTGAGTATGCTCTGCCAAGGCAGCCAATATTGTTGAACTGTGATCAAGATGATGGGTCCCTGGCACAGAAGACTGCTTTAAGGATAAGGATTGGACCTGGGAGAAAACCTACCAGCCCTTGGCAGTTCACAGGTCTGAGATTCCAGACTGGACACTTTTATTTTCCATACCTCCTGAAGAGCTGGCTAGACAAGACATGAAATAAGTACCATCCAACTCATCTGGGAACGCACAGTGGAAAATTATGGGGGTAATATTTTGGGACAGCCCTGACTTCTTCAGATCAATGCATACTTGTGCATTTTTCGCATTCTTTGCTCAACTTTGTATTTTGAAAAAAAATGAGCAGGTATCATTAAGAATGGCAGTCATTCTTGAAATGCTTTAGAGAAGCCAGAACTTGAGAAAACCAATGCCTGGGAAGGTGGGGGCAATCTGGGACAATAGTCTTCTAAGAGAAGAAAAAGGTGCTACATGTTTGGTCTTAAACTCTGTTATGCTAAACACTTGAGTATTTTGTTCTTATTTTTTTGTGATATAGTCACCTTTAGGATCCTTAAATGTGTCCGTGGAATATGCATTTTGCTTCTATAGGGACACATCCTTATGACACATTCTTATAAGAATAAATAAGATGTGACTTCTACTCTTATGAATGCTGAACAATAATTTAGTATCTGACCAAATGAGAATGGATTGTTAAAAATCTTAAAACACATACAATTACTTTAAAAATATCACACAACCAGTGCCAAATTCTTCCAGGTATCCTGTAGCACTTTCATCCAATGCAGTGGCACTTACCTGTGCTCCAAATCACTAAGTTCTCCATTTGCCTATATCCAATTAAACTTGGGATAGAATGATAGAACAGGCTGAAGTCTTGCGACACCATCTTGCTCCATTCTTTGTGCAGATGAAACAACAGAGGTCACAGAATACAAGTGGCTGATGCAGCTTCCTGAGAGTCCATTTTTTTTTCCACTCAATGGACTAGCGGTGCCTAAGATCTGTGGTCTTCAGAAAGCACACTCCCTTTTTTAATTCCCAGTAGTATTGTACTCCTGTTAATCATCTTCACTTTGGTAGGAATGATGCCTTAACTGGTTGGTTATAAGGCCCTGCTCAGGAAACACTGTGTGTGTGTGTGTGTGTGTGTGTGTGTGTGTGTGCACCTGCGCACGTGTGCATGTACGCACATGCACATATGCAGTGTTTGACACTGAACCCAATGCCACATGCAAGTGATCTTCCTTATTTCTGGGAAATATTTGAAACCTTTTTTTGAATAGAAATACCCAAATAACCCATGGACTCTCTATTCACTGGGCACAGGACCTAGTTTAGAACTAGATTTCTTACTCTTACTCCAGTGTTCTCACTTCCATGTCCCCATTCTCCCACTGATGAGGAATCACCAGTTTGCAGGGCTCATCTGAAGTCCTGACCTCTTTGTCACATGGTGTGTGTTGCACCTTCTCTCGGCTTACTAAATCTAGAGGTTTAAAATTTCTTTGGAAATCATACTTTCATTTGTTAACTGACACCAAGTCACATAGTAAGTGTGAGCATCTTTTATTAATGATGTAAGCATCATTTATTAATGGTCATAGTAAGCATTTATTAATGATGCTTTACTGAATTCAGAAAGAAATTGAGGCTTAGAAGGCAGAGACTTTTATTTGGTTGTTGGTTTTAACCTGTTTTTCTGGCTCTTCTCTACTCTTTCTCTGCTCACTTCCTATTACCTTTTTTGCAAAGCTCTAGGTCTTCCAAGCAGGTTCAGGGGGTTCTGATATAATAGCTCCCACTGAGCATTCACTTGGCCTGAAGAGACAGACACATCAATCAGCACACCAGACCCCAATGAAGGACTCAGCAAATGGATCGGATGGAGCACTCAGGAACTCTCTGAGTGGAGGCTGATTGTACAGACATCTACATGGGCTACATCTGGGAGCACTCCCTTCACATCTGAAAACTCACACTTTATGCTGGGACATCTAGGAGAACAAAGCAGAGCAAATGGGCTGGAGATTTTTCTGCCTTATCCTGACCAAAAGACAGGGGGAGAGGTCCCAGAGCCTGGCTAAGCATACTTGGGTTTCACAGTTGCTGGGTGTTATAGTGAACAACCTTGACCCTCACATCTCCTGATCCAGACTCTTCCCCTCTCTTCTGGATACTCCTCAGTTTCTCCAGTTTCTCTCCTACTCCACTTGAACCTCTGTTCTTCAGAAGAACCTTCTGTTCTTCTCTCTTTTTCAAATTCCTTCTCTAATATCCTGCATCCACTCCTGTGGGTTCAGTTATCACCTGCATATTTTTACCTCACAATATCTCTCATGTTGTTACCCTTCTCCTAACACCACGTTTAACTGATTATTGTAGACATTACAATAGACATTGTAAATGAATATTCCACTCAAATAAGACAGAGTCTCAAACTCTTGACTGGTTTCCTCTGGTGCTTCCTATCTTAATAAATGACATCAGTACGCACCCAGCCCTCCAAGGTAAAAGCCTAGGAACATCTGGGATCCTATCTTTTTCGTAACCCTCTTGTCACTCAGTATTGTCAATTCACCATAGTTCCCCCAAATCAGTTAAAGCCAGCACTTTGATTTTGTTCTCACTTGTTTCTTCCATTCTCCAATCCCATTCATTGAACTGAGACTAGGCAGAGCTCCTACCCATTGTGTGATTTTTCACACCACTGGACTGTGAATATATCCCTAAGCCTCTGTGTGTTGTTTTTTTCTCATCTAAACCAGGAAGATCTTGAAGTACATCTCTAAGACCTTTCTAATTCTCGGTTCTGTAATTTTCCAGCTTTTGTATACAAGTATTACAGGATGCAAATTGAAGAACTGAGCTTTATGTTCTTTCCCTCATTTTCTTCCACCCAATATATTTTCTTTATTCCTTCTCCATATTACTAAAAGAGCTCTTGGTTGAAATGTAGCAGCTCTACAACCCAAACCTTTAGGCAGGATATGATTTCCTAGACCTTCCTGAGGAGACAATCCCATGTCCTTTCTTTCTGCTGTCATGTTGAGGAAGAGTTTCCTGCAGCCAGGGCTGAAACACAGTAGCTACTGTTTTCCTCTTCACCATCACTTTTATTGTTTGAGGGGTGCTGTTCCCCAGCTCTGCAGAGACAGACACACAGGTGGAAGGTCTTAAAATATCTACTCCTCCTGCAAATTAATTAGAGAACAAATACCAACTCCTTATCCCCATTCCATCCCCACCACTGTCTGTCCTATCACCAGGACACCAGGTTTAATGAGGTGGTTTTTAAATACGAGGACTTCGTTGAACTTGACTTAGAAGCTTCATAAAAGGGTGTCAAGTGGAATAGTGAGACGGTCCACCTGCTGTGAGCTGTTAAACTCACCTTGGGGCTAAGTTTGAGGAGCTGATGTCCTTGACTCCACAATGACTAGGAGAAAGAGAAGACCTACAGTTTCTCTTCTAAGGATATAAGGTTGCACTGTGCCTCATGTTTTATGTGGAGTGGGCAGTTTGCCTTCAGTGACTCCAACCACTTTTTTCTGTCCTACAGTGATTCTAGAGACATGCTTTATTTCTCCTTTCATGTAATCTCTCCAACCTTCTTCCAAGAGTCTAGAGAAGGCAGAGAAAAATGCATGTCCAACCCAAAAAAATGTGCCCATTAAAACTATTGGTAAAAAGTTGGCAACACTATTTATGAGATCCTAAGTCACCTCTAAACTATAAACTAGTATAGACAGAGCTGGAATTTGAAGTTATCTATATCCTCCTCAGTCCACACCCTGCCATTTTATAGGTATGGAAAATAAGGTTTTCAGCAAATTAGTGGTGTACTCTGGACTCCCAGTCCTGTGTACTTTCCATTACTATTTGCTTCCTAATTGCATGTGGATTTCCTTACTCTCCAGAGCCAAGTACCATCAACATTTGGCTTTAGAAATGCTGTGGAATCCTAAATAAAAAAGAGTGAATGCAAGTAGCATTCAAGGTCTCTTACTCCTAAATCCATATGAAATGTTTGCACTAAACCCTGGGCTCCAGACTGCTTTAGTACTTTCTAACCTCCCTTTTAGAAGCATGGAAGGAAATATTGAGCTAGCAAGAGTATCTCATCCCACCTGGTTCTGGGGCTGGCTCCTCAAAGGTGGGAGGGCTTTTGTTTGTGCACGAAGCAGAGAAAACGTCCTAAATTTTTATCAGCAAGGTTTGTTTTGGACCTAGCAAGCATAGAAGAGGATTCAGTTGGAGTGGTTTCGTGGAGGATAGTGATTTCCTCACTCAGAATCACAGTAGATTTAGAGTCAACCATAGAATTCCCTTAAGATAAAATATTGGGAAATATATTAGGTTAGGAGTCATAATAACTAGTTTCCAAGCCTGCTTCTGCTCCTGTAACTTATGACCTCATCTCTATGATCACTTAAGTAGGAAACAAAATAATCTTTGAACTACTCTGTTTCTGGTTTTATTCTAGGTGTTGAATATTCAGTGTGTATTAATGCAATATTCCTATTTTCATAGGTCTTACGTGATAGTGGAGAAAGCTATAATTGACACACATATATATAATAATATTATCAAAGTTATGCAGCAAAGAAAAATTGAATAATGCAGTGGAGATTATCTGACAAGAGGCAAGAGGATATGTTTGTGTGGGGATGTGGGATGAGGCTTTGAAATAGGTCTCCAAAGAATTTTTTTAACCTTTCCTTTGAAAGATGGTGTCCAATTCCCCTTCCTTGGAATATGGGCTGGGTTTAGTGACTTCTTCTAACAAATAGAGTAAAGTGGAGGTAGTAGTGTATGAGGTCAAAGGCTGCAAAGACACTGTGTCTTCCTCCTGTTTTTCTGGGATTGTTTACTTTATGGGAAAGGATCATCCAAGAAGCCAACTCCCTGGCCCCAGTCAAGCCTCAGATGATTGTGGATTTTGACAACATCCTGCCTACATCTGCAAGGAGAGACCCTGAACTAGTCCACCCAGAAAATCTGACCTTGAATTTCTGAACTGTAGAAATTGTGAATCAATATATATTTCCTATTTAAAGGCATGGCTTTTTTTGACACAATTTGTTAAATAATAATGTGTAACTAATGTCTGTGTTTAGGGAAGCTTTTGGGGGAGAGTAATTTTTGAGCAGAAACTGAAATTAAAAAAGGAAATGTAGCTGGGCGCGGTGGTACATGCCTGTAATCCCAGCACTTGGGAGGTTGAGACAGGAGGATCACCGCAAGTTTGAGGCCAGCCTGGGATACAAAGTGAGTTCAAGGCCAGTCGGAACTGCATAGTGAAACCCTGTCTCAAAAAGACAAAAAAATAAATAAATAAATAAAAAATAAAAAAATAGAGGAAATGAGTCAGGTTAAAGTACATGTGAATACTACTTGAAGGACAGGGAACAGAAATGGCAAAATACTGTGAAAAAAACAAGCTGGAATTTTCAAAGAAAATTACCCAAGATTTGGAAATGAACAAGACTAAGCATTCTTTCAGCAGACAACTGGCCATTGATCCCCTGGGGATCACTTTGTTAAACTGAGATATTCCCATTTGAATTTCTATTATATGAATTATTTTATATCTGTGTAGAGGTAGAATTAAACTTGTACAAAACCTGATGATAAGCCAGGTGTGGGAGCACATCCTATAGTTGTAGCATTTTAGGAAGTTGAGACAGGAAGGTCACAAATTCAAGCCTAGCCTGGGCAACTTAGTGACATAGGGAGACCCTGTCTCATAATGAATAATAAAAAGTGGATGAAGATATGAAGTTCAATCCTTAGTACTGAAAAAAAAAAAAAAAGAAAAAAGAGAAAGAAAACTATAGGAATGCAAATTATCTTTCCCAAAGAAATACAATGAATACAGTCCTATAGTAATATGACTGAATTCTACCCTGTAGAAAAGATGGCCCAACAAATACATTTTAATTAGCTGTATTGAAAAACAATTTTATACTACACTTCATCCATTTAAAAATTTATAAATCAGTGACATTCAGAATATTCTTAGGATTGTGCAAAGGGCATCATAATCTAATTTCAGACCATTTTTGTTCCCTCTCACAGCCAAGAAACCCTATAGCTATTATTATGGCTTGTATCTAGATGTCCTCCAAAAGACTTGTTCCCTCAAAAGTGGGGCTTTTTCAAGCTGGCTGGATCTAGGGCATGTGATACTAGAATTAAGGGTGTGTAGTACTAAATTAGACCACTGATTGGAATTAGCATATTTCTGGGTATGTGTAATGAAAGGCCCACCCTTGGGGTAGTGGTATGAATCAATAGGCTTATAGCCTGGATGGAATATAAAGGGAGAAAGGGAAGGCAGGCTTGCTGCTGCTGCCTCCTGTGCACCCAGCCATGAACTCTTTCTTCTCTGCAATGGACCACTGCCATGCCATTCTGCCTTGGAACCAGCTGATTATGGACTGAAATCTCTACAAACTGTGAGTTGCAATAAACCATTCCTCATTTAACTTGTGAGTGTCAGGTATTTTGTCTCAGCAATGAGAAAAGTAGCTAATCAGCTGTCAGTAGTTTCTCCCTATTTCTTTTTTTTTTTTTTTTTTTTTTTTTT